>NC_056514.1:30491884-30523452 GCF_014905685.2 Nematolebias whitei | reverse complement strand
GGGGGGGGGGGGGGGGGACATGCCTATCTCAAGCAGTAGGGGCGCTGTGGCTCCACTACACATCAGCCCACATCAATGTTTTTTGGAGTGTCGCACAGTACTGAATGTGATTCAACACTTTGCTCCCGTGCTACAGAATCAACACGTGTTGATTCACACAGACAACATGATGACTGCTGCGTACATAACCATCAAGGGTGTGCGTTCAGCTCAGATGTTACACATTGTGCGAAAGCTACTGAGTTGGGTTCATCAAAACCTGCTCTCTATTAGAGCGGTTTTACATATCCGGTGTTCTAAACGGAGGGGCAGATGTGACGTCCAGGGGCGGCCCACGTCACGTGGACCGGACCCTCCATCCAGACCTGATGTTTTCAGACGCAGCAGAAGTTGGCAAGCAGCTGTGGACCTGTTTGCGACGCGAGAAGAACGCTCAGTGTCAACTATGGTTTTCCCTGAGCCCGCGAGACGATCCATCGCTGGGGGGGGACGCATTTGCTCATAGCCGGTGGCCCAAAACGCTTTTATACGCGTTTCTTTTCCCCCACCTCCTCTGTTTTTTACGGTTCCTGAACCGAGTTCAGGAGGAGGGATTGACAGCTCTCCTGGTGGCTCCCGGCGTGTGAACGCACCATGGTTCCCAGGCCTGCAACGTCTGTTGTCGGGTCGCCGTGGAACTGTCGTGGAGGGAGGATGCTCTCCTTCAGGCAGGAGGAGCGACCAAGAGTTACCCAGAAATAGGTCAACACCTGTGGGTCTGACCGCTGAGCGGTCCCACTTAGAGGATGGGTCTCCCTCAGGAGATAGTGTGCACAATTCAAGATTCACGTGCTGCATCTACCACAGTTCTGTACACATCAAGGGGATGGCTTTTCAGCGCTGGTGTACAGAGAAGGTTTAGAGGCCACCTCATGCCTTTTAGGCGGCGTGTTGTTTTTCTACAACAGCTGATGGATAGGGAGTTGGTTTTCAGTACGCTTTAACGTACAGTTGCAGCCATCTATTCCTGCCACGAAGGTTTCGGAGACAGAACAGCTTTTAATCACCCGCTGATGAAGCGTTTTTCTAAAAGATGTTCAGGGACACAGGCCTGCTTCATGTCCACTTGCTCCACAGTGGGATTTAACGCTGGTCCTGCGAGCCCTGATCAAAGCTTCAATTGAGCCTCTGGATCAGGTTTCATTTAAATTCTTGTCTCTTTAAACAGCCCTGCTGCTGGTTTTTAACACCCGCTAAGAGGATAAGTAATTATCTGCCCTCTCTGTTGCTTCGTCATGCCTTAGAATTTAGGCTGACGGGCAGCTCAGCTGATTTAAGACCAACCCAGCTTTTATGCCTAAAACATCACGAGCTCTTTTAAATCAAGGGTGATATCGTTGGAGGGGTCTTTTTCCCCCCACAGATCAGAAGAGGAAGCATCTTTTCATCTTCTCTGCCCGGTGCGGGCGTTGACGTGTTACATAACGCACACAGCTGCAATGCGTTTCAAACTCAACAATTGTTTGTGCATTATAGAGATGCTTCTGCAGGTCGCCGTTATCCATCCAGCGCTTGTCACACTGGCTGTGTGAGGCCTTTTCTGAAGCCTACAGAGCATCAGATTTAGAGCCTCCTGTCAACCTCTAAGCACACTCGACCAGGGGTATCGCATCTTCGACTGCTCTGCATAATGGTATGTCAATGCAGGACATTTGCACTGCGGCTGCATGGTCAACACCCTGCTCATTTATTCGCTTTTACCTACGTGATGTAACGGCTCGTTCCATGACACATTCTGTCCTTAGTGCTCTAACAGAATGAATGTTATTGTTCTCATGGAACTCTGTTTAAGCTCACTTCTGTCTGCATGCATTACAGTGTGAGATGTTGTTATCAGTCACAAGTCGTGTCTGTGATTTTGGTTCTATTGTCACTAATCAGTTCATGATTATTGTTACCAATCAGTTCAATTGATTTATAATCAATTTATGGACATTAATCTGTTTATACTGTTCAGCCATGAACCAGTTGGTTCATGCCCGCCCCCCCCCCCCCTCTTTTCAACTTCTTCTTCCGTTGAAAGTTTTCCGGGGTATTCATGCTTTGTCAGAACGCATAGCTACACAACATGCGTCTGTGCATGGCACATAATTACGCGATGCGTAGTTATGCACATGGGGAGCTGAGTGACAAGACGTTTTTTGGGCAAGCTTCCGCTTCTTACTGTGTTCGAATGGACCCAGTGAGGCGAGGACCACATCGGCTTCGCCCTTTACCCACTAAAGCGAAGGCCTTAAAGGGCGAAGCTTATACGACATAGAACGTTGGTTACGTACTGTAACCCCAGATTCTATGAGTATAAGCGTAGCCCTTTAAGCGTCGGGCCTCACTGGCTCCTAAATGGCTGAAGAAAAAAGCTATTTTGGGAGCCGATTTCCCGCTCTTAACGTAATTTATACGGACCGGGTGGGGCCCACACAGCAGGTGGGCGTGGACTAATTTTTTCAGTGCTTATGCTCTGCATAACGGGATAAACCCACTAAAGCGAAGGCCTTAAAGGGCTACGCTTATACTCATAGAATCTGGGGTTACAGTACGTAACCAACGTTTTTGAACTCTGAACCTGCCCACTAGACCCGTTACATTGGAGTGTAATGGAAAAGCAGCTTTACCGTGCTGTACTGGTACTAATGGAAAAGAGGCATTGGTGACTTGAGGCACCATCTGAGCTTGCAGACAAATAATGTTTATAGACACAAGAGCAAGTTGGCAGCAGCGTTTTCTCAGCTGATTAGTGCTACAGCACCCCGAATCACACCACCCGCCCTTCTCTTAAAACTGGAGTGGCTTCGGGTGTTTTGGGATGTTGATCTTTACTGAGTTCAGAACTTTTAAAGCTCAACTTGGTAGTTAGTATTTTTACAGATGTACGCTTATTTTGTATTTTTTACGGTTTTTTTTAAGTTAAAAGTTTTATCTTTTTTCCACACTTTCATGTCGTTCATATGCTCGTTCATACACTTTTAAGTCACTTGTATCTCAAAACATCTATTGCTTTCTTGCTGTGTATTTAGGTGTATATATGTTAAATCTTTTCCTTTGTTGTTTGACAACTGTTTATTGGCTTAAATGATAAAAAAAAAGCCAATTCTTCAGTAATTGGACTTTAGGATGTTTTAACAGAGGGGTCCAATAATGCATTCTGAAAAAGTTGTGTGGACAACATAAAATGTGATTTTAGATTTTCTTTGGATAGAACAAGTAATGAAATGTACAAGTATCCCTGGTTAGATATGTAGTTTACAGAGAATTGCAGTACACCTTGATCAAAGTACAATGCTTGCACACATTCCTGCTAAAAAAAATCCTTCACCTCCTGTTGCCTTTATTCACAGTGAAGTGTATTAATAAGAGCACAGAGATGCTTTGTGTTTGTGTATCCCTGCGTGTGTAATGTACTGTATCTTAGATGAAGTGGGGGAAGCCCAACAAAGTATATGTCCGTGCAAGCTGAGACATCTTGTGGTTGTGTATTTTACAGGGATGCGACCGAGATCATCAGCGAGTGCAATGAAGGAAGCCTTTCTGGTATGCTAGTTAGCCCATTAGCATCGCTGATGTACTATTTTCAAAAAATGCTCACCAGCATGACAGAGAAATAACAAGATAAAGATAAAAGTTGAGTAAAGCTGCATATTCTTGCTCTCTCAGTTGTGTAGTCAGTTATTTACATCTGTGAATGTGTTGATGTAGAAGATACGGAAACATTGCAATTTGGGAAACCACCAAATTTTCCCCAAAAAAGGGGTGGGGGGGGGCATATTTCAATAAGCACTATTGTTTTGTGCTTCTTTCTCTTGCTGGGTTTGCATTTCAGTGTTTCTGTACTAAACATTTTTGCAAACTGAACGCGTGCATTTGGTTTACGTTGCTAATAAGCTCATTCATCATCGCTTTATATTTTTAATCATTACGTCTTGTTTTAAATTCTTACATTGCTCATAATCCCCAAAACAACTGCACAAGGTCACCGCATCGCAAAGTATCGTTTCAGCTCTCTGTTTTGTTTCACCTGCTTCTTGAAAGCTTAAAAATAACACACTCCAGCCTTGAAAAGAAAAAAAACCCTCTTCATAAGATAATCACCTGAAATTTTCAAGTGTAATTACATGTTAAATGATGTTTCTCTGTTGGAAAACTGTTGCTGAGTGATACATTAGACTTGCCTGCTTGAACAGATCAGAGTCTAATTTTCTGGCTTCAAAGCGTCGACATAGTAAATCTTTCTTTTTCATTCAAGTTGACAAGCCAGGCTTATAGTAGTGTTAGCTTCATCTGATATTTTCTTTAATGACACAACCGTGAGCTGTGCCAGTATTATCATTTGCTGTATCATTAGCTGACAAAAACCTGTTGTAGTTGAACTGTGTGTATATTAAATACCTTGTGGTCCAATCCATTAATACGAATAGAAGCAGTTTACCAAATTCTGACACATATTTGACTAACAATTTGAATATTTATAAAGTTAAGGGGAATCAGTGGAAGCAGCATTCATACTTGTGGACACTAGAAAATACCCTCACACCATGCTGTTTTTGTAAGCTCCACCTTAGCATTTGGCACACCCAAAGCAAGGGGGATGGGAGAGCAAGTATGAAGTGAAGAAATATCACAGATGTCAGTCTGCATGAACTTCTTCCCCTTCGCAGCCTTCCTGCTCAATTTGATTTCTATAGCTTCCTTTTTTCCTTGCCTTACCCTCCACAAAAGACAAATGGCTTTCCCTAGTTTCAGTTGCAGCATGCAGAAGTCCATCTTGATGCCTGCTGGTTAGCTGTGCAGATTCAAGCCGCTCTAGAGCTCCAAGAGCAGTTTTCTACTCACCATTGGTGCTAGGTTTTCGATCGTTTTCACGCCTGATAGTCCGGTAGACTTGGTTCGATTGGGGACCAATATTCAGAACAGTTGTAAATGTAAAAGAAAAACAGAAATTAGATCTAAGATATGAACTAAGAAAAACATCAACTAAAAATATGCTAAGCACTAATAGCATAAAAACACTATGCCGAACAGCAGCACGAACATGAGTCTGTGTGAGCAGATGAGCACGAATGAACACAGCAACATGAAACAGATCAGCAGCAACATGAAACAGATCAGCAGCAACATGATGTGCTTTTTCACAGTAATTATTCTGGTTAGAGATTCATGAGCCTAGCAACTTCAGGGTAGAAACTGTTCCTCAGTCTAGTGGTTCTACATTTAATGCTCCTTATCCTCCTTCCTGAGGGGAGCGGGGCAAAAAGTGTGTGTGCTGGGTGAGTGGGGTCCTTCATGATGCAGGTAGCCCTCTTCCTGCATCTGGAGGTGTAGATGTATGTGATGGTGGGGAGACTGACTCCAACAGACTTCTGTGCAGCCTTCACCACTCTCTGCAAAGCTTTTCTTTCTGCAGCTGTGCAGCCTCCATGCCACACATTGATGCTGGAACACAGGATGCTCTCCACTGCACACCTGTAGAAGGAGGTGAGGACTGAACTTCCCAGACCAGCTCGTCTCAGCTGCCCGAGGAAGTAGAGTCTCTGCTGAGTTGTCTTGATCAGGCTGGTGGTGTTGTTGCTCCAGCTGAGGTTGTCATTCAGGTCTACACCTAAGTATTTTGTAGCTGGAGACCACTTCAACTGCAGCGCGTTGTGCGCTCAGCTGAGAAGGTGATCGGCTGCAGCCTTCCATCCCTCCACGACCTGTACGTCTCCAGGACTGTGAGGCGAGCAGGTTGGATCACAGCTGACCCTGCTCACCCTGCACACGGACTGTTTGAACCACTCCCCTCAGGCAGGAGGCTTCGGTCCATTCGGACCAGAACCTCCCGCTATAAGAACAGTTTCTTCCCCTCTGCTGTTGGACTCCTGAACACTCATAATGCTACCTCATAATTTCTGCTTTGGTCACATTACATCTGTATTATAACTGAATACTCCATCTGTACTGTTCTCTAAGCTTTTTTATTGTTTTCTATTGTATGGGTGTACATATGGTTATGTTATGTTTTTAATTTTACTTTATTTGTGGGTGTACACAGGTCTTATGTCTTATGTAATGTTCTCATTTTTACTTAATTTTTACTTAATTTTTACTTAATTTTTACTTTATTTTACTTTATTACTATTCGCACCTTATGTCGAAGCAAATTCCTAGTTTGTGAACCTCGTTCATTGACATGGCAATAATAAACTGATTCTGATTCTGAGATCCTCTTATATTCAGGGATTAGTCAGAGAGTCAGAGTCAGAGTTTCTTTATTGTCATTCGCACCTCATGTGGTACATGTGGTGGAGCGAAATTATGTACACAGGGTCCCAGTTACATCCAACAATAAAATGTATAAGAAAAACAGTAATAACATCCAAGACATGAACCAAGAAAAACATCAACTAAACATACACTAAGCACCCATAACATAAAACATTGAACATCACCACAAACATGAACATGAGTCTGTGTGAGCAGATGTGCACGCATGAATACATCAACATTGAAACAGATCAGCAGCAACATGAAACAGATCAGCAGCAACATGATATGGTTTTTGGTGGGGGGTGGGTGTGTTTGTTCCTTCTGAATCCACAATCATCTCCTTTGTCTTCTTCACTAACTACTGAAGGAAACGACACAAAAACCTCTGAAGAAGACACTTCTTCTGAAAATGAAAACAAACACGGAAAATTTTAGCGACTTTAGGATTTCTGTTTTGTCATTTTTCAACTATGGACTCAGTATGAGTGGAAGATGAGGCAGCAGACCATGGAGAATGTTGTTTTTCAGAGTCAGAGTTTCTTTATTGTCATTCGCACCTCATGTGGTACGTGTGGTGGAGCGAAATTGTGTACACAGGGTCCCAGTTACATCCAACAATAAAATGTAAAAGAAAAACAATGATAACATCTAAGATATGAACTAAGAAAAACATCAACTAAATATACACTAAGCACTAATAGCATAAAAACATTACGTCGAACATCAGCACTAACATGAACACGAGTCTGTGTGAGCAGATTTTCACACAAGGCGGCTGAGACGGCTCCGTATGAGGTATGAGAAATGCACGTTTGTTTGCCCTGCGCTGTAGTCCACTTCCTGCTTTTGGAGCGGTGTGTGGTTTTTTTATTCATTCAACCTTTATTTAGACAGGTTAATCCCATTGAGCCTCGAGGACTCATTTACAAGAGAGACCTGATTTCAACAAAGAACAATGAAAACAATGTACAACAGCAACAACAATAGACAGCCACCAAAAGGCATACTTTTTTTTTTTACAAATAAAATGGCAAAACAAGTAACAAAAAACAGCCAGATTATTAGGCAGTTTGCTAGCATTTACGATGCATTCGAACCACATTCAAGTTCACCTCAACCGAGACGTAGGTATTTAGGTGGACCAGAGTTTGCATTTTTGGTCCGCATCAGAGTTCGATTGCGCATTCACACACTTCCCCAAACGAACCGGACTTTCTAGGCAAACGGACTAGAGTTCGATTAAAGTGGCCTAAACAGGGCTGGTGTGACTGCACCCCTAGAAGATTTTTCATCAAAGTTCTGTAATCCACTCACATTTTATTCTATTAGCTTTGCATAAGACAAGAAGTTTGTTTAATACAGTAGTTTGTGGCACATGATCTGTTTTAAGAGTGTGGTGGAAACACTGAGGTTTGTGTTTCAACTATTGTTACGGTCACATTGTTGACTTGGTTGTGACATGCCAAACCTCAGTCTAGTGGTACTTACACCACCGCTCCCTCCCCTCAGCGAGTCAACACGCACTGTCATTCAGAGCGTAATTCTGTTTGCGTTAAGCTTGGTTAAAGGCAGAAATTTCAGAACTGGTCCCGTTTAGATGCTCTGCACTGATAGCAGGCAGGAAGCAGGGGATTGTCTTTGATTATTTGGCTTTTCTCTATTTCCCTGGGGACATGTTGCTGCTTCAAGCCTGGCAGAGTCTTTGCCGTAACTAGGAAGGACCTTTGATTGGATCCTGATGTGTGGACAGCAGTGGGTTCAAAGCAATTTATCCAGAGGATATTAAATGACCCAATGGCCATATTACTGGCACAGAACTAATCGGGGGAAAACTCCACGTGTTTGAAAGGTGCAGAGGTGTCCAGCATCTTTTAAGTTCCTGCTGTGAAAAACGCTTTTAAATTTCACTTTTAAAAAATTTGAAATGTAAATAAAACAACTTATAAACTTTGAGCTGTGTTGCATTGACAGTACTCTCTCTCTCTCAGCTTTCCATCTTTTCCACAACAGGAACTGGCTAATTTCCTGAACTTGATACGCCATTTGGTGGACACAGAGGGGAACATCTGAGAAAGGAGATTGTGTAGATTTTTACTGCTTTAAAGCGCCTAATGAGTGTTTGAATTTGTGGTTTAACGCTTTTTAACATTTTACAGGTGGCCTAGGAGTTTTGTCTCCAACTTGAGAGCAGTCAGGAAATTATCTTTTTTTTTTTTTTCCCCGTGCTTCAGATTCCCCACATTTTCTTTTTGCCATTGGTTCATTAGTAGAGCTGTGCACAGTGTTAAAAAGACATCGGTTCACCCGTGAGGACTTTGGTGGACAGTTGTCAATGAGCACTTCAAAGAAACTGATGTTTTTCTCCACCCTTCATTGAGGATAACGGCCTCTACATCCAGCCTCGATAGTCCTTAGTGTCAAAGGTCAGGACTTCAGGAGGAGGTCGTCTCTCTGGTCAGCTGCTGGAAAGCAACATGATCCTTTTTCCTGATGGCCCGTCCTCCTCCCCCACATCACATTTCCCCTCTTGCTTTCATTCACTAATGATTCTACAAATTTGCCAACGCATACAACCTCATATTGATTGAAATCAAAAGAACCCACATCTGCTTTGCCTTCAGCAGCCTCAAATGTCTGCACAGTCTCTCCTGGCTGCTGATGTCCCTTTAAACAGATCTGGTTGCTTTTGTTTTGTCGTGCCAATGCAATAAAAAAAGGAATAATTTCCAGACAAAGCACTTGTCTGCCTCTGTACAGCTCAGCCATCAAACTTGTGCAGAGTATTACTTGAGCCTATTGATTGGAGTCTTCTACCGTGTGCAAAATCAATGCTTTATTTTCTCTTAGGCTAGCCTTTCTCCTGTTTGTTTTTTTGCCAGTGAAAATGAGAAAAAGGCAGGAGAGAACCCACTTTCCTCCTCTGTGTTCAGTCTTTTCTTTAAGATTTGTGACTCGTTTTGACAAATTTTGGTTTAATTTGCTGTCTTTTTTTAATATAAGCCAGAGATTGTTTCTACACATCCTCTGTGATGTTAAGCTTTTTTGTGCTGTGACTGAACTGTGATTCAGTGCTTTAACATCCTGACTGACATTCAGTGGAGTTTCCCTTCTGATGCCAGTTGTTGTTTATAGCTACAATGGTAAGCGTTTAAAAAGTCACATGCATACAAAAATGGCTACTGCTTATAGTTGTGAAACTTTTCATAGTTTTTTTGGGTTTTTTTTTTTACATTCATTTTTTGGTCAAATAAATGGAAAACGTCATTAATGGAAATGGAAAACATAAGATGCTTTGATGTGTTTTACTGTTAACCAAATGATCAAAACATAAATGTTTTACTGTAGTTTTCAAACTTTCTAAAATTATCAAATTACTAGGTTCTTATTTAGGAAAAGACTGCAATTGTTTTTTGTTATGGGGAAAAAATACTGGTATAATAAAAATATTGTTATTATTGTCATAGTCGTCGACGACGTCACCTGTCTGTCTGCTTGTTTACCCATCTGTCTGTTTGTCTACCCGTCTGTCTGTCTGTCTGTCTACCCGTCTGTCTGTTTGTCTACCCGTCTTTCTGTCTGTTTGTGTACCTGTCTGTCTGTTTACCCGTCTGCCTGTCTACCCGTCTGTCTGTCTGTCTGTCTGTTTACCCGCCTGTCTGTCTGTTTGTCTACCCGTCTGTCTGTCTGTCTACCCGTCTGTCTGTCTGTTTACCCATCTGTCTGTTTACCCATCTGTTTACCCACCCGTCCGCCCGTCCATCCATCCATATATCTGTTCATGTTCATCCGTCCATCCATCCATCCATCCATCCATCCATCCATCCATCCAGTCGAAGTGAACTATTTTGTTAGTAAATTTACACATACATTCACGTATCACATAGACCTTAACAGCACACATTACCCACAATGCAACTTTAATGACAATTGTTGGATTAAAAATGCTGCTTCATTCATAGTTACTGAGAAACAAAATGGGGCTAGAGAAGTATTTAGTTTTGCTTCACTGCCCTGTTTTATCATTATTATTGTTATTTAAACTTCATTCCCAACTGATTGTGCATCTAGTGATACCACGAGGCGTCGTCTCAGACTTCAAAAGTTTGGTGCAACTGTACAGCTGTCCTCCCCAAAACTTGTAAACAGACTTTGATGTGGAAAATTCCTGAATTCCTACTGGCATTTGTAACTAAAGCTCCGCATTATCTTCCAACATAAACCGAAACTTCGTTTTGTTTTATCTAGACTTACAGTAGATGTCCTACAACGAGCATGTCTGACGCGCTTCTGCAGTCGAATGTAAAGTTCAACGGAGGACAGAGAGACACAAAAAGGGGTCAGCGAACAGGAACATGGCTGGTGACAGGCTGGCTGCATGTGGGGTGCTTTCGCTAACGAGAAGCCATTGTGCCCTCGGTGAAGGTTAACTCTCTCAAATTAAGGGAGGCAGGAAGTGTTAGCTGCCTCCCCTGCACTTTTCCCATCCGCAACCTCTGCCAAGCCTCAGCAGAACAATCCAGCTCCTGTGACTGAGGGGGGTGGGGGTGGACATAGGGAGAGTCAAAGAAAGAAGTGTTGGGCTGTTAAATAAAATAAAAATCTAGAGGTTCAAATCTGCAGAGCGACATTGAGCTGCTTTGTTATGCAAGTGTTCTCTTTTTGACTCATGTTGGGTTTTGGTACAGATTGTGTGAGGCATGATGATAATGCAGAACATTCAGCCTTCATCAAAACCATTCTCCATTCACGGTTACTCAGACAAATTTCCTCCCACAACTGGAGCTGAAAAGTGGCCAGCTGTAGCAAGGTTCCAGCAGAAACACACAAAGAGTAGGCATGTTGCTACACACGCATACACACAACACCTCATGCCGAATCAACAATCGCATCTTTGTTAAATTATCCAGGAAATTGTTTGCGGTGCTTGATAACGCAGGTGTTTATATGGTAATAGCTTCTTGAGGCTGGATGAGAATGAAACAATAAAGTCATTAGGGTGTTGCAAGAAGAAATGAAACCAGACTCGTTCACACACTACAACTCATCACCCAGGCGCTCACACCCAAACGCACACACAAAGTCACTACCAGAGGACGATGAAGTCTTATTCACAAATTTATTTATAAAAAGCTTTTGTCAGCCTCCTTAATGACACTTGATGTGTGTGAACCTCTGCCAAGCTGTCCATGGAAGGGCGATTAATCTCTGCTTGCATTGTGCTTGTTGTGCAGATAAAAGAAAATGGGAGAGAATGGAGTTTACACAAGATCCAATAGATCCTTCATATGACCATAAGTGATTAAAGTGATTAAAATTGCTCCACTTAAAGGCTTTTATCCTAAGTGTGGTGGAAAAAAGGATACATGTTTAATCATAAACAAAAACTTTGTCAACATTTTTATATTCTCAGTCATTTGGTGTATTCCCTAAAATCTCACAGGTGGCAACCTTTGCAGAGATCTTACCCTGTTCTAAACTTCTGAGGATCTATGGAGCTGTTGGTGTTTGTAACTTCTTCTTCTTCTTTCGGCTTTTCCCTCTTTAGGGGTCTCCATAGCGAGTCATCTTCCTCCATCTCACTCTGTCCTCTGCATCCTTTGTCCTCACTCCACCTCAATGTCCTCTCTAACTGCATCATATATCTCCTCTTTGTCGTTTTCCTGGTAGCTGCATTTCTAACATCCTTCTACCAATATACCTACTGTCCCTCCTCTGGATATGTCCAAACCATCTCAGTCTGGCCTCTCTAACTTTATCTCCCAGTTGTTCAACCTGTGCTGTACCTCTGATGATCTCATTCCTAATCTTATCCATCCTTGTCACTCCTAAGGAGAACCTCAACATCTTAGTTTTCAGTGCCACTGTCTTCAGGCCATACAACATAGCTGGTCTTACCACCATTACCACACATCACTCCTGAAATTTTTCTCCATCCACTCTATCCATCCTGCCTGGACTCTCTTCTTCACCTCTTTACCACACTCCCCATTTTCCTGAACAGTGGACCCCAAGTACTTGAAGTCCTGCACCTTTGTGACCTCTGCTCCTTGTAGCCTCACTGTTCCACCTGCCTCCCTCTCATTCACACACATGTACTCTGTTTTACTACAGTTGAATTTCATTCCTCTTCTTTCAAGTGCATACCTCCACCTCTCTAAGTTCTCTTCCACCTGTTTCCTGTTCTCATCATAGATCACATTGGCATCTGCAAACATCATAGTCCACGGGGATTCCTGCCTAACTTCATCTGTTAGTCGGTCCATCACCAGAGCAAACAAGAATGGGCTCAGAGCTGATCCTTGATGCACTCCCACCTTCACCTTGAAGCTATCTGTCACTCCTACATCACATTTCACCACTGTCCTTCTGTCCTCATACATGTCCTGTACCAGTCTAACATATTTCTCTGCCACTCCAGATTTCCTCATGCAACACCACACCTCCTCTCTTGGCACTCTGTCATATGCTTTTTCTAAATCCACAAAGACACAATGGAGTTCTTTCTGACCCTTTCTGTACTTCTCCATCAGCATCCTCAAAGCAATGATGGCATCTGTGGTGCTCTTTCTTGGCATGAAACCGTACTGCTGCTCACAAACGTGTGTTTTTGTAACTTACTGTAACAAAGGTGTTTGTAACTTATTCATCCAAAATTTTTATTAAAGTTGGACAAAAAGGCAGCATCTGCACAAATGCGTCTTTTGACAAGGATGTCCTCTACGATCTAATTTAGCATATTTTTGCAACAAAAAGAAAAGTCTTGTGTGCAGTGTAAAGAAATTCTCAATTGCCTTTGTTAGTAAATAATGAATAGATCACACCTGGTGGTCTCTTTAGAGCCTCGCTGCAGACCCCATCCCTTTTTTCTTGATTTGACAATGTGTGGTTGGATGTGTAGCAAAGGTTCAGCTTTAATCCAAATTCTCCTATATCCTTTGTGTACTTTTTAACCTTTCAGTGCATTGTTTACCCCCATGTCACGCTCCTTAAAGTGTCTTAACAGTGTTTCTGCTCAGTGGATTGCTATGTGTTGTAGCAGGGGCATCGAGAGCCAATAAAAAGAATTAGCTGAACCTCTGAGCTGAATGAGGCCACATAAGGATGTGTTTGGAGCAGCTACAAGCTGCCAAATGACTGACTTACATCTCAATAGGGAACGAAGAAACAGCACTTAAGAGTGTCCTACAATCTACCGTCTGTCACGAGGACGGAGGATTTCTGGAGAGATTTCCCTTTGTAACTGCCTCTGAGCCACTACAGGCTAAAAGCTAATTCATTATTTGTGGTTACCTCAAAATATGGAGGGACTCTGCATAAAAGATTGTTCAAATACCCAGTTGAGATGTAAGGCATCATCAGCCACGCTGGCAGTCTCCCTCTATCGAGGAGGCTTGTCTCATTAAAAATACATGCGGTGTATTGAGCTCAAGTGCACCAATCATAGCAGCTTTTTGTAAAAACTCCTTGTGCTGCTTTACAATCAGCAGGTAATGAGCAGCTTTGGGCTGAAGTGGATTTTCTGTGGTTTTCAGCTTTCGAGGCACAAATTTAGATTCAATGAATATTAACTCTATCATCTTGTTTTACAAATAACCCAAAACACAATTTTCAACTCTTAAAAACAAGAAGAAAAAAAATCTTTGAGAAGCTATTACAATTATTTTCTCTCTCGTTAACAAGAAATCAATTACTGTAATTTCCGGACTATAAGCCGCTACTTTTTTCACACACTTTGAACACTGCAGCTTATAACGCTGCAGCTAATTTACAGATTTTTCTTTTTGATGGACTAAAGAGCCTAATACCACATAGCCTCGTCACACCCGGGCACTCACATAGCTGCTAAATACACGTTTCTCTTGGGGGTGGGTCCTCATGACTCAATGAAACTACCTGCATGAATAAAGCCAATGAAATTACCGGACAAGTCACAGTGGACCAATGAAACTTTGTTTTATTGGTCCACTGTCTGCCAGAGTTTCCCCCCTCATTGGGGCACAACGAAGTATTTGCAGCCCCTCAAAATAAGTGTGAATCCTAAATCGAATCAAATTGCGAATTTGCCTCGAGACGAAAGTGATGTTGAGAGCGACAACAAAAGAACGTTGGAGGGAGAGTGTGATGACGTTTTTCTGAGCTTGTTCAATTCTGACACTGAAGAAGACGACTTTAGTGGTTTTAGTGCACAGGAGGAAGATGAAGATAATGTTCAGTGACTTTTCCTGGTAGGCTACTGTATTCATTACATTTTTTTAACCAGCCACGTAGGAATGTGTGATATATACGGTACACGGTAGAAACGATAGACATTTAGTCTATGATAGAGATCTGTATTCTACCTGCTGACCGCAGTAATGCTGTGTCGGGTGTAAAATCAGACTTGTCAGATTTAATCGTAACTTTTTTTAGTTGAAAACTGTGCGTAAGTGGTGTTAAAGTCCTTTCTTTGAGAGCTAAGTAACGAAGCTACAAGCTAACTATGGCCGGCTTGTCGTACTCGTATTCGGACGCATGCACAAAACGCTGTGTTCCGTCGAAAGTTTTATTTTATTTTTTTGTCAGAAGTTCGTTGGTCAGCTTTAGAGAGTGCATTTGAACTGGAAAAAAAAAAGGGTTAAACTTGCTCTCTGATCTGTAAAAGAACGCTGTGCTGTGTGATTTTACTGCGAGACCCTCTCTGG
Organism: Nematolebias whitei; assembly: GCF_014905685.2. Taxonomy (NCBI): domain Eukaryota; kingdom Metazoa; phylum Chordata; class Actinopteri; order Cyprinodontiformes; family Rivulidae; genus Nematolebias; species Nematolebias whitei. The sequence continues at coordinate 30,508,492 of NC_056514.1, read as the reverse complement.
TCAAAGCCACAGAGGAAACTGGTCACCATTTTGTGTCAGATCTTCTTAAAACGGACAGAGACGCCCACTAGAGGGTTGGGGGGTTAAGTGTTTTCAGTTTAAAATGCTGCTCTGTTGCTGTTCATTTCTTAAGTGAGAATACTGAAAACTGTTAAGAGTTAACAACATATTCTTTTGTTTAAAACGTATGGCTGAAACTACATTTGATAACTTTTGCACTGTTTTGCCCTATAAGAAAGAAGCCCAATTACTTGATTTGTTAATTATTTAAAAACTCTCTGGACCTAGTAGTGGAATTTTCTTAATTGAGATTATTTTGTGCTATAGCGGTTTTTTTAAATAAATGATAGCAAAAGGACATCCTGTGTTTTTTTTTATTCCTATTGCAAGTTTTATACCAAAAACATATCGTGATATATATCGTTACCGCCACCCATCACAATACATATTGTGATATGAATTTTATGCCATATCGCACATCCCTACAGTCATGTTATACGCACTGTTCAGAAGAAAAAAAATACTGTATGTATTTGTGTATATTTCGTGTACATATTTAATTAGAAGTTTAAAAATATATTTCTGAGTAAATATCTCATGTTACAACGTGGACAGCCGCAGCTAATACACAAGTGCGGCCTATATATGTACAATTTATTATTTTATTTTTTTTATTTAGTGGGCGCGGCTTATAGTCAGGTGTGTTCAATAGTCTGGAAATTACGGTAACTGGTTTGAATAATTTAGAGATTAAAAAAATGGTCAGTACTGGAATTCTTGTTGAATCTGCGCTGCAATCTGTTTCCACAAAGCGCCTGAGCACAATAAACATGGATTTTAAAGAAGTAGATCATTTATTCCAGAAGAAAAAACTCTTTCAGAAGTGGTAGATATGAGCGGTTCAGCCCTGCTTATCAGCAGCCTGGGCCGTGTGTGGCGGAGATAGTGTGTGGCGAGTGCGTCACGGAGAGCGTGTGATTGGAGGTGGATTCAGGAGTCAAACTGGTTTTTATCTTTTCTATATCAATCTCTGTGCACTGTGGCCTCCACACAAGCACAGGCACCAGAGTCTTATTGCTTGTTGTCCCAACAAACTTACTCTGAAGTGATATTGTTGTGACATTGTGACTTTTCAAAAAATCTTTACCTCTTGTTTTGCTAAAGAAGTGGTAAAAAAAGATTTCTCAGACTGAAAGTTCACAGAAAGAGGAGAACTTGTGGTTTTTATTGACAGCCGCTTCTTCTGTCAATAGTTCTTACTAGGTTTTACGTTAACATAAACAAGACTTGATGCAATTCCACGAAATGATGTTCAGACAAACTCTTGTTTTTGAGGAGAACCTATCTGGTTTGTGCTTTTTTGTGAGCAAATTTGGAACAAATGGAGAATGTTTACTGCGTTGCAAAACAGAAGTGGAAGTGGAGAACAACAGCGTTTCCTGTCTAGTGATTTGTAAAACTCGAATTAATTTGGGCCTGGAAAGCTGGCCCTGCTTAGGGTGTTTTCCCTATAAACAGCAAGTGGAAAAGAGTCTTCTACACTTTGAGATTTTTCCATTCCTTCCTGTCTGTGTGGTGTGTTTACACACGCACCCAAGTCTTGTTCTTTATTTCTACTAAACATAACTATATAAATTCTACTTGTCAAACTTTTTATTTAAGTAAAAGTGAAGTTACAAAACAATTCCTGCTCATCAAATGCTGGGTAATGTTTGATGGTTTTAGTTATGGTTTCCGTTATGATGTTTCCAAATGTAATTTCTTATATCTGGTAGCGACTTTAAAGTTTACAACAAACAACAAGTTAAAAATTATAAATTACCCTGCAACAATTAAATGGATATTACTCAAAAATGACATTTTTTGCTTTTACAGTAGTCTCTCGTTTATCACGGGGGATCTGTACCCTGGAGCCCCGAGATAAGTGAAAAGTCACAAAGTAGGAATAGTAGTACAAGTGGTAAGTAAGAGTTTATTTTAGTATTTATATATATATACATATTAAGGTGTTTTAAACCCTTCACACACTCTTGCAATATTTTAAACAATGTTTCTCAACTCTAATCGCTCTAATAGAGCATAGAGTGTCATGATTCCAGCTCTGCCTCTGGCTGCACTCGGCCACGCCCATTTCTCCCCTCTGCACGGAGATGAGCTGATCAGCTGCAGGAGGAAGCTTCTCCCAAAGCTGTGGGCTGCACACAGGTGCTAAATAATTTAAAATAATTTATTTTAAATTGGAAAAAAAAAAATCCATGTTGATTGTGCAGCTCATCTATGAATCAGCCATTGTGTGTTATGGCCAATCTTACTTTGAAAAACCGCGCTAGATTGAATCAGCGAAAAACGAACCACAAAGTAACGAGGAACTAGTACTGTATTTGCGTTTTTTGGTGAAAAAAAAAAAAAAAATAGAAATGACTTTTTTATTTTTTTCAGGGGATTCACATAGGTTGAAATGTGAATTTTCTGATAAATAATGATGTAGCTTGTTTCACATTTGTCCACCTTTGCTTAAAGCATGAAAGAGACAGTAAAGCAGCTTTTAGTCATCTTTAGAAGTTTGGTTAGCTTTCCCTTAGATAATTTGCCGTGCTAAGATCCAAATGTTTGCTGAGAAGACTGGTAACTAACAGGAAACTGTAGATAAATCAAGCTACACTGTATTAGTTTTAGGGGAATCCTTAGAAAGTTCCTCCTTTGCATTGACTAGTTGGTGTGGCACTGGTATTTCAGTGGTTTTTGTTTAATTCTCCACTTGCCATTTGAATGTCACATTTTTTTTTAAATAAACCAATAAAAAAATAGTTTAGGAAAACATTTAAGTTCAAGTTCAAGTATCTTTATTAAGTCATTTGCATCACATGTGGTACATGAAGTGTAATGAAATTATGTACTCAAAAAAGTCCCAGTTACAAACCAAAATAGCAAAATATAAAGAATAAAAAGAAACAGTACCGTATTTTCCAGCGTATAAGTCGCTCCGCAGTATAAGTCATATAAGTAAAAAAAAAAGCATTATGAAGGGGAAAAAACATAGAAGTTGCATTTATTATGTGTTACTGCCAACCCGTCGCGTTTATTATGCGTTTATTTAATCGTAAAAACAGCTTCATTTTGCCTGTTCGGCATGGTGCCATCCATCCATCCGTCCGTCCATCCATCCATCCATCCATCCATCCATCCATCCATCCATCCATCCATCCGTCTGTCCCTCCGTCCGTCAGTCAGTCAGTCCATCCGAGCCGCTAGCTCTCCAGCGTTCTTCTTACACCAGCTGAGTGAAGTGAGCGTGCATGGAAAGACTCGCTGTTGCAGTTCTTGGAAATTTAAAGTATCAGTCAAAAATTGCATTGTGAATATGGAAAAATAAACGTATATAAATTGCTTCGGCGTATAAGTTGCAGGACTGACAAATCTATGTAAAAAATTGCAACTTATATACGCCGGAAAATACGGTATATAAGGATCTAAAATATACGCTAAATGAATGCTAAACAATACGCTAAAAGCTCTAAGATATACGCTAAACATTGATAATGTAAAATAATATGGTATATTAAACAGCAGCCTGAGCATGAGTCTGTAGTGAGTAGATGGTATGAATGAATACAGCAGCATGAGATCAGCAGCATGGATAATCAGCATTTAGAAAGTAGTTGAGTTTCAAACATGGGCTTTAATATTCATCATAGGGCTGTAAGGATTGGTTCTTGGTTCTCAGGGTCTGTAAAAACAGAAGTTTCAAATGAGCTAAATCTTGGTATAAGTCAAGTGTAATTGACAGGCTGTTACTTTTCTACAAAAGTCTACTCTTCTGCATTTTGTTTTGCTTTATGCGATCGAGATGCTTAATTATTAGCTTGAGGCGCTTTTGTTTTTCCCTCAGGTTTTTCCTTACAACATCCAAATCCTCTAAGACTTGGAAAAGCAACTTTTCCAAGTTTAGCTGTGGAGCACAGTATCAAATCCTGAGCATCGTTATTGACTGGTGTCCCACCAGGCCAATTTAATATGTGATACGAACTCACATAAAACACCCAGCACAAGGATTTGTTATTTTGCTCTCCCTTAATGAAACAGTCAGGGTGGACTTTTCATATCATCTTGTACTAGAAAAAAAAAAAAAGCTCATCTAAATGGAAAACACATTGTCTTCATTATTTGCAAGTGTACAATGAAGGCAGTTGCCATGACTACAGCCATCAGAGGCTGAAGCCTGGTTTGAGGCCAGAGGGGCTACAAGAACAAAGTGGCTCCTAATGGAGAGATTGTACAAATGGCTCTCTGAGATGGTTATATATTGCTCACATTTCCATGTTGGCCAGCACCGTCAGAGCGCCACAAATGATCAGCTTCACATCATATCCTTGTGTCAGCGCTGATTCTGCTTAATGAAATGAGATAAATCCCACCAAGTTATTTGCTGTTCCGCTCAACAGTCTGCTAAATATTCCTAGATTAGAAGTGGCTGCCCTGTGTTGTTTTCCAATGTATCGGCGTTAAAAGAGCCGTGCGGAAACTTCCAGTGTGCACCTATCAAAATGCAGATTGTCTTCACAGTGTGGTGTCCACCCAGGAGAGTTACAGCTGAATACTAAGCAGGAGAAAGCTCTCAGTTTTGACTGCTGTTTATGTTTTGGAGACAGAAAAGGGAAGGGGGAAACGAGAGGCAGAGAAACAGGATCGTTTAATTTATTTTCTTGTCGTGATGCGGGTTAAATTACCTTTGAAGTCCCACGCAGAATTACACATCACAGGTAAATGAGTCACTTGGCAGCTGAAATGTAGCAGCTAAAAAAGATCCAGGGAGAACAAGTGCAAGGTGCCTTTTTGTTGGGAAAATAAGACATTTCAATAGTAATAGCAGAAATGGTCGTGTGGGACCTCTCTGCTCGCCGATTCATGTCAGATAATAATTGGTTTACTTGATACGCCGCCCTGTGTTTGGGCGGTGATGGGGCTGTGGTAAAACAAATTACCCGGGGGGTTGACCTTTAGCAGCGCAGCGCTGACCTCAGTCGGGGAGGCTGTCTGACAGGAACACCAACACACCACAGCACCACAATGGGTTTGTATGTTACTAGGTACAGAAGGGTCACATGTAGTAGACACTTGAAATTATAGGTGGAGATTTACCACATTGCTAACAAGTTAGAATATACAACATGCAATGTTTGTTCCAAAGTATTAGTCTTTTTAAAACCCATGCTATTCTTTTTGTTTCCGCAGTAGAGATCTGTTGTTTTATGTCAAGTTGTGTTTTAATTTTCGAAGGAAATTATAAACATCTGGAAAAAATATCAAATGAAATCCATCCATCCATTTTCTTTACCCGCTTATTCCATTTTGGGTCACGGGGGTCGCTGGTGCCCATGTCCAGCAATCACTGTGCGAGGGGCGGGGTACACCCTGGACGGGTCGCAAGTCCATCACAGGGCCACATAGAGACAAACAAACGAGAAAAACAACAATTCATTCTCTCACTCACACCTAGGGACAATTTAGAATTACCAATCAGCCTAACATGCATGTTTTTGGTCTGTGGGAGGAAACCGGAGTACCCGGAGAAAACCCACGCATGCACGGAGAGAACATGCAAACTCCACCCAGAAAGGCCCCTGGACCGGGGTTTGAACCAAGGACCTGCTCGCTGAGAGGCAGCAGCTCTACCAGTTGCGCCACCGTGCTGCCATCAAATGAAATTATTTTCTTTAAAAGCTTGTATAAAAAAAAAATCTATATTTTTCAATGATATTGACTTCTGTTTATTGTGATTTTAAATGACCTGTAAAGAGTATAAAAACAGTATATATATATATTTTTTTGAGTATGCTGGTGAAGATTCTCAGTCATCCAGGACATGATGAATTCAAAAAACGTTCAATACAAAAACAACTGGACTTTATTTGTAACAGAAGATGTTTCGCTCCTCATCCTCATTTTTTTGAGTGTTTTTTAGACTTGATCATCTTCCTGACAAAAGCACGATTCATCATAAGGGCTGCTTGTTATTTGAAAAAACACGTGATTGCAGTGTTATTGCTGAGTGACAGTATCATCCATTCACCCATGTTCTTCTGCTTAGTTGTGCTTCAGCAATAGATTAAAAAAAATCTAAAAGAAAAAACCCAGACATTCCTCTAACCTATCGACACTCTCCATGCTCATCCAGGGGATCCCAAAGTATTCACAGGTCAGAGAAGTATGGTAATATATTACCTCTAACTTCTAAGTCTTCCTTGGGGTCTCCTTTCAGTAGGATATTTTCTGAACACCTCCTAAAGAATGTGCCTGGGAAGCATTATAATCAGATGCTCAAACCACCTCAGACGACTCTTTTCGATGTGGAGGAGCCACTGCTCTACGCTCTTTGGATGATGGAGCTCCTCACTTCATCTTTAAGATTAAGAAGAAAACTCATTTCAGCCGCTTGTATTCATGAGCTTGTTCTTTTGGTCATGATCCATACCTCTAAACCATAGTTGAGAATTAGAAGTTAGGTTGACCAGTAAACGGGGAGCTTCACCTTTTGGTTCAGCTCCTTGTTTACTATGACAGACCAGAGCAACGCCCTCATTACTGTGTCCAAGGTCCTGATTCATTGGTCTGCTTCTCCTGCCATCATTGGTGAATAAAGCTCCTGGATTTTTTTAACTTATCTGTTTGAGGCAAAAACTCACCCTCAAACCAGAGGGAGCATTCAATCCCTTTTCACGTTTTTCTCCATTGGCACGTCAGTTGTGATCAACTCATATTGATATTGTGATAATACATTTTTTTTATTTTGTGTAGCTATATTTACGTACTCGGGCTGTTCAGTTATTTCTTAATGAAACAATTGGTAGACATAAGGAAAATGTCTAGCTCTTGCCAAAATCTGGTTGTCTGCCAAAGTTTTTGGTTGCTGTACAAAGTTTACTATGTATAAATGTTCTCCGTTAGCCATCTTGTGGACTGCTTGTGGCAACCGTTTTCAGGAGCAACTTGAGTGGAATAACGTCATTCTCCTCATGTTCTTCCTTGTCATCAGACTTTGCAAGAGAGGCACTCGCAGCATATTTAAGGCTCAGGGATTAAAGCAGAAAAAATATTTTGGGGGTAATGATGTTCTGGTATTTTCTTCCAACTGCAGTGAATTGGCCACATGTGAACACATACATTTATTACATAAATGTTTAATAATTTATTACATGACATCACCTTCAGTTGTGGTAGCGAGGTGTCCTCTTTGGAAAATAGTACAGAAAACATTGATTGGTGCTCTCACCTGCAGTATGTCTCAAAGATGGGAACACTGCACACACTCACCGTGTTTCAGACATCACAAATCTGCTCTGCTGTGATTGGGTCAAAATGTGGCTCTGGTTCGGTTTATTTGTTGAAAGTAGCATCGGTTTAATCCCAGTATCATCATTAAATTGGATGTCTTTAACGAAACCACTGAAATCCATTGTGGTGATGGAGAACTTAAATCCATGTCTATATCACATGACTCAAGACAATAACTGGTAGTCCAAGAAAAAAATAAGTTGTTTCGGACAACCAGAAACCACTTGTGTCAACCTGTGGAAACTCTTTTTTGCATTGAATGTTTCTAAGGAGATGCCGTGATTCGTGGAGCCAACCAATGAAAACAAACAGTTCTTTCCCAAAACAATGACTGTACGCTTACTGGCTTCTGATTTTAAAGAAAATTTGCAAGTATATCAACTCGCTGAGGCAAGCTGGTCTGGGAAGCTCAGTCCTCACCTCCTTCTACAGGTGTGCAGTGGAGAGCATCCTGTGCTCCAGCATCAACGTGTGGCATGGAGGCTGCACAGCTGCAGAAAGAAAAGCTTTGCAGAGAGTGGTGAAGGCTGCACAGAAGACTGTTGGACTCAGTCTCCCCACCATCACAGACATCTACACCTCTAAATGCAGGAAGAGAGCCACCTGCATCATGAAGGACCCCACTCACCCAGCACACACTTTTTGCCCTGCTCCCCTCCAGAAGAAGGTTAAGGAGCATTAAATGTAGAACCACTAGATTGAGGAACAGCTTCTACCCTGAAGCTGTTAGATTCATGAATCTCTAACCAGGATAATCACTGTGAAAAATCACATAATGTTGCTGCTGATTTGTTTCATGTTGCTGTGTTCATTCGTGCTCATCTGCTCACACAGACTCATGTTCATGCTGCTGTTCAGCGTAATGTTTTTTATGCTACTAGTGCTCAGTGTATTTTTAGTTAACATTTTTCTTAGTTCATATCTTAGATCTTATTACTGTTTTTCTTTTACATTTTAGTACTTTTGTTGGACGTAACTGGGTCCCTGTGTACACAATTTCGTTCCACCACTTGTACCACGTTTGTTGTGTATGACATAAAGAACCTTGAACCTTGAACCAAATAGGAGTCATCAAGTAGTTTTTAATGGCCCAGTAGACTCCATCTGAAGCCAAACAGTGGACATGTGGTCGCATGGTTGCGGGACATTTGTGTTTGCACACACCTTGCATAGGAAATGAGACACAGATGCGGAGCTCTTGGGAAACCCTTCACGATGTATTATACATCACCGCATGGGTTTCTTACCGCCAGAGTCTCCACTCTGTCCCTGCTTCCACCATTTGGCCACAAATCTATCAGGAAGAAAGCTCCACACTTTTCAATATACTCCTCCATACACGATGTCTGCACAATCTCCATCCAGGAGTTTTTGGCCATTTGACCAATTTAGTGTGTTTGAAGAGTCATGTAGCTGAATGTCCAAGCATATTTCTGCATTGACAAACACGCCCGCAAACTTCTGACCAATCACACAACCCTTGGTGCATATGCCTGTGAGGAAAAAGTTTGGCCCGGGCCTTGTGTCAAGAAGTGGTGGGCGAAGCTACTCTGAGAACAAATTGACGCAATTTATGTCGCGCAACTACATCAATGAGAGACGATTTCATGGCTTCAGATGGAATATGCAAAGCCCGGATATTTCAGTCTAGAGAACTTGTCAATATATTAGCTACACTGTTGGTGTAGCTAATATAAGGAAATGCAGTTTAGTTGTAAATGCTACCTAAAGAATAAAATAAGCTGCTTTTAAAGCTTCCAAAGCTTTTAAAGCTTTATAAGTGAATGGTAAAAAGTGTGAGTTAATTTACAGTTTTTGTCAACTTCGCCTATTGTCATCTGGATTATTACAGCAGGACAGAACGCGATTTTACTCAGTAAATTAGACCACTGGAACTATAAAAGTCAAGGGCCATAATAAAAAAGTCTACACCCACCTCTTAAATCCTGCCTGTGCATATCGACTGCAAGGTGCCATTCAAGGCAACTTTGAATAGAGTCAACAGCAGATTGTCAACATAAATACAAGCAAGCAATTGAGTGTTACTTTCAAGCTCCCTTTTTTATAAGACTCTCTTTTGTCAATGTTGCACCGAGGTTCTGCAGAATAGCCATGGCTTGCTGTGTCTTGTTTGTGCAAGGTTTATTTTACCCTTGTGAACAGGTTGTTCACATGTTTGAAAAGAGCTCTGTTTGTGCTGTAGCTGGCCTTAAAGCCCGTTTCATGTCTTTGTTTATCAGAGTGAAACTTTCTCGACTCTCAAGACTTGTTTGTCCTTCCTGGGCTCAAAGACTCTGCAGTCACTGATCTAGCGGGGCTCTTTTTTGTCTGTGTTCCCCTATGAAGCTTTCATTCATGTGATAAAAGGCATGTGTAGCTTTTCAGAGCCCAAAGTGATCAACCTATGATTGCAGTTTGAAGTGAAATCCTAAGAAGCAGTCTGTGTCCGGAAAGGCACATAGCACAGTTACCGCTCAATATTATAATACAATTGTATGGTAAAAAGGTTGCCCCTCTTGTTTGGATATGTTTCCAAGCATTTGTACATGTGTGTGTTTGTGCACGTATCGACCCGTGGAGGATGTGTTGTTGACAGGACAGCCACTCTGGCCTTTGTGTCAGGGAGGGGAGGCTGCTTGCTTTCTATCCATTATTGGCTAATCTCATTAGCTGAGGGTCCTAACAGTGAATGAGCCACAGAAACTGACCGCGCCAATCACGTGCGCACAAACAATTTTACACACAGGCGCATCACGCACACGCATATTGCTTAAAGAGGCAAGTAGTCTGTTGTAATTATAGACAGCAGTTTAGGAAGAAGTTTCTGTATTGGCTTCAATTAATCATTTTAATTAAGTGACTGCCTATCTGTGCTTTCTACTTGATTAGCTAATTATGTGTTCAGCACTTTTTAACTTGTGTCCTGACGTATGTGAGTGTGCCCCCTCGCCTTTGTCCCACGGCTGCATGCACTGTATCACCGTGACTGTCTTTTTTTTTTTTTTTTGCTCTGCTGCTCACAGCTCACGCTCACCTGCGCGTCTGGGAAAACATCTGCTTTGCATATCAGCTTGCTGCTGACAGTGTAAACTTTGCAGTCATGGAAAAGGAGATGCAAAGCTGTGATTTGCACAGACTCTTAATGATAGTCAGGCAGTGGCTCTAGCAAGTTTTTGTCTTGTGGATATGTTGCCAAAGCAGGTGACCGGGGGCCACACAACTCTGCGGCAAAGGAGAGCGAGTCTACCTCTGTGGAGAGAGATTCATGACCCAGCCAGCCTGTAATTGCTGACAGTTCAGCACTTTTCAGGGGCAGAAAACAGGAGGATACAAAGTTTCTCGTTTTTTTTCCCACCTCTTACAGCATTCATTTCCTGCACCTTTTTGATCCAACGTGTGCATTTCTCTTCCATTTCCTCCATGTTGCTGCCTCTCACACCTCCCCTCTATGTCTCAGTGTGTGTGTTTATCTCTAACAATGCTTGTGTTTAACTGTGTGTCTCATACACTTTTAGTGGTCTGACTCCAAGCTGCCTTGTTCATACTCGCCTGTGAAGCTACTTCAACTTCTGATGAAAGATTTGTTCTTGTAAAACACAAGAGTATCTGCCAAAATAAAGTCAGATGAATCTAATGGAGATCAGTTGGAATATTCAAGCAAGCAAAGATATTTTAATTATGATAAAACTTCTTAAATGTTTGGTCCAGTTTGGACTCCCTTAAACTGAAATGGGAGGCAGACATGGAGGAACCCGTATCAGACTCAATCTGGGGAAGGATCATTAAGAACGTTCACTCGTTCTCAGTCTGCCTGAGACACGCTGTAATCCAATTCAAGTTAGTGCACAGGCTGCACTGGTCTAAAGACAAGCCGTCCAAAATTAAAGCCGAGCTGGACCCTGCATGCAATCATTGCAAACAAACTACATTCTGGACCTGTCCTAAACTGCAGTCTTTTTGGCAATCTATATTTGACAACTTCTCTAGAATATGTGCTAAGCCCGTACTTCCATCACCACTCATTTCACTGTTAAGGGTGGTCCCAGTGGATACATCCTTCAGCAAATGTGAGAAGGATGTGATTGCCTTTGGCTCTCTTCTGGCTAGGAGGCTAATAGTGTGTAACTGGAAGGGACCCCCCCCCCCCGCCCCGGTCATGTGTATATTGGTTAAGAGAGGTGATGTGTCGTATTCATTTGGAAAAGGTGAGATACACCTTAAAGGGTTCTGTGCAGAGGTTCTGGGACACTTGGCGGCCATTTATATTGTTCGTTAAGAGCAATGTTTGGTGCCTGTATAAATTGTTTGTGTAGTTTTTGACTGATCCGGTGTGGTAGGGAAGGGGTGGGGGTGAGAGGGGATTGTTTTATTGTTTTAAGTTTTATGTTGTTCTATGTTCAAAAATGGAAAAAAAAATAAAATAAAATAAAAATACTTTTTTTTTTTACTTCCTAAAGATTTTAGTAAATTTAGCAGAACCAGATTGGCCTATATTTTTTATGTAGTAACAATAAACTACGGTACTAAAAATGTAACTTGCTCTAGAATTAGTTAATTTAGCTTTTTGATGGCGCTACTTCTGCAGGCTACAGTAAAGGGGCTTCACACTAGAGTTGCATTCAGGCCCAAAAAATCCGGTCCGACCCCAGCCCGTAGCCATAGTTTCCGAACCCCACCCAACCCCACAAATTAACAGTAATTACAGGTCCGGACCCGAAAACCCCCCTCCCCCCCTATATTTTTAATTAAGCTTTGACTGCTTATGTAGTTATTAATGGTCGGCAGATGCGTGAGACTGAATAAAAGGGGCAGAAGATGGGAGCTGAGGGTGTGTTTGTCCTTTCATGGCTGTCTAAGCACATTAAATCCCTGCTTCTGCCTGCATTCTGCATTATTCAGACACGGACCCTGCTCTGACGTCTGCTTTTGGGATCTCACCTGTTTGGGTCGTCGGCCGCGTGCATCCGCTGAGTGCAGCGGCTGAATGAACGTCCATTTGGGTTTTGATGGATCGCTGCCTGGCAGTATAGTCCCTTCTGAAGATTAATTTAACTTTTTTTACCTCTTTAAAGGCCGTTCAACACGCAGTGAAATGACCATGACCATGGTGATAGTATGGCAAGCCACATTGCCATATAAATGGATTGTCAGCCACACGCGTCCTATGACTCAAATCAAAAGCCTGACACCGGCCCAGCCCGCACATTAAGCACATTATTGTGGCCTGGCCCTAATCTGAATCGAGCCAGGCCAGGTTCCAGGTTCGGGTTAGAAATGACAGCTCTACTTCACAATACATTGAAACCTGCTCGCCACTGCAAAATCAGCATATGAAAAGATTGCATTAAATTACAGACATAAACTCCATGAATCCCAACTGCTCTGAATGACCACTGCCAATTTAGAGAGTAGTGGTTGAAAACATTAAAGCATATACTTCACTGGGATGCAACTGTTGGCGACTAGTTCATGCAGTTTTCTACACAATGTTGCAGGAAAATTAGCCAATTTTTCATGACAGGCTCAAAGAGTTTGGAGTGTTTTTTGGAGTGACAAATGTTTTACAAATAGTCTCCAGCCTAAAAATTTTTTCGAGTGTTGCGATGACAGCAGAAAAAGAGAGGAGTGGTGAAAATATGAGCTTATTGTGATCTGTATAGTCACTGCAATGTTCAACAATAATATCTCAACGAAGAGACATCACAGTAGTGAAGTCAGAAATCTAAAACTTTTTATTGTTTCCCCAATTTCAGTCGAGCATATTTAGTCCATAACTGTTCACTTCTTCAAAATCCTAACATTCGTTATTGTTACCTGACTCACTTTTGTTTCCTGAAGCACAGCTGAGTGCACCAAGTTACTGTCTTTAAACTATAAATTATTATATCTGTTTGTCGCAGCCTTTTTAACTGAAGAAAATGCATGATAGCTAAAGTCTTGAACTGCATAATGTGCAAACTGCTACCCATCCAGGCAGTCTGTGGTTATTTGATGCTATTTTTAGCTTGTCATAAGCTTCTATAAAGTGAGACATGCTGTTTTACACACATGCTGTCTGCACCATAGAGACTTCTTACATGCTTCCTGAATTGCCTTTAGATGCTTTATGTTTTGTTTTCACAAAGTCTGACCCTAAAGATTGGGAAGTTATGCATGCTATTTAAAATCTTTAAGGGTGTCTCAATAAATAAATAAATAATTATGTGCAAGAGTAAAAGTCATCAGTGCACATTGAGGACAATGCTTCAGTATGTATAAATTAGAGCCCTGCAAGCTGCATGATGCACATATGCAGGAAGAAGCAGAGGAGGGGAGGTGGGGGTCTGCAGGCTGCATGGGATTCATCACATGCTTGTGTGTGTGTGTGTGTCCTCCCGCGGCTCCACAAGGAAGATTTGTGACACAGATTTACAACAGCCTGTGCTGCCTAACCTCTAAATCAGCCCTACTCCCACACGGCAGACCCTCACTCCCGTTTTACAGACAGACAGACACACTCTGCCTGGTCACGGAGAGGGCGTGAGGGACAGCACTGGTGAAGGCGGGGGGAGGAAAGGTCGAATCACTGCTGTCAAAAGCCTCCTCTCTGCAGATCAAGCGCCTGCCTGTCTGGTAATGTGTTGTCATTGACCAATTAGGAAATCCAGATCAAACAGGCACAAGAAACGGCCTCTTGCTGCCCCTCTCCAAGCTCTCTGCTCTTTTTAATTGAACACATTTGTTGAATGAGAGGCTTCTCTCTGGAGGGACTGATGACTGTACATATTAACAAACCATTACAAAGATCGTTTCTCCCCGAGAGTCACCGAAGGAGCTGCACATATGAGAAAATATATTTTAAGAGTCATGTCGCGTTCGTCTCTTCGGTCTTAATTTATTAATTATAAAGTGACAACAGTAACGAAGAAACAAGCATTCATTCCTAAAATATGTTTTATTTCTTCTTCCAAATATTACATTCAAACCATGAATTTCCCTTAAACTGTTTAAACCCATACCAAGTTGTTTGAGTTTTGCATATTTAAAACATTCCTTACTTTTATGTCACTGTAAATGATTAAGCCGAAACTCCTGCTCATGTCTTTAAAATGGCTTCAAGTTAGAGATAAGCTATTTATTGACTAGTTTAAATAAAACTAAACATAATCCACTTAGGGCAGCACGGTGGCGCAACTGGTAGAGCTGCTGCCTCTCAGCGAGCAGGTCCCTGGTTCAAACCCCGGTCCAGGGGCCTTCTGGGTGGAGTTTGCATGTTCTCTCCGTGCATGCGTGGGTTTTCTCCGGGTGCTCCGGTTTCCTCCCACAGACCAAAAAACATGCATGTTAGGCTGATTGGTAACTCTAAATTGTCCCTAGGTGTGAGTGAGAGAGTGAATGGTTGTTTGTCTCGTTTGTCTCTATGTGGCCCTGTGATGGACTTGCGACCTGTCCAGGGTGTCCCCCGCCCCTCGCACAGTGACTGCTGGACATGGGCACCAGCGACCCCCGTGACCCAAAATGGAATAAGCGGGTAAAGAAAATGGATGGATGGATGGATAATCCACTTACAGGACGTGTTTCCAAAATATCTCAAGGTTTTTTATGTATATTTGCAAACGTTTTATCGTAGAATTTGGAATTGAGCTGATGTTAAAAACGTTTCTAATCTCTGTAGGTGTGGCTGATTTATTCAATTTTGCTGAAGGTGTTTTGAAAATCTAAAATTTGATTGTTGGTCAGTTTTATAGAAAGCGTTTTTGGACTTTCACAACTGGGCTACTTGGCCTACTCCTGCCATTTCTTATCTCTTTACCAACTGAACAAACATCCGTCGTCTTTACCCACTTCTTCTTTTTCGGCTCACGGGGGTCACTGCTGCCCATATCCAGCAGTCACTGTGTGAGAGACTGGGGGACACCCTGGACAGGTCACAAGTCCATCACAGAGCCACTTAGAGACGCACGAGACAAGTGTGAGTGAGACATTTTAGAGTTACCAATCAGCCTAACATGCATGTTTTTGATCTGTGGGAGGAAACGGCAGTACCTGGAGAAAACCCACACATGCACGGAGAGAACGTGCAAACTCCACCCAGAAAAATCCCCGGCCGGGATTTGATCCGGCAATCTTTTCACTGAGAGGTGGCAACTTTACCAACTGTGCCACCATGCGGCCCAATGGAACAAACAGCTATCTGTAAATACTAGGGATGCACGATATTGGATTTTTGGTTGATATCCGATATGCGGCTGATATCCGATATGCCGATATGTTAAAACTTATTTGACCGATAACCGATACCGATATTTTAGATACTTTCCTTTGTCAGAACCTATTCATCTTATTTAGGCTTATTTGCTACAAAAATGTGTAACAGCTGTAAGAGCTGGTGACATATATTCAGTAACAGCCATATGTATGCATGAAAAGTGTTAAATATTATTTATGAGCATTAGTCACCTGCGATGCTGTCTCACTTGTGGAGGCTTGTTCCAGGTTTCTAGCTGCAGTGTGGGATCCTCTGCACTCCTGTGCATGAAGGACAGACTCTTTAAGTTCAAAGTTTTTGTTTATTCATTGTGCCGTAAAACTAATCATGCTAACGGGGCTAACACGACGTCCAAAGGTCTGTGGTAAAACTGATCCAAGTGCTATCGGCTATTAGCCTCTCAATGATGTCAGAAATGACGGCTTGTAACTCTGGTAAGATTATGTCGGAAAAATATCGCCGAATGGGGACGATGTAGTGAGGCTCAACGTAGTCCAAAAATCTTTGGAATCAGACATCCTCGCCAACGACAAAAAAACTTCCACACCACCAACATTTTGAATTTTTCTCTCCGCCGTGAGATCGGGTAGGCGCATGTGACGTCATCCCGTTGTGCTGGTGCTGCAGGCATCCTTGTCTCTGGGTTCTCATACAAGAACAGCACCTTTTATATCAGTGAGTTATTTTGATGGAATGGCCGATATCTGATATTGAACTTTAACGCTAATATCGGCCGATGCCAATAATATTGTGCATCCCTAGTAAATACTGTTCTACCTTCTTGTGGCTGCCTCCTCCTCCTTTGGGAGCACAAGATAATTTAGGTTTAATAATGCTCAGCATCTGCATAGAGAAGTCTATAGTGTGGGACAGTTGGGACATAATGAGCTATACAGTAGTCCCTTGTTTATCGTGGGGGATCCATACCCTGAAGCCCCGCAATAAGTGAAAAACCGCAAAGTAGGAATAGTAGTAGTAGTTTATATATATATATATATATATATATATATATATATATATATATATAT
>NC_056514.1:30467871-30491874 GCF_014905685.2 Nematolebias whitei | reverse complement strand
TATATATATATATATATATATATATATATATATATATATATATATATTTATATTTATATATATATATATATATTGTATGTGTGTACAGTAGTCTCTCGCTACTTTGCGGTTCGTTTATCGCGGCCTCAACTCTATCGCAGTTTTCAAAGTAAGATTGGACATGACACACAATTGGCTAATTGATGGATGGGCCACACGATCGGCATGGAATTTTTATTTAAAATGAGTTATTTTAATTTTTTAGCACCTACTGCACATTTGTACAGCCCAGAGCTTACTTTGAAAAACCGACAAGTAGCGAGTCCACGAAAAACGAACTACCAAGTAGCGAGGGACTACTGCAATGCTAAAATATTCTCATGATTTAGCTTAGCTTTTGCTAACAATTTCAATAAATCTATTTGAAAGGCTGAAAAATAAGGATGTTCAATTTTCTAGCAAGCTTCAACTTTGCATTTTTAAACCTTTTTTTCCTAAAAGAAATGAGTCGTTCAAACTTATTTTGATGAAACAAACAAGCATTTTGGCTTTAAATCTGGTACGTTTAAAGACATGTAATTAACATTTCGATGTGTTAGGTTTAGTCCATGATCTGTATATGCACCACCTTACAAAATAAGAGCAAGAAAAATGAGATGTTCTGCAGGAGACGTTGGCGAGGTCATTAAAAGGTCTGACAGATTAATGGTACGAGCCTTCCCAGGCTTCTTGGGTGAAACAGAAAGCTCATGTTGCTGCTGTCCATCAGTGTCCAGGCAGGTTGAGCTCATGCACTATTTAAAATCCCTCACTCTCCCGGTTTCTCTCCTCCCATTCACTCAAAGTCACAAAGGGCCGAAGGTCACTGGCACAATGGAGACGAGGTGGTCCTCCACCCCCCACCCACACCAGCTACACCAATAACCCATCAAACACACATAAGCCATGAAGCAAACTTCACTCCTGCTCTCTATACACTTGTAAAGCACACAAACAAGCTCATGTTCTGCTCTCAGTCTTCCATGAATTCCTTTCCATGTATCTTGCAGCTTGCCTGTCACTAACCCCCTCTCAGCACTATCAGTCTCTCTCTCTTACCAAGACCTCATAATGGCTCCTCTTGGGTAGTGTCTGCAACTCCCGCTATTTCAAAGTTTTAGCTGGTCAAATTAAGCACGGTATGTGGAAAATGAACAGCCACTCACAGGAGGGGCACAAGCTGAATGCATAATCGACCTGGAGACTGGGAGGAAGAGACAGAATAAGGAATGGGGTAGGGGATGGAGGTTAGGGGGTGGTCTGATCTGAAGCAGTCCACTGCAACAATATCACTCTCCTCAAAATGGAAATGAAAATGCCTCTTTGACTTCCCTCTTTATGCTCGCAGTCACAGGCAATTTTGAAGGCAGCATCTCACAGTTGTGATGGTAGTAGTGATGAGTTCCTTTGCGAGACACTGAGTGTGATTTCACCTCAAATCGCAGCAAGCTCTGCAGGTTTACACCTTGGCTCACTAGTTTCATCATCATCTGCATCACATGCTTCCACCAAATTCCAGGAGGATTGCGGAGAAGAACGAGGAGCTTGAGAGGGCGAATGGTGATGTTAATGGGCAAGAGCAGAAAGGCTAGCTGGTGGCTTTATGCTGCTCTGCTCACAGAGTAACGTGGCTGTCCTCAGTGCCTTAAGGGGGTTGCACCCCACCCCACTGTGATTAGGTGGGAGGAAATTAGAAGAGTAGCTGTTTGGGGGCTGTCATTCCCCAATCTGTTACGGAGCCCGACCCGTAGTGTTGCTCATTTGCGCATACGCTAAAAGGAATACTTCTGGGTCGCACAGATCGCCGTCGAATATGCTAGATTAAGTAAAATATACTAGTATAATTCCTTTTATGAATAAGAACTGTCTTAACTTACTTAGAAAAGTATGTGCTCTATCTTCGCCGATTTATATATTGCTAATTTACGCCACTTGTATTTCCGTTAAAATCATTGACCTGTTTACGTCATGGTTAAAATGCGCTGTTTCACCATGAAAATAATTCATTCTGTATCTTGCAGGGTTTTTTTTTTTTTTTTTCATTTAACCATTATTTATACAGGTAGTCTCAATCAGCCACAAGAACTCATTTTCAAGAGAGACCTGTTTAGGGAGCAGATCATGGGAGTTAAGGGCCTTGCTTAGGGGCCCAGAGTGGGGTGAATGAGGGTGGAGGCAGGTGTGGTCGTTTCACCTGTTCCACCCACATTTTGATGTCGATGGTACCGGGAGTTGAACCTGCAATTTTCCGATCACAGGCGCATCTTCTAACCTCTGCGCCTCATTCAGCCCAGGCTGGGGCTCAGGTCTAATGCGTCACATATCATCTTAACCAATGATTTGTAACAGAAATATGAGTGGCATAAATTAACTGCATGAAGATCGGTGGAGATAGAGCACGTACTATTTTAAGTGTTAAGATAGTTTTTATTCATAAACAATGGTGATCCATGCGACAAGGAAGTACACTACAGATTGTGCTTCTGTAACAGATAGGGGAATGACAGGGGCAAACAAGAGAAGTCAAAATGACTCTGATGCTCCTTGAGCTTGCATATGGCTTAAGGGCCCTGCTTACTGGTATTCTATCCAAAGTCGCAAAATCGGCTTTCATAGATGTGGTTGTGTGACAAAAATCACGTACATTTGTTCTCAGAGTAGCTTCACATGGCCCTTCTCGACACAAGGCCCAGGCCAAACTTTTTTCTCACAGGCGTATGCACCAAGGATTGTGTGACTGGTCAGAAGTTTCTGGGTGTGTTTGTCCATGTGGAAATGTGCTCGTACATTCAACTGTACGACTCTTCAAAACACACTAAATTAGTCAAATGGCCAAAAACTCCTGGATGGAGATCATGCAGATATCGTGTATGAAGGCGTCTCTTGAAAAGTGTGGTGCTCTCTTCATGATAGATTTGTGACCAAACGGCGGATGCAGGGACGAAGTGGAGACTCTGGCAGGAAGAAACCTGTGCCGTGACATACTGCAGCGGGAGGGGTTTCCAGGAGCTCTGTCGGTCTCATGTACTATGAAAGATGTGCGTGAAAACGAACGTCTTGCGACCACTTGATCACAAGTCGCCTGTCGGGCTTTGGATGGAGTATGCTGGGCCCTTTAGGCCCGGAATGATATACTGTAATTATGCAAAGTTTTTATTTTATTATAACTTTTAATGACTTTAGCCTTGCTTCTACATGGAAAAAAGTGTTTTTGGATCCCCTAAACTGAATTTGTTTTAAACCAGGCATCAGAGCAAAAACATTGAATAAGCAACCTTTCGTTTCCATGTGGACAGCCTAAACACAACCTGCTGATAACAATAATGTCATAATCCCACCTTTAATTTAACCTTTGTTACAGACGTAACAACAGACTTGTATTCGTGTTGCAGTTGCCAGTTGCCCAGTTACAGTAAAACCTTCACTGTATGACTTTGTAATTCAATGAGCAGAAAATACTTGTATCTGTTTTAGTATTCTGCTTTGTTTCATGTAATACTTGTTTCTATTGCAGAATGAATTGCACTGTTTATTTGCAACTAAATTGTTGTGCATTCACTTGAAACAGGTTTTTCTTTATACCTTGTGGCTCAATGAGATTGCCTGTATAAATAAAGGCTCAATGAAATAAAAAATAAAATAAAATTTAATAGAGCAGAGTAAAACCATTTAATATTATGCTGAATAATCTAAAGCCAAAAATACTTTTATCCCTCAATCACACTGTCTACAATACTATATGTATACATTCAAAACCACGGAAATTAGGAATAGTTTACACTCTTCTAAAAACTTAACATTATATTTGCACACTGTGAGGAAAAACCTTTCCTCAGCGTCTCTCAGGGAATATTATGCCTAAAAATGTCTATGTATTTGGACTGACACGACTCCCAGTCAATAGTAGTTTAATGTGACACGAAGGAGAAGTTCCACTTCCTCATCAGTCCATAAAAAGGGCTTAGTCTTTTCTCTTGTATACGCCATCTTCATCATCGTCTTTTATGTGTTTACATTTTGCAGCGTCTGCTCCTCGTCTTCCTTTCTGTTTCTGGTGTCTTTTTGTGCAGCGTTACATCACCACATATAAGCCTGGCATAGCTACCACACTGTTTTGTATCCTGTTTTGTGTGTTAGGAAAAACATTTCTAGAAAATGTTGCAGTGGTTACGCAAATACTTTAAGAAACAATACAGAAATAGACTGTTTTAGAAAGACGGGATTTCAGTGTGGACACCATCTAAGATCTCAGGGTACAGGAGAAGCAGGAGGACAGTTGATGATAAAGAGGGAGTCTCGTCACCATATGCCTTTTGTCTTTTCTCTTCATTGCAGACAACCTCTGAGACTGTGTGATACGTTTCACTTGGTTAGAGAAGAGATATTGCTTGGGCCCCTCGATGATCCCAACTCTCTGTTTTCTGCTTTTGCTAGAAAGGAGGAGAGGAAAAAGGGTGGAGGCGTGTGGCTTCCACCACCCCACCCTTCTGCTCCCACCACCATGCTCCCTTTGCTTTTTTAATCATGCTGCAGATGTGCCTGATGGCTGTACAATTTCTGTGTACTGAATGTGGGGCTCCCGCTGGAATCCAGGAGGTTTGCTCATGTGAGCTGTCGGGATATAAAAAAAAAAGTGAGAGGGCAAAAAAAATTTAAAAAGAAGGAGGGATTGCTGGGAAAGACAGAGGGAAAGAAATCTTTGAAGAGCCACCATCGCAGCGGGGCTCCTGTTAGGTTGTGTGTGCGAGGGTGAGCGGCACAATTGGAAGACCGCCCTTTGCTTATAGTTGCCGCTGGATCTGCAGACCAAACCCCATTAAATAAAAGAAATCCATCCCCGAGCCTGTTAAGGAGCCATGTGGGGAGGTGTGAAAGCGTGTGCATGCACTCGAGTGGCTGCATGTCCATATGTGTGTGCAGCTGAAAAAAACGGGTGGGTGGTGGGGGGGGAGCTCATATTATCCTCCGTGCCAGCTCGGGATGGAGCCTGCCGAGGGATTATGGCACATTCTGCAAAGCAACAATGGAAGTGGCAGCGCTTCGTACACATTTCCATCCTCTTCGCCTTTTTGTTGCCTCCATCCAACAAACACAGCTTTGTCCTTGCCTGGCCACTTACCAGGCAGACACCTGGAGTCCTAGAGGTGCCCTCTCCAAACTAAACACCCCCACCCCCCCACCCACCACCACCACCACCACCAATCAATGCAAAGCCCCCCACATCTTCACAATGTTAAGATAATTAAAGGGGGCGCCTCCATGCAGGCCTCAGCCGACAGTCAGAAGAAAACAAGACACATCTTGGAATCAAAGCTCATTAAAATCATGAGGGTGATGAGATGCTTCCTCCCCCTCCTCCCTCCCTCTCTCTTCCTCCCCTCCTCCCTCATCTTTATCACCCTTAAGCAAGTGCTGCAAACAGCAGAATGCAAGTCAATGATGGCACAGATTACTCCTTTATTGCCTAATTCACCTAGCAAACATGACTCACAGAGGCAAGATCACCTTGAGCAGCGTGTCCCCCATAAGGTGGGAGAGTGATGCTGGTTTCTTCACTCAGGCCACCTTGTTCTGTTTTAATAGTGTCAGCAGGGCTTGGCTTAGTGGCTTTCAATCAGCGAGGCATGTGTGTGTCTTTGTATGTGTGTGTGTTGTAAGGGGGTGTTTTGCACTGCTCTGCGGAGGTGTAACACCCTGCCTGTAGTGTTGTTGTAAAGCACATTAGGAGTGACTGAGGGTGTTGTTATGGTATCATGATGCTGGTCCAGCACTAAAGGAAAGGTGAGAAGACACGTGTGTGTTTGTGTGTGTGTGGTTGGGAAGGTGGCCAGCCATGCTTCCAATATTTGTATTGCAGCATCTACCTTCCAAATCTACATGTTTCAATGAAGCAGTCAATAAACACTTGGTGAGATGAAGAACAGGGCAAAAAAATGAACTAATCCAGATTTTTTGCAATATTTTACCTCAACGAAACAAATAACGAAATGCAATTTTATTATCGGGGCTGCGCAATATCGTTTTTGAGAGAACAACATGAGCCAAAATAATATTCTCGAAAATTGTAAGCAAAAACTGCATGATAATTACCATACTGTAATAAGTAACTGTGCTGTATAAGTCACAGTGTTTTGCATAAATTAGCATGCCTGCGACTTATACAGTGAAGCGATGTATTTGTTTTTTTCTTCACATATTTATAACCCAATTTTTTGGTTGTGACCTGACAATTTCATTAATTCTAGCATGGGAAATATTGAACACTACCATTTTCATCCACTAGAGGGCCCTTGACTAATATGGCAAGCCAAGTGTCTCATTAATAGGTAAAAGTGGCTATTAATGAGACACATGGCTTGCCATACCAAGCCACCGTCGTCTCGCTCTGGAACTTGTGGAGCAAACTTCAAATCAGCTGCCTTTCACCTGGGCCGCCCAGGTGAAAGGCAGCTGATTTGACCATTAAAGTGCATTTATTAAGGAAAAGTTGAACTGAGACACAACTTTACTATAATGTCGAGCAAAAAAAAAAAAAAACGTTTTTAAGTGTTAATCTTGTTAAATTCTTGTTAAAGTCCTCCCGTGCACGCTCCCGCATTTGGCATCCAACTGATTTTTGCCACAACACCGGCCCACGTTTACGGGTGGTCAGCGGTGACTCATAGTAGATGTGACTTATATGGCGAAGTGATGTATTTATGTTTTTTTTTTTTTTTTCCACTTTATTTGAAATATTTGGACTGATGTGACTTATATGGCGGTGTGATGTGTACGGCTACAAGTACGGTATAAGCTTTCACAATTCCTATTAAGATGAAAGCGGTTGTAACGCTTAAGCTCATCTAGAGTGCGCATTGTGACGACAGAAGAAAATGAAAGGTCTTTACATCAGAGGGCTTCCTCTGATCATTGTATGACTCAAAAGGATGGAGTTCTAGCTGTTCAATTCTGTTCAGTTTATTTGCCAATGCACAGCAAATGTCTCAGGCCACTGCACAAAACCATTCAAGTTTTGGTTTAACTTTGAAAACAACGTTATGTGTAGTCTCAAGTGACATTGTGAGATGTTGCAAGATTTGTTTGTGCTCCGAGTATTTGTTGAGGACCACTCTCAGCTACTACCAACTCAAACTTTAGCTCAGCATCTGTAAATCTGACTGAGTTATATTGTTCTTGTGTTGGTTACTGTTGATCAGGTGTGGTGGTCATCTTGAATTGGATTGACTCCAGAAGTCAAGTGTAGACAGACATCCACTGATTAAACTTGTAGAGTTTTAATAATATCTATTCATAGTTTATGAAATATTTTGCTAATATGATAAATTTGATGATAAATGATTCATTTAATGAACATAGTGTTATAATTATTGGCCTAACTAGTGCACATAAATGACATAAAAGGAGAATCTATCCATTACCAGCACTTTGACAGCTCTTGAACAAGTCCAACAGTTGTGGTTAAAAAGCCATTTATATGAATAAATTAAATCAGTTTACCACTTCCCCGCGCATCAGTAGCTCAGCAGAGAGGGTTTGTGATGCATTTGTTCTGCTGCGATGGCGGGATAAAGCTAATCATTGTCTGCTATCCTCAAAACTTCACTCATTTCATCCTGCAGAGCAGCCGCGCAGAACTTGTTAGTTACAAACTTGCTTTGAACAGTCGAGATCCGGGGATATTTTGGTGTCTGGAACAATGTTTATAATTCATTCAACACTTTTAGGCATGAATAATAATAATAAACTTTATTGTTTCGTAAAAATTAAGAACACAGTGTAGACAGAAAAAAGTGTAGATAGAAGCACAAGCTTATTATACCTTCACTTTGTTATGCATAAAACATCAAAATCTAAGCAGCAGAATTTTTCTTATATAATTTTCTAAAACATATCAAGGAATTTCGGCTAATTCGATAGACAAACTCATAAAAAAACACACAAAAAAAGAAAAAAAAAAACCACAAAACAATCAAACCTTACATTTGTTTAACAAATTATTTTTTATACATTTTTATGATTTAAAGAGTGAAAACCACAATTGTAACTCCTCACAACAACTATTCCACACCTGAATCCTCTAACTGAAGTACAGTTGTTTTAATATTTGTCCTAACCTTTGTTTTTTTTAATAAAGCCTTATTTCTCTAATATCATAGTTTTTCTTTTTAATTTTGAACCGCTTTTGTATACACCTTGGAATGAGTTTATTATAGGCTTTGTAAGTAATCAGTGCTGTTCTGAGCTCTACTGTCATAAAATTTAAAAATATGCAATGTAAGAAATACGTCATTAGTTGGATGAAAATAATTAGACCCAGTTATAATTCGGATAGCTTTCTTCTGGAGCATGTGACCGGTTTTGTGTTGGTTTTATACAAGTTTCCTCAGATCTCAACACAATAATTCATTTATGGAAGTATGAAACAACACTATAACATTTCAAGTGATTTCTTATTTAGTAGATGTTTTATTTTATTCAGTATTATAATAGTTTTTGACATTTTGGCTTTTACATTATCAATATTAACCTTCCAATGCAATTTGTAATCAAGTATCACCCCCAAAAATCACACTCGCTCTATTTTGATACTGTCTATCATGAGTTTGACATTATTTTTTATTTTCTTGTTACTAAATATTACAAATTTTGTTTTACCATAATTTAGTGATAAGTTTATTGTTGTCACACCATTTCTTTAATACTTGTAATTCTCCTTCGATTATACTGAGGACTTGTTCCAAACTATTATCAGAGCAATATAATGTGGTATCATCGGCATACAAAGTAAATATTAATAACTTAGATTTATTGCATATATCATTTATGTAAAGTTTAATAAAAAAAGGGACCCAGCACTGAGCCTTGTGGTACTCCACCGGTAATTTCTAATAAATTAGAATTCACATTTTTTATTTGTACATATATTGATGTCTTTGATTCAGGTAACTTTTTGTTCAAGAATATGCAATACCTTTATGTAGAAGTAATTCAAAATCTATAGTGTCAAATACCTTTTTCAAGTCTATAAACACTCCCACAGTACATCATTCCCCATTTTGGACATCAAATTGAAATCTGTGACCATTTATAAGCGTATTCAACAAGATCCTGGTTGACAAGAGACTCCGCGGGTTGCCACGTGGAAACGAAGCTTTAAAGTACAGAGGAAGGAGAAAAATATTGTTTTACCCCAGAGGTGGGCTGATGGCGCACTGAAAAGCCCATTTGAAGAGGTAGGCTTCATCTGTCACTGGGCAATGGAGGAGGCAGCCATGCAGAAGCCCCCTGATTATAAAGAGATAATTTCATCCAATCCTCCGGTGGTGCTCCATCGCCTTGCCGCCATACTCCACTGCCTTTCATGTTTGTTCCCAGCCTGCATCTCCTCACCCGTTTCGTTTTATTATAGCTCCCACTCAATACATATATTTTAGCTCCCCCTTGAATAGTGGAGAGGAAAGCGGGTGTCCCCTCTCCTCCTACTCTCAACCCCCTCACACACACACCATGTGTCTTTTGTTGCGCAGGAATCCACAGCTCTCAACTTGTTGTGTAATGCCTGCCGTGCAATTTGCAGTAAATTAAGCTCAAGTAAGGCACGTAACCGCTCCGATCCCCCCCCCCCCCCCGCTTGCACGCTCAGAAGCAGCAGACAAGTTTTTTTTTTTTTTTTTTTAAATCTGAATCCAGACAAATGGGATCACAGGTTGCAGCACAGAGAAAATAAGAAACGATAACATCTGAAAAAGAGCATGTAAATAGGGTGAGGCTCATAATTGCATCTTGTTGTCATTATCTCCCCAGAATCACAGGTTCTAATCTTTAAATTGGCTCTCGTTAGGCACCAACGAGACAACAAAGGGACCGGTGTTAATTAGAAGGAGAAAAAGTCTGGAAATTAAATTACTTCTCCACTCTCTGGTGCCATTAATTTTTTTAAGCAGTTGTCAAATTAGAAAGTAAATAAATGAAAATATGTGGGGACTCTTTAAAAAAAACGTGTGTTTAACTGAAAGAAAAGGGAGTGAAGCAGCACTCCAACCTTTCTCTACCCTCATTTTAACTCGCTGCTGGAGGTAAGAGAAATGACACGGGCAGAGAAGGAGGGAGAGCAGGAGAGGAGAGAGTCGGAGAGAGCAGGTCGACTCGCTCATCAATAACCACAAGGTCAGACAGGCAGTGCCGGGCTGAGTGGGCCCTGTTAGGAAGCAGCAGCTGAGGATTTGTAGAGCTTGTAAAGGCTTAAAGCAACACGGCGCTGCCTTCTTTGTGCCTCTCCGCCGGGCCTTTAAAGGGCCAGGGAGACACCTGGTGGCTGAGGAGGACGCTGGTCGTCGAGGATCAGCTCACCGTCTGCTGGCACAGACTGACGGGAGAGTTATGGCAGCACACAATGCACGTGTCATCAATAAAACGGCTCTTTATCTCGCCTGTGCTCGCTGTTAAGAGAATTTATGACATGATAACTGATATTTTACTGATTCACTTTAGCTTTGTGCGAGGAGCCTGACTTGCAGCAACTAATTAGTACAAAGTATCCGAGCAATTAGGAAAGCAGGTTTTACAAAATGCAGATGCTTAAAACTTATTGAACACATTTCACAAAACAGATTTACATGAAAAATAGACAATATGTCTGAGAAGGTTTTTAAGACACCACGTTTGAACAAACACAAAATCTTAACGCATCACAAAACACTGTAAGACTTTAAAAAACAGTAACTTCTAAGAGGATCCAGCACAATATAAAAATATATTTTGTTTTTGTCTTGTTGAGTTTCATGAAATTTGTTTTTTTTAAACTGTTTTGCACCATTTGCTCCTTTTTTGTTTTGCTAATATATTTGTCTTGCTTTGTTTAGTGCCACCCATCCAAGCTGCTGTATCTTAAGTTTCTCTATTTAAAGTGATAGTTCAGATTTTTCAAAGTGGGTTTCTATGGAATGGTTATGAACAGTTAGTGTCTTACTTGTTGAAGATAGCCCTCTGGATGACCTCATTTTAAAGTAAATCCATAAACCCATACACAGCCAACATGTTCATATTACAGGTTATTATTACCTGCTACTGAAAGGCAAGGGTAGATGATAATGTATCTACAACAGGTAAGATGATGATTGTGTGAATGTTTATGAAGCATTCACACCGTTGCGATCCATTTTTCTTCCGTACGTTTTTCAGCATGATTTTCATCCTGCGGTTTTCAAGCTGTTTCAACAAATCATATATCAAAAAGTTCAGCTCGTTCAGGAAAAAGGTATTGGTGCAACTTTAGCTTTTTGAATTATTTTGCCTTTTCTGCCACTTTTTTTTTCATAGAAATCCGAGCTCATTTTACATCCTTCAGATCTTTAGATCTGTTTTCTATCTTTTACTGCTCCTTTGTTCTGATTCAGCTTCTTTCAGCTTCCTTGTGCAATCTTAATTTTTTTAAGCTATTTTCTGCTCATTTCAGCTGTTTTTTCAGCTGTTTTGTGCTCCTGTCAGATTTTTTTCTACTATACATTTTTGTGCTTCTAACTTTTTTCAGCAAATTTCAGCTTGTTTTGCTACTTTCAGCGTATTTCCGCAGGTTTCAGCTTTTTCTGCTATTTCAGCTATTATTTAGCTGTTTTGTGATAATTTTAGCATTTTCAGCTAATTCCATTTTTTTTGCACTCATTTCAACTTTTTTCAACATAATTCAGCAAAAATGTGCTCTCTCCACTTCCTTCTGGTAATTTAAACTTCTTTCTGCTTTTTTTAGCTACTTTTCAGCTGTTTTTTTGGGGCTAATTTCAGCTTTTTTCAGATAACTTCTGATTCTTTCAGCCTAAATGGGCAAACATGTTCTTTCTGCTTTCTTTAGCTAATGTAAGCACCATTTCATCTACCTTATTCGCATTTTTGTAAATTGCAGCTGTTTTCAGATCAATTCAAGTTTATCGTGGTAATTTCTGCTACTTTCATCCTAATTGAAGTATTTCTGCTAATTTCAGCTTCTAATGCTACTTCCAGCTTTTATCAGCTAGTTTCAGCTTTTTCTACTATTTCAACTACTATTTAGCTGTTTTCATGCAAATTTTAGCTTTTTCAGCTAATTCCACATTTGTTTTAGCTCATTTCAGCTCTTTCCATTTCTTTTTTAAGTTACGCTTCAGAGGCTCGTCCACCCTAAGGACAAAACACCCATACAACAACAGGGTGGGGTGGTGTATGCAGTTCAGTGCAGCGAGGAATGTCCAGATCTTTATATTGGAGGTGTGATATATCAATCTGCATATGTATGTTTATATCTTACCTCAGCTTTATAACTCGAACCCCACACTCCCTGTTCTTTGAATTGAGAAAGCTTCTCGGATGAGAAGCAAAACATCTTCTGTTACAAATAAAGTCCATTTGCTTTTTCTTGAACTTTTTTTAATTTTTTAGATGTGTTTTTGCTAATTTTAGCCCCTTTTTTAAGCTGATATACTAATTTTTGTGCTAATTTCTGCTTATTTAAACCCAGTTCAGTAAACATGTGTTTTACTTTCTTCTGCTAATTTCGGCTTGTCCTTTCATTTCAGCTACATTTCAACGTTTTTAGCTAATTTCAGCTGTTTTTCAGCAAGTTCGTCCGCAGTAAGCATTCACACTGCATTTTCACAGCTAGTTGTTCTTAACGTCTCCTCAAACCCCACCTTTAAGCTATCTATTGCTTCAAGCATTTCTTGATTCCAGACAAAAACGAATAAAAAAAGTCATGTTTTCAGTCTGTGTCTCATGAACATCTTTAAACGATTAAACAGTGAGTTAAACTTTCTATCAACAAACGCCACCCATCATCAAAGGCATTCGTTTCGCAAGCGCAGCGTGAGACGTCAGAAACGTGAGCAAACAAATACTTTCCCTTGGAGTGGGAGAAAAGGAAAAAATCCTCAGATGTGTCTTTTTCTTTATGAGCTATCTAATTTATGGAGAGGAATGCACTCGTGCGCCCTCGTCTCCTCTCAAGTACAGGCATGAGCAGCTCCAGTAGGTAACATAAAAGCTCTTTAGCTGTCTACTGGAGTAGATTACCGGCCCTGCCATTAAACCCAGCCAGAGATTATCACAAGTTTAAAAATATCACACCTCTAAGTGAGCATTATCAGTATGGTGCAGCGTGCTGCCTCCTCTCTTTTTATTTCCCTCCTCGCATTCCCTCCATCATCTTGCAGGTACTTTGTGCACAGTGAGATGGTAATGGGGAAAGGTGGGGTTGGGTGCGAGGCTTGTGCCACAGGATGAGAAGCCCCCTGCAGTAGCAGGAGGGAAACATGGAGACATCAGTAGATGGGGGGGGGGGGGGGGGGGTGTTAGACGATGGAGAAAGCACTCTCCACTCCTCGTAAATTCACCTATTAATTCACTTCCCCCTCCACTCCGAGACTCGGGTCACTCTAAGTTACAGCCGACAGCTGTTTTGTAATATTTATTTGACACTGAACGCAACATTAAATCAGTCTCCCGGAGGCAAAACTGATAACCTTTATCGCAGCTTGTAATATTTCTTAACTTGTGATAATCTTATGTAGTGTGTCGGATCACACCCCACCACCACCCCCCCACCCCCGCTTTGTTTGCCCTCTGTGAAAAACGATTCTATTAAGGAACAAGAAGAAAAACAGGGAATGGTTTCCATAAGCTCCTGAATCAGTCGTGAGCTGTGAGGCGTTTTTGACGTGAGGAACTCTGTACGTCTGACTAGAGGAGTAGGGGGGGGGGGTATATAGAGAGCATGTCTGGGCCCAGGATACAGATAATTGTTAACCAAAGATTACATAATGACTGAGAAATGTAAACAGAGAACCACATGCCAAGTTAATGTTCTCACAGAGCAGGATGGAAGAGCCTCGCACAGTTTCCGCAGAAAACGCTGACAGACTGTGAGGTTTGACGCATCACGTGCACTTCTGTGTCCACCCCCCAACCCCTCCCCCCCACCTCGATTCATTTTCACCCAGAGGCGTTTTAAACATGGCAAGACATCCTGTCTTAAGTCCAGTGTGTCGTTTCCAAAGGTGTGTGGCAGCGTTCAGGGGGCAACCGCCAGGGCTTGTTAAGGGTGTCAGGAGCTGAGAGGAATGTCATCCTTTGGGCTCTTTGAGGTGCTTGTCACCTGCCAAATCAATACCTCCCTGCTCGGCTCACAGCACCACACACACACAACTGCAGCAGCATCCTGGCGGTGACGCTGTTGGCAGCTTCCCTTTGGAAAAGCTGAGCCGTTAACACTTGTCTGTGTTTCTGTTGCAGAACTCTCCAGTTTAATGGCTGGCAGATAGAGGCCAAACGGGGACAATCAACATGAACTCGATTCCGTCGATGGACAGACACATTCAGCAGACCAATGACCGCCTGCAGTGTATCAAACAGGTGAGACGCAGATGAAAATACCACTTCTCCATCTCTAATTATGAAATCAAACATAGAAAAGGTGATCCTGAACTAGATTAAATGGAGTATTTTGATTTGTTTTACTCCAGTAGCTTTCAAAATATATTATTACTATTATGTAATTCTGAAATGCAGGTCTGCACTCAATGTAAACAAAGCACTTTTACCTGTATTTTACTCAATAAATCTGAGCATAAACACATTCCAATATGTTGCCACTTTTGCTGTTTTCGTAGGTAAACAAACACGTGGTAGTTTAGATGGTAGATATAACTCGTCTAGTGAAAATTTATACTCATGCTTTGTGAATTGGATAACATTTTTTTTAAATACCCATTTATTAAAATATATGTACAAAGTAGTTTAAATATTAAGAATGTATGGAATGTTACAACTTAAACATTTAAATTGATATTTGTAGGGATGCACAATATCATCACATTGGTATCGGCCGATGTTTGCGCTAAAGTTAAATATTGGACATCGGACATTCCATAAGAATAACTCATCGATATAAAAAGCAGTGTTTTTATATATATATATATATATATATATATATATATATATATATATATATATATATATATATATATATATTATATATAGTTCTGTTTTTGTATGACAATCCAGTGACAAGGATGCCTGTAGCACCAGCACAACATTATGACATATACACTGACTTTAAAAAACACAAAATCAGCTCTAATTCAGCGAATTCTGCAGAAACTGACCGAGAGTTTGGTGAAGTAGTAGCTGAGACAGATTGACAACATATATATTGAGCACTAACAGATTGTTCAATATCTTTGATTAATATTTTGCCAATAGCTATTGTTGTAAACTGTCTGTCTGTTAGCAAACAACCTTAAGAACCATTGCACTTTTTTTTTTTTATGAAATTTACTTATAAATAAATCTTTTTGGAAGCCAACTCCATTTAAGATGGGCCCACAAGCAACTACTTAAAAATACAAAAAGGGCTATAACTAGTCAATTTTACAAGTATTGGTTAAAAATTGTTGTGGTTGTAGCTGAGGGTCATTTATAACACATACCCTGAGCGTGACATCTCATGATATTTTTCGCCTCAGATCACATAATCTTATTTTTGAGGCTTACAAGATTGATACAAATCCATTATTTCTCAGCACCAGATGATGTTAGTCGTGGCGTGAAAGACATCATGTGATAATCTTTTATTTAAACGTGAAACATATGACGACGATAACACATAGCACTTTATTTACATTATGTTCATGTTTATTAATGAGTTAACCTCTAGTGTTTTAGTACAAGATGGTTTTTTTTTTGTCAAACACAAGTGGTTTTAAACCTCATAAATCCAGCTTTGATTATGTATTTTATAACTCTGGGATAACACCCTCCCCTCTGGCTTCAGACAAATATTCAACTCTTTAGTTTCCAATTATGTTAAATTAAAAAATCACCTCTTTCAACAAAGTACTGATGTACCTTTAGGCTCAGAATGCTTCTTGATTGCCCAAAGTAAAGTGACTAACCTGTTCAGCCCCATTATCAGGACTCGGGTTACCGACGGGGTGGGTGGGGGTGGAGGTTAAAGAGCAAAGCGTCCCCTTCCTCCCCCATCATTATGACCCTTCTCTTCCCCTCGACTCCCAGCAAGTCCTTTTGTTCTCTTCATTCCACCGTTTACGGCGGGACGAATCACTGGCAGAATTAAACAGACGTGCCAGCGTAACCCCAGGCTACGGGGCTCTCCTTTTGATCTCCTCTCTTAAAGTGATGGCGCGTTTTGTTTCTGGGCTCAGCGCGGAGGTTTCTCCTCCCTCAGAAAGCGCATAAAGAAGACCTTTGAGACGGTGTGTGGAGCTAAACGTGGAAGTGGCAAGTCGTTTTGCCCCGCAGCATGGAGTTGGAGACAATATGGGTGAATGTTTGAGGAGCAATCAGGAAAACACTACAGTATCTGTAGCTTTGATCTTCTTAAGTAATAAGGCAAAGAGAGGTAAACACAGCCTATCTTCAAGTCTGGTTACCTTCTTCACAGCAGCAGGGTGTTAAATAATTCAATATCCACTCCTCTAGCTGTAACGAAGGTGGGGAAAGTCTCTTAAAGAGGGTTCACAGAAGTGCAAAAGGGGTTTAAATGTGTCTAACAACAGTTTACACAGTTCAAATGCTGCGGGGTTAAATGTATTAACCCCGCAAGACAAAAAATTTAAACAAATCCATCCCAGTGTTAGCGCCTGAGGAGGCAGGACATGGGTAAACATGCCAATTAGAGAGATCCATAGCACACAAGTAGGCCTCCAGTCTATCTAATAAATGGTTAAGCGCGGGGTCATTTCAAATCGACCAGCGAGAGCCCACACCCTGCTAATAGAGGCAGCTTTGTGTTGCAGACAATCAGGATTTGGAAGGCCTGCATAATAAATACCATTTATGTCCTGCCAATTAGACTAGCAGCGAGCCCATTCAGCCGGCCGGCTATCCTCCTCCCTGCTCACAATGACGATCATCAGGGGAGATCAGAACAATTAACTCACTATCTTCTCCCCCTGCTCCTCATTGTCCAATATCCCAGCTATTAAAATCATTAAGGAAATATTGTAAACCAATCCAGCTGTTTGCTTTAATTGAAAGTGTGTGCTTGCTGACATTTGGCACCTCCAGGAACGTGCGAACGTGGCGCAGGAATACAGATGAATCCGCTTTCCATTGTGGGCTTGTTTTGCAGGAGATGTGACATGTCCGGCTGACTACTCGCAGCCAGTGCAGCGGACAGGGTAACAAATTGATTTTGTTGCTCAAATGATGAATTACTGCTGAGCGCCATGATAAAGTGGAGGGAAATTGGGATTCGCCAACATGATTGAATCATGGCCTGAAAGCTAAATCAGAAAATCATGGTTGAAAATGCTTAAATTACTCTCTTATGAAATTTCACTAAAGGGATTCTGAACCAATAACTTGACCAAAAACACCTGGAACTAAACACAAAGCATTCTTTGAAGGAATTAATGTTTTAGTCAAGCTTTGAAAATATGTGAGATTTCCTGTAATACTGCAGATGTCACGCTCGCAGTGTGTTGTTACTGACTCACTGATATAACCACACCAAAGTTTGGAGTATTTTATTAGAAAATGTGTGTTCTGGTAGAAAAACAATCATCCTAAAATTTAAATTCAGTTCAGTTTATTTATATAGCGCCAAGTCACAACAGAAGTCTTCTCAGGGCACTGAACAGAAACATTCATATATAAAAATAATAATTGAACATTATTTATCTGAGGAGCAGACGGCTTTGAGTTTAACTCCATCACAGAACTCTCATCTTGAGCAAGCATGAAGGCGACAGTGGAAAGGAAAAACTCACTTGTGAGGAAGAAACCTTTAGCAGAACCAGACTCAGAAGTTAAGCGGCCATCTGCTTCAACCGGCTGGGTTTGAGAAGAACAGATACACAATGGCAGGTCAAGAATCACGTTAAAATAGAAATAGTATCAAATGAAAACTATTCAATTTTAACAACTCATTTAAGGAAATTAGGTCAATTTGTCCTCTAGTAATCTAAGCCTATGGCAGCATAACAAGCCAACCCTAACTATAGGATTTATCAAAAAAGAAAGTCTTAAGCCCAGTCTGAAAACTGGACAATAGCTATGTTTACATGGACATAAGTAATCGGATCAAACGGACATTCGGAATAAGAATGCGTCATGTAAACGCCCCATTCGGATTATTTTTTGTTGTGTCAGCTTGATCCAAAAGAATTTGTGATCAGAATGAGACGGGTGGTTTATGCCGATTCATAATCCAAATGGTGTGCATGTAAACACTTAATCTGTTCATATTTTTTTTTCCGATCGTGAAAAACTGTCCTGACGGTGCATGTGCGACCTATGTCATTTCCGCCTGGCTAATGCTAATAATATTAGCATGTCGAGGAAGTAAAACTGGTCGGTGAGCGACACATTTCTACTAGAAACTTTGAAAGAGCTCAAAATGATCTGTATTACCTGTAGCTCAGTCAGGGAGAGCAGTAACGTCTCCACCGTCATTAAAACCTGTCGCGGATCCATTTTGAGCACTCAGGTTTGTTTACGTTCATCCCGGAAGTAAACCTGAAGTAGAACTTCTTCTTCTGTGTTTTTTTTTTTAAGCTGAGTTTACCACTCTGCGCATGTCAGTACTTCTGTTCAGAGCAAAGCCCGCTGCATGTAAACGCTCGTCATGAACGGATTGAGTCCATGTAAACTATACATTTGAATTATTTAATCTGAAAACATTTCAATCCAGTCAAAAGAATTTTGCACATGTAAACATAGCTAATGTGTCAGACAGAAACTGGAAGTTGGTTCCACAAGAGAGGAGCCTGATAACTGAAAGATCTTCCGCCCATTCTGCTTTTGGAAACTCTAGGAACCGCACGTAAACCTGCAGTCTGAGAGCGAAGTGCTCCTTTTAGAAAATATGGAGCAATAAGATCTTTAATATAAGATGGAGCTAGGTTGTTGAGAGCTTTGTAGGTTAGAATTAAGATTCTGAATTCAATTATAGATTTGACAGGGAGCCAGTGGAGGGAAGCTAAAACTGGAGAGATATGATCTCTCCCGCTAACTCCAGTTAAGACCCTGACAGCAGCATTTTGGATCAACTGAAGACGTTTTTAAAAAGTACATTGCAATAAAAGAACATACATTTAGCCTTTAGGAAGCAATACATCAGAATGAAAAAACATATGTTTGCCTGGTTAACCTCCAAACAGTCAAGGATTCTAAAACCAGCTATCTGACTCCAGCCTAACATGCTTTCTGTGACAGTTTGTTTTCCTTTCGCATCTCAGAGTTGCATCATTGCGAATACTTGAGGGGGGAAGATGGGTTGCCTGATACTGCTGGTGTCTATTTCCGAGATACTATTTTCCTCCCACCGTGTGAACCCAGTGTTGCTGTCAGGCTCTCCTCTCTGTGATACATTCAGGGGCCCTGGCGGAAACCGTGAACAGTCCTCTTGCTGCAGGAGCACTTCCTCAGACTCTCAGCGTCGATATTTCAAGATAAACCGGAGCCGCTCTGTGCGGCCGCTGCGCAGACAGTGCAGCTGTTTTTGCATTTCTCCCAGGGTTTGTTGCTTCTACTAGTTTGTTTTTTTCTTCGTCCGCTTCTTCTGTTTTGCACATCTGTGAATGTAGCAGCAAATTGAAAGGCTGTGATTTCTGAATGGAGCGGGGAGTGTGTGCCAGATCGCATGCGCTTGTCACTTTGAGTTAGGCTGCAGATGTGAGCTGTTTCCAGGCGTGACTTCAGAGGACGATTGAATCTGAACAAAGCTGCGCTCTCTGGACACTGGGTGTCCTGTCCATCTTTGTTTCACATGAGCTGGGCTGAGCTGTGACTGCAGCGTAAATGTTGAGTCATTCTCACCCAGGGGATGAGGGCAGGAGAGCGCAATTGGTGGGTTATTGGCTACTAGTTAGGGTTTGATTGGTGGGTTTTGGCTGTAAGAAGGAGAACATCTGTGGCGTGGCAGTGCCAAGCGCTCGGTGTGACAGCCACACTGGTGGGACCAATTGCTCTGAGTGCAAAGAACAGTAATCACTTCAAGCCCAGGTGGTGGTGTGTATCCCCCACTTCTACATATTCCTCCTCCCTCCCCTTTTTCTATCCTCAGTGTGCTGATTGCGTGTGTTGTCTAGCTTTCAGACTCATCTAAATTTAGCATCTCTGGATGTGTGTGACTATCCACCAGTAGCAATTTAAACGCTCCGCCACGTCTTACTCCAACGTGTCAAGCGGTAGGCAGCAATCTCAGACAAAGCATAAAATAATCCAGCATGGTTGTGCCCCCCCCCCCCCCCCACACACACACACACACACACTCCCTGTCAAACGCCAGCGTTATAAGCTGATATGAAAGCAGCCTTATCAAAACCTGACCTCTGCTGCCCCCTAAAGAGCAAGCAAGAAAAAAGCACTGCCGCCTCTTCCTCTCTGTCTGACAGTGAAATCAAAGCGCACAGACGTATTAGGAAGGCAGCCATTCACTTTAAGCTGACAAACCACTCTATTTACCTTTGATGTCATGGAGTGGGAGTCCATTTGTTCCTGTTTGGAACAAGTGCACTACAAAGCCTTGTGTGCATAATCTCCCCAAAGGCACCAGATTACTGCAGAGTGGAGGTGCATCGCGTGTGTGTGTGGGTGTGTGTGCTCGGCTGTGTATGAATTGATTCGTATTGACGTTTGAAAGGTTTAAAAGATGAGATGACCAATTGTGACGCAAACACCAATTTTTCTGTCTTTATTGCGGCTCTGCAGCAAAACAGGCAGCGGGGTCAGAGAGTGGGGCTGCCGGCTCCGGGAGGGGAAATTAATGCTGGAGAGGAACGTCTTTGGATCAAGGAGTGTGCTGTCAGAGAAAGTCGCAGCTCAGAGCGGGGACAGCTGCTGAACTGTGACTTTCTTTTCTGTTCATGAAGTCATGCAGGGAGATGTTCTGCTCTTCGTGCAAGAACGTGCTGCACAAACCCGAGGACAGTAAACGTCAGCTTGGACAATACTTTAAACTCTATTATGCAATATTCAAAGTTTTTGGAAAATCTGGAATAGATAATCAATTTTTTTCTTACTTTCCAAACTACCTATAGATCAAATTCAACACAAAACCTTTGAGGTGAAGTAAATAAATTCTTAAAAGAAGAGAGAAGGTATCGATTTAATAATGTAAAATGCAATGTTTTCTTAAAGACTTCCCAATCTATTGCATGTAGTGTCATTTAGATTCGAGTTTTAGACTAAGATCTTTTTTTTTGAGAAGTAAAGGAGTTGTAGCTGTTTTGGTCAAATAATAATAATAAAATAAAAAACATTAGGTGCAATCTTATGTGACATCCCGAGATTAGGGATGCACGATATTGGATTTTTGGCCGATATGCCGATATGTTAAAAACTTATTTGGCCGATAACCGATACCAATACCGATATTTTTCCCCCTAGACCTACTTACAGAGACTACATAGCTTTCTCTGCTGTGGAATTAAAATACATTATTCTGCAGGGGCTCTGTCATTTTGGCCTGATACCAAATGCAGATGCCAAAAAGGGGCTGAAAATGATGTAACACTTCAACTTGGATTATATTTAATGTCAAATTTATTTATGACATTTACTCTCTCTAACACGACAACACTCTAACAGTCATACAAAAACAGCATATTTTATTTATACAGTTTATTTATATACAGTGCCTTTTATATCGGTGAGTTATTTTGATGGAATTGCCGATGATGATATTTAACTTTATCGCTAATATTGTCCGATACCGATACCATGCTGATAATATCGTGCATCCCTATCCGAGATCTTTAGTAAATCATTTGTTTCTCATGTTGGAAAAAAAAAGATAACAGTTGCTCTTAACAGCGTAAATAATTATAAATTAAATAAGTGTACACATTTTATTAAGTGTACTTAAGTTTTTCGTTTCCTCCCATCATCAAGGCTCAGTCAATTAGCACCAGTTACTGTAAGATAATCCTAATAATTTGTTTGTGAACTTGTGAGCAACCTGTTTTCCATCAGGTTAATTCCCAATGTCAATATTAAAAATGTTTGTAATTTGGTACAGTTACAATTGGTAAATGTTTGGTACAGATACCACTTAAAGTGGGAACATTTTCATTGAACAGATTGCAAGAAACTACTTTTACAGTGTAGATTTGGCACTTTTTTCCCATTAAATTATTCAAATAATTTGTCTATGATCCAGTTTCAAATATTCCAATCATTGAATAAAGGATAGGTTCTTGCATTTTGCTTACTGACCTCCACATATTTCACAATCTTTCTCCTTATTTTGCTTCCAGCACTTACAAAATCCAGCAAATTTCCAAACAGCAGCGACCGAGCTGCTGGACTGGTGTGGCGACCCCCGAGCCTTCCAGCGCCCCTTCGAGCAAAGCCTGATGGGATGCCTTACGGTGAGACTCTCGTCCCATCCGCAGCCTCTCTCTTTTTCTCTCTCTCTCTCATAGGTTCAAGGACGAGGAAAAGAGCCACTAAAACAACTGCTGCGTCGGCTTTTTCCATAACTCCCTTAGGGAGACGAGAGAGCTAATGTTTAGCTGCCTGATCTTTACTGGGGTCACTGAAAAATAAAAAAATAAAGCGCTTCACTCAGGAGAAACTGCTCAGATTTATCCTCTTTTCAGTGACCTTATTAAGCGCTTGTGCTGTGGATCATGAATTTAGTTAAAAACATGAAAAGTTTTATTTTAAATGGCAAAAAAGGCCTCAAGCCTGAGAGCAGTCTGTTGGCAGAAGGAAAGAAAAACATATTTTGTCCCTAAATTACCCTTCAGTGCTCTGAACACAGAACATTTCATCCAAAAGACACCGGACAGGCTGCAGGTGTTTCACTCACCTGTCACCTGAGCTTTAAGACGCAGATAAAAGTCACATATGGTAGCTTTAGGTGTACTGTAGCTGAGAAAATAAGAGACGTGTGCTCGAACACAGAAGTGAAAACTACTTTGAAGTATCCATTCAAGCGGCCGCTTCTGCTTTAATGTGCAGCAGCAGGTGACTTTTGTTCCACTGTGCCAATTCTGTTTGTTTCTCGTCATGAAAATATCTCTTGCTTTTGGTTCATGAGCTCTACTGAGCCGAGGATGAACTGCACCGGCAGGGAGGAAGAGAATCCAGTCAGATCCTCATCGTTGACTTCATGTGTGGACCTCAAAGTTGGCATTTTGTATTTTCACATTTAATATACATTCTCAGTTAAAAGTAAAATGTGCTGTCATCCAATAGCCAGAAGCTCATCAAACTGCGATTATACAAAGAGCTAACAATAGGTAGATATTAAATAATCTTAACATTTCCCCCGAAAACCCACTTCTTACCCCATCATTAAAAAAACAAAACAAGTGCTAAAATAATGTACTTTTAATTAATCTTGTTGGAGATTATAGGAACTGCTTTGTACTTTTGT
Organism: Nematolebias whitei; assembly: GCF_014905685.2. NCBI lineage: Eukaryota > Metazoa > Chordata > Actinopteri > Cyprinodontiformes > Rivulidae > Nematolebias > Nematolebias whitei. The sequence goes on along the minus strand of NC_056514.1, from coordinate 30,468,479 downwards.
GTAGTTTTAGAAGAAAAAGTGATTTAAGTCTAAATATTAATTAAGCCAGACGTGGGTAACGTATAGCCCAGGGGCCAAATGTGGCCCCTGGACCATCTCCATGTGGCCCGCAATGTTCTTAATTGAAAAGAAAACAACTTGTAAATGAGAAAACCTACATTTTATCAATGAAAGAAAGTTTAAATTATGTCTTTTTAAGTCGTGCGGTGTTTCCAGACACCCCCCCCCCACACACACACACACACACATGCATTTGTATTCAATTCAGTTCAATTCCAAAATACTCAATTAATCCCAAAGGGAAATTAAGTGTTGTTGTAAATCGTTATCCTCGTTTCATTTAGGGATGGGACGATCCTGGTCCGGTCCTTCTGCTGTCACGAGCTGTGTTTCTTGCTAGTTCCAGGATTTCAGTGGTCAGGCACTCGAGAACAGCCAGCAAGGAGATGGGAATGCATCCACGGCACCTCCTTTTTAACTCGTTTGAGATTTTGGGCTATTTTGTACTATATCTATATATACTACATTTGTGTATTTATATATCTATATATCTATCTATCTATAGATAGATAGATAGATAGATAGATAGATAGATAGATAGATAGATA
>NC_056514.1:30461447-30467861 GCF_014905685.2 Nematolebias whitei | reverse complement strand
GATAGATAGATAGATAGATAGATAGATAGATAGATAGATAGATAGATTGATTGATTGATTGATTGATTGATTGATTGATTGATTTTTTTTCAATGCGGCCCTTCGATTGCTAAATATCTTTATTTGGTCCTCTGGTAAAAATGTTGCCCACCCGTGAGTTAAGCCATATATACCCAATGATAAATCCTAATAAATCCTATGTACAGTCTAGTAGTTTATTTTACCTTCAGTGCTGTATAAAATAGTGCACTTTAGTAAAAAAAAAAAAAAAAACATCCATGTGAGCTTTAAAGCTGCTCATCAAGGTTTGGATGGGTCTAATGTATAAGATGTACAGCACGTGTTTACCTTATGGTGGGTAAACTTGCCACAACTGCACTTTCTGTGTGCAATTAAAGTCCTCGAATTAGAACCACTTTTTGTAACTTCTTCCACTAAAATTACAATTTAGCAAAACATCCTGCTTTAGTTTAGGTTCTAATTAGACCGGCTAAAGTCATATTTTTCCTTTTTAATGGGGGAGATTCCTATAAATAAAGCTCAGATATACGTTGTGTGTTCTGGTGTCACGTCAGCACTATATTTACTGAGGGTAATGACATGGTGCAGGCAGCAGCAGCTGCAGGACTTGTCTTGAAGTGACACAGCACGATCGTGGCCACGATAAAGCTTTGGTCCAAGTGTGTCCTAAAGGTCTGCATGACTCGGCTCTTTTTTTTTTTTAGCTGATAATAGCTAAATTAAAGCAATGTGTGGCTCATAACAGTGATTTACATCGCCTCCTACAGCACAGTGATGCCTCTCTTAATGTTTCCTCTCAGTGGGTCATCTCAGCTCGGGAGGCCTCATTTTTCTCATCTCGCTGTCATCCGACTCATCTGGAACTTATAAACTGGTTGCATGTCTATCATTTAGGTTGAAGTAGATCTTTAATGCTGCCAAAGGTCACTGCGGGAACACAGTAAAGCAAAATGTTGGGCCCTCAGATGGGTCAGAGAGGCGGCTTCTGTTCACAAGTTTGTCATAATAAAAAAATAACAGTTTTGTGTAGCAATAAGCTACAAAATGTATTGTTTGTGTCACATTTGGTCCATACATTAACTCGACAACTCAGCTCAAATCAAGATGGCCACCTCAGTTAACCGACCTTGAAAACCACACGAATGACTGTAACTTAGTCGAGCTTTAAGCGTTTACAGTAGGAGTCATCCTGTTTGTCTGTTAGCAAAATATGTCATGAATCATTGGATTGATTTTAATGAAACTCTCAGAAAATAATTACTGGATGTTCAACAACAACTATATTTTAGAACCAGTCCAACTGGAGATGTTCAACACAACTGCCATATTTTTCGACCTATAAGTCGCGTTTTTTTGTGTGCACAATTTGCATGCCCTGCTATTTATACACTATATCGACAAATTTATGGATTTTTCCCCATATTTATAAACCAATTTTTTGCTGAGATATGACCGTTTTTATTAATTCTGACTGAAAATATTGAACACTACCGTTTTCAGCCGCTAGATGGCACTCGAGTACTATGGCATGCCGTTCTGTCATGTAATAGGTAAAAGTGGCTATTAATGACACAATCGGCTTGCCATAGACTGCAACCTTCATCCAGCTCATGTGGAACAACCGTCAAAGCTTCATTTCACTGCGCCGCCCCAGCAAAATGCAGCTAATTTGACCATTAAAGTGCATTTATTAAGTAAAAGTTTAACTGAGACACATCTTTGCTAAAATGTCGAACAAACGAATAATTGTTTTAGGTGTTAATCTTGTTAAATTTCTAAAAAATGCACAACGTTCCTCCTTCCTAATATCCTCCCTCAGAGCGTGCTCTCGAAGCTCCGAGGCAGCGACTGCTTTTTAAAATACAGCTGATTTGACCATCAAAGTGCATTTATTAAGGAAAAGTTAGACTTTGCTATAATTTCAAGCAAACAAATAATTGTTTTTAAGTGGTTGTCTTATTAAATTTCCAAGAAATGCACAGCGAGTCCTTCCATGCACGCGCCTAATTCCGCGTATCGGCTTTTGAAATGCAGCTGATTTGACCGTCGAAGCGCATTTATTAAGGAAAACTTAGACTGAGACACAACTTTGCTATAATGTCGAGCAAACAAATAATTGTTTTAGGTGTTAATCTTGTTAAATTCTTGTTAAAGTCTCGTGCACACTCCCACGGCCGCCATTTGGCAGCCAATTAATTTTTGCCACAACACCGGCCCACATTTCCGGGTTGTCAGTGGTGATGCGTAACACGCAATGCGTCAGCGATGACGCATAATAGATGTGACGTATACGGCAAAGCAATGTATTTATGTTTTTCCCTCTACTTTATTAAACATATTTGGACTGATGCGACTTATAGGGCGGTGCGACATGTACTTCAGAAAATACGGTAATCAACATTAGCCAACACAAAAAGGGCTATAATTCGGTCAATTTAATGGATATTGAGATAAATGTTGTGTTAGAAGCTGAGAATCATCCCCAACACATATCATCTTACACCTCAATGATGTAACTTTTAAAGTTTGACCAAAATGGGTATAACTTGTTTTTCAGCAGAAGGCAGTAGGTGATATCAAACCCTAGCTGTTATTAGCTGATAACAAGAACAAAAAAATCTAAATGCTTTATTTACACTAGATTTCTATAGAAAATAAGTCTAGTTTTCCATATTAGAAATGCTTTGACTAACTTATCTGGTAGTAATGTAAAGTAAAATGATAATTGTAGCAGCATTTTTGCCATCGTCCTGACTCGGTGCTGCATGCTTGTCCGTGTGTTCAGGTGGTCAGCCGTGTAGCAGCTCAGCAGGGCTTCGACTTGGACCTGGGCTACCGGCTCCTGGCTGTTTGCGCTGCCAACAGAGACAAGTTCACTCCAAAATCAGCAGGTAAGGCCAGAGTTTTCTCAACCGCCGCCTCAGGCCATCTGGCCATGCTGGCCTGCTCGGGCTCAAAGTTTCTATCTGCATTCTTGGCAGCTTTTTAAGAACTCCCGACCATCGCTGCTAGAATGTAGGTCCTCTAAGAAAAGTACAGTCTTGTTTGTTTTAGGAAAATGAGTTATTTGTTACATGGAACACAAACTTGTCATCAGTGGTGAGGACTTCCTGTGGTGACTTTCTGCTCACAGTGATGGATTGTCGATAAAGATGTGGATTTTTGTTTTTTTAAGTTGAGGGGAAAGCACACCGGAGCACCGTGAAGTAGAAGACATATAGCCTGTCAGCAGCTCAAACGATAACAGAAATATTTTGTGATCTTTTACAGTCTGTGATTTGTGGTTTCCACCTGTCTCGAGTTATGAGAAAATCCGTGCTTTCCGATTGCTCCTGAGTGTTCGGCCCTCCCGCTGAACCTGAAAGTCAGAGTCACATATTGGTTGAATTTTAGCTCGCGCTTGATGTTTTTCATGGCTTTGTGTGAGAATTTAGATGACATCTTTGTTATTTTCAATATATTTTTAATGTTTTTTTCTGGCGTTTGTGTGTGTCTCAAGAACCATTGAATGGATTTTAATAAAACTTTTGGAAAATTATCATTCAATTATTAAACATCTACAACTGATTATCTTTTTGGAGTTAACCCAAGATGGAGTCAAGATGGCTCCCACAGCAAACTGACCTGAAAAACCTATAAGCAGCTATCAGTCCATTTTACTAATGTTGGCTTAAATGTGGAGTGGTAGTAGCCGAGACTGATCTCTCACACTTGTTTTGAGCTCACACATTGTGTAAAATCTTTAATTAACACTAAAAGGTTGATAAATTGGCAAATCTCACTGATTTGGAGATAAAATTTGGAATGGAGGCAACTAAAAGTCGTTCCCAACATATCCTGCTATCACATGAGATTGTGCATAACTTTGTTTTTCCAAGACATCAAAGTTCATGTTCAATAATCCAGGTAAAAAATCCAACAAAGTTCAGTCAGGTCATCTGGACGGTTTATTTTTTTATTGAGACGTTTCGTCCTTTATCCAAAGGACTTCATCACTGTTCATCAACTTCATCAAATTGTTGATGAAGTCTCTTGAATGAAGGATGAAACGTCTCAGTTAAAAAAGAAACTGCCCAGATGACCTGACTGCACTTCTTCCTGGATTATTGAGCATGAACTTTGTTGTTTTGAACCACTTTGGCTATGGCTGCCTCAGAGAAGTTGATGGGGGAGAGGGCGGGCCTCAGAAACCATCTTTTCACAGCAAATTGGTTGGTCCACTATGGAAGTGTGCTGCTTGTGGGACTGAGCTTGTTTGTGGCTCCTCAGCCTGATGAAGTCCTTTGGATGAAGGACGAAATGTCTCAACAAAATCAGAAATTGTCCAGATGACCTGACTGAACTTTGTTGTATTTATTTTTCAAGGTTTCACCAAAATGGCTACAACTCGTGTTTGAGTTTAAAATTCTGACATAAAAGGTGGCCTTTGATTTCAATAATTCAGAAATTATATTCTGCCTGGAATTAACTCAGAAAGCCGAAAAGTTCTTACTCTGGTTTTATACTGAATCAAAGCTCAGAGCTTTTGTGAGCTTAAAATAAGCTGCCAGTTGAATCTCCTTCTGAATAATTCCCTTGCAACGATAGTTATTTGAAAAGCTGAAAGTAGTATTGTGCAAACAGTATCCCAAAGTTAATTATGTAGCAGCATACACTTGAATATTAAGAGGAGAGAATTTGGTGAAAAATGCAGATAGTATTTCTAGACTTCCTCCAAGAAGTTTGAGCACGGAGGCCCCTGTGGACGAGGACTTTAAACTGTAGAAGTCCTCTCTCGCCAGGGGAGGCGGCTCTTAGAGGACACTCCCACAGGGCCCCAGGGGCAGGACCTGCTCCGCGGACATCCAGCGGGGCTGTTGCCGAGCGACGGAGGAGGGGAGCAGGTCACATGGTGGGGCGAGGATAGCAGGAACAGGCCAGCCATCCAACGCCGGAGATAGATGAGCAGAAGACTATTTGAAGCCTCTCAATTATTTGTTTAACACAGGGGTTCTCAAACTTTTTGGGTTCAGGGACCCCCTCATAACCCTCATGTTCATTAAATAAGTTTCTTCAGTTTGTCTCTTAAATACAATGGAAATATTTGTAAATACTAAGACATGTTCTTTAATAGTGTTAATACAATTTTAATACTTTTAAACAAGGGGTATATTTTCATTCAACACACACTTAGTTAACAAAATGTTTAATTTCAACTTCCAAAAATGACAGTTTTGAGAAAATGAACATAATCAAAAACCATTTTTAAACTTTCCCTATTCACATAATGAACATAAAAAAATGTATCGCCACTTCAAATTATTATTATTATTACAAATAGGGGGTGGGGCGGGGGTTCTCAGGGTCCTCCCCCAGAAAATTTTGAGTAAAGTAGATGTGATTTCCTGCATTTTGGTGTATTTTAACAGGTTGTTAAACACCTACGTGCTTGTAAAAAATAAAAAAATCAATTTTTTTGTTAAAGTGCAGACTCCCAAGCACCATCTCGCGGACCTCCGGGTTTCCGGGGACCCCAGTTTGAGAACCACTGGTTTAACAGATTGTTTAGGCCAAAACCCAGGAGTTTCTTCTCCTAACTGCTCAGTCTCATTCTTCTTTTTAAAATCTCATCGAGATCACAGGTCATTTTCAAGGGAGGCCTGGGCCTGAAGCCAGCCTAACATGCATGTTTTTGATCTGTGGGAGGAAACCGGAGTACCCGGAGAAAACCCACGCAAGCACCAGAAGAACATGCAAACTCCACACAGAAAGACCCCAGGTCCAACCGGGGATTGAATCCAGGACCTTCTTGCTGTGAGACAACAGTGCGAACCACTGAGCTGTCATGCTGCCAAGTTTGAGCACATCAGTTACAAATTTGCTGCAAAATGCATTAGAGATACCAAACCTTTTCATATCTATGGGGTGCCGTTTGTAAAGTTACAAAAATTAACAGCAATACTTTGGTTTAGAGAAAAAAGTTATTTTCAAAGTCATATTTTCACCATGTTTTTCATACATGTATAGTTCCAAATTAAATATTTAATTTAAAAGCTAAATATTTAGTTTACAAAACTACTTAACTTGCAAGTAAAATATTTAGTTAGTGAACTAAATAAATTTAGGTGCAAATTAAATATTTAATTTCCAAACCTAACATTTAATTTCCAAAATAATTATCTAATTTGCTAACTAAATATTTAGCCAATCGTTCCATTTGTCAACAGGAAATATGGGCTTACCTTTAATTGCTCTATAAATCTTGGTTATTTCCAGAGACTTTTTCTCATGTTTCTCTTTCCCCTTCATAATGAATTTGGCCATTAATGAATTGGTGAAGAGCCTAAAAAACAATAAATTACAATTATGAATCAATATGAATATATGGATGATAATATACAATTATTGAACTCC
>NC_056514.1:30410732-30461437 GCF_014905685.2 Nematolebias whitei | reverse complement strand
TTTATTTTAATTACTTCCACATTGTATCACTGACATATTACAAGACCATGTCATAACACAAATACAAATGAACCATTACTGGAGGGCCAACAATAAGGACTCGGAACAACCAGAAGAAGTCGTTAATGATTTGGTGCCATTTGCCGTTTCTTTACCTGCCGTGAGAGCCATTTCGAATGTCATCACTGGCAGCACTTCGTACTGTATGTCGGGATCCTGAAAAAATCAAATTAATTTAAAATGTTTTTATTTCGCAAGGCCTGATAAAATAAACAATGGTTTAAAGTGTAATCTATTCTCACTGGGCGTTGACAGGTTCTTGCGCTGAGGCGCTGTGCGTGCATGTTGAGGACCTAAAAACAAAATATTATTCAGCAAAGCAAAATAATTAAGATGAAGCAAAAAGGTGAGCATTAGCTGTCCTCGAGGACCAACGCTCCACAAAGCCAGACAAGCCTTAAAAAACAGTCTGTGTGTAAATCATTACCAAAGAGGACTGGATTGGTGGAGCAAGAAAAAAAAAATAACTCAAAAAAGTGACCTCATAAGTACTCACTAGCTTTGTTCGGTTGGATAGTGTCCTGAACGGTAGGGATCTTCTGTGGAGGTGTTGGATAGTTCAGCAGCTGGACACCTATACAGGTGATTTAAAGAAAAAACAAGCATGCACATTTTAAATAAAAAGGCTTACTAAAAAGATCATTACTGTTGAAAGTGGAATTAAAAATCTACAGAAAACCATTACCTCTGAGGCTCTCTTCTTCATCAGAAGTTAATTCTGCAAAAAGGTTCACAAACATTGATGTTAAAAAAAGTTTTAAACTCAATTATTGTCAGCAGATTACAAATGTATAAATCACTTGAGAATGACAAACATACTGCTTTTTTTTTGTGCTGAAACATTTACCTTCCATCCAGCTTCAACAGTCTAAGAAAAACAAAAACAAGCCCCCCCCCCCCCCCCCCCCCCACACACACACATAAAAGAAACTGTCCAGTTGACCTGTTTGAAAAATATTCTGCACTCCTCCAATCGCACAGCAAATGCATTTCACTAGTCCTAACTTAATATCAGGGAAGCAACGGCGTTGTAATACACTAAGGAATTAAGTTTTCCTGCAATGTTGGTGTAAAATCCACAAAATAGGAATGCTTCCGAAATACAACACGGCCATTGCTGTTGGCTGGTCAGCGCATGCGTGTTAACGGAGACGCAAGGGTGGACTAGGCCTTGACTCCTCCAAAAGAAAAACAAACAAACATAAAACCTCGTAACCTCGTAGCATATGCGGCTTATTTAAAGACTAGAATAACTTTATTTTCTAACCTGTAGTGTTCTACTTGCCTTAAATCGTCTGCTGTAGTGACGTAAACACAAGTTTTAGCTCACGTTAGCTTAAACGTTAGCTAAACTATCTAGCAAGCCACAGCAGGTAAGAGAACAAAGCTAAAACATAAAACAGACAAAACATAACCAATTACCTTCAACTTCTGAATGGATCGCAGCAAGTTTAGTGCAGGCAGTTGAATTCCGTGACAAACGAACTGAACACAGATGAACTCAGATAAAAATGACCACAAGCTGAGCACCGACAGAAATGAAAATAATATATTAACTGTTGGTTTATGAACGAAGCGCGGTTCAGCAAGAGTGGCGTTGATTGGTTGGAACATGATCACGTGCTACTTCGCCAATCCAATCATAACGCTCGGGTTCCGAAGCCAGCGAATACAGTTCTTCTTCGTGTTTTTTATGGCAGAAAGCAAACAACTTCACAAGTACCGCCACCGTAATTCAACCCGGAATAAAATTGAATAATAATAACAATAATAATAACAATATTAACGATATTCTTCAAATAAATAATAAGGTAACTACTAAAATTTGTTAAAAAAAAAAAAAAGAATAGAGGAAATGCATGTTAAAAAAATGATGTCTATATGACCTCCAAGTCTGACGTTATATTGACGTACAAATGCGGTCATGGTTAGACGTCCAAAAGTGGACCTTGTTTGCACGTTGGGAGGACGTCCAGAATTGGTCTTCGACCAACAGACCCAATATAGACATAATCTGGACGTCCATTAGACGTCTAATGTTTAGTGGGCTCCTTCTTCTCTCCTTATCACAGACCTGTTGCACTGCAAGTCCTGTTAGCTCCATTTCATTCCAAACGACCTGTATTATTCACTCTGGTTTGAGAGCGTACACAAAATAAATACATGCATATCTAAAAATGCTTTAAGAGCAGCGCATTCCCAGTTGTTTGCGCCTCAGCGGGCTCTTGGAATTCCTCGATTCAAAAGAGCAAAAAGAGGCACCAACTTATAGGAGGGCGGAGCGACTAAATTTCTCAGCTCCTCAAGCCATTCATTCTCACATGTAACAAACGCCTGGTGAAGCTTCATTCAGCAGATAATTAGTTCTCACTGCGATCAGGCTTAAGTTGTTTTTACACTTGCCTTACACATTCAGGAAGGTTTTGAAGTCTAATCAGTACACACTGTGGGCTGTAGTTAACAGTGTCAGCCTGATTTAAAAATAATGCCTCTGAGTTTTTATCCTATTGTTTAATGCTCTTTTGTTGGTGCGAATGTGGGTGTGTTTAAGGTGGGCCATCAAGAGGCCAGTTTTTCTAATTCGTTAAGGCTTCAGCAAGCAGGAGCCAGAGGAAGAGTGGGTGTTGTGTTTGTTTGCTCACTGAAGACGAGGCAGGGTGGCCACCTGCTACATACTGTACACAATTACAGTAAAATTAAGTCAGTTTTTTAACAAAAGCTTCAAACTCTTAATTTGCCTGGATGTCTTTTACTTTCAGAATGGACAAAAATATAAAAATGCAACAGGTGCCTTCAAGTGGCAGAATACACAAATTGTAGAATAAAATGTGAATAAATTGTTTTAACACAAGTTGAATGGTTTTGAGCTAAGTATTAAAGTGTCTAGAGGAAAGATGTTGGTTTGTGTTAAACTTTTATTTTTCCTTTATTTTCATAACATTTTAATTCTAAAATATAACTTCTGAACTCCAACTAACTTTTGATGTCAACCCCATTCAAGATGGCCGCCACAGTTGAGCAACATTAGCAAACACAAAACTGGCTATATCAACCAATTTTACAGACACGAAGCTCGAATTTGGTGCGGTAGTAGCTGATCACTGTCAAAGAGAAGAATACATTGCACAATTTATTTGCTTATGTTTCCCTTAACTGTTTGCTTCAACTCTGTATTTCTGTTAGCAAAATGTCTCACGTACTACTAGAAATACTTTATTAAACTGTCAGAAAGTAATCAATGACTATACATTTACAACTCATTAACATTTGGAGTCAACTCAATTCAAGATGGCCACCACAGTTGATCAACTCTAACACGAAAACAGCAACAGCTCAGTTATTTTTAGCATTACTAAGCTAACATTTGGTGAAGCATTAGCCGAGAGTCATCCTCAACACGTTCTCTGAATGCTAACACCTCATGAGAGCAAACAATATCTCAATAAAGTCATTAATTAGCCATATTTTTCGTCATATAGTTGTTTAAAATTCTGGAATAAAAGATGGCGGGCGATATATGTTACCTTCAAGAAAAGCTAACCGTTCCATTTTTATAAAAGGTCGAGTGAAACAGTGTGTTCTTTTGGACTGAGCGTAAATTTTCCCTGATCTGCGAAACAGGAAAACAGAAACAAAAACCTTAAAATGTGCTTGTCTTGTTGTTTTACTTTAGGAAACAAACTGACAATTATTTTTATGTAGAATTAGCTTAGAAAAGGACTAAAAATTGAATTAAAAATGTTTACTTGTGTCATCTTTCTTTATTTTTACTGATGCTCAAATAGTTTGTGTTGGATAATTTAAGTCCGACTAAATGGCTCAGAGGAAGCGCGTCGGGCTACCTTGTGAAAAACGTTGGTTCGACTCCAAGCTTCGCACTCCATTGTGAATAAAAGAGTTTACGACTGATTTGGAGTAGAAAACGTGTTTCGGCAATGGCATTGTGTAAAAAAGATATCCGGCTCGAAGGACCAAAAATGTTGGCTAATTTAATTATTCATCAACTTATTAAATAAATAAGCCACACAGGAAAGGAGAAGATCTTTCTTAGCCAAGGTTTAATCTTGCAAGAGGAGCAGTGTTGAAATACAAGCATCAAGATGTTGAACGTTGCTTCGTCTCCAAGGTCTGCTCCCAGAGAAGGAGTTAGCAAAAGCTAAATGCTTGTTATCAAACATAGGAGAGATCAAGACTACCTCTGCTTCACAGCTCACAGTAGTTGAAGGTGTCAGAGTTTATCAGCTATTAATTTTCAGTTATCAGGCTCCTCTCTGAGTAGACAGAAAGACTCTTGTCTTCACATACATGGATCTGTATCAATTTGACATTAGTAAGTGGAAAACATCCATGACCTTTAGATCCCCATCAGTTTGATTTGAGCCAACCAACACTGGGTGTTTATCATAATCTAACTTAAATCTTGGATAGAATTTCCCCCAAAAAATGAGTGTGTTTGCAATAAAAACAACAACAACAACAAATAAAACCAATGTTGATGTAAATTTGGAATTATGTTATACAGGTCTTTTTGCTTGTCAGTGTTTACGAGGTTAAAGGTCACATTCTTAGAAGTATGTGCTCCTAATTCTCAGGAAGACTTTATGATCACTGAAGTCTTCCAGCCAACCATGACTGTTGGGTTAACCTGCATTAGGGGGCCATAAGTCACCCGCCGCATACTTAGCTGATAGTAAATACCAGGAGAGTAAATACAGACAGGAGAGATAAGAGCTGCTGAGCTGCTCTGTCCTTCCTCTCGACTTGCAGTTTTATGTCTACAGCAGCAGGCGGTGGTTGGCTCCGTCTTCTCAATATGGCTCTGTGCAACATATTAAACTGGATTTACATTGTGTCTCTAATCATACGTTTATTTTAACCTCTTAACCTTGCAATCATTTGATGCTTAAATTTACACTCATTGCTGGTGTTTGCATGAATTTTTATTTGCATGAGAATAGAAGCTCCCTCAGGTGGCATATCTACCTTCAGCTTACATGCCTTATAGTCATATAGTTGTTTATCCAAAAGCCCTAGACAAATGTGGTATAATTGGCCCCTCCTTTTTAAACTTTTGTGCATCAACAGCAGCCTCCCACACTCCTCCTCTATGACCCTTAATTACAATGACTAGTTTGATGACTTAAGTTGACTGCGTTCACGCAAAGCCGAGGTTAGGGGGGCTGAAATTGCCACTTCACCTGAGCCTGTTTCAGTTTCCACTTTCCCACTTGCGCAGCGCATCTCCCTCGCAGCGACGGCTGCTTTAAACGGATTGATTGAGGCTTCTTTTACTCGCTGCTCTGGACTCAGGCCAAGACACAGGCTGTCTAGCACATTAGGCACCACCCCCCTTTGCAAGTTTGAAATGTGAGCTGCCTGCATTTCTTTCCCTCCCCTCCTCTCCCCTCCCCTTCCTCCACCTCACGCTCTCCCTTCTGGCGAAGTGGCTGTGGCTGCTTCTGTGTGATGTGTGTATTGGGAGAGCAAGCAATGGATCACTAGACAGAAAAAGAAGATACATCAATAACAGCTGCATACATCCGAGGTGAGGAGATAAGCATTTGGTTCTCTCCCTCTCTGCCTTTCTGCCTGTCCTCCCCCCCTACCCCACTCCTGTCTCTCCCCCACCTCATGTGTCTTTAACCCTTTTCCTGCTGCAGAAGAAGCCGGCTCCTCGGTTTTCTATTTTTTTCTAGGGGGTGTGTGTGTTTGTACTCACCTTCATCTCTGACCACAAACCTCTTCTCCTCGTGCTGCATGAAGTTTCCTGTTTTTTAACAGCTTATCCCTGTTCCCCCCCCCCCCCCCCCCCCCCCCCCCCCCCCAATTGTCTCTGGGGTATTTGTTGCTTGAGTGCAAAGAAGCCGGTGGCAAGTACAGCAGGAGCCCATTAGCAGTGACTCCCATCTGTGATTGGTTTTGCCTGCGAATCGGAGAGAACAGCCATGAATAATTGATGTGCATTGTGCATTCAGTCAGTCACTGGACACGCAGGAAAGAGACGGGAAAAATCAGGGAGAAGCTGCTGCCCTGAGACACCGAGGGAAACAAGGAGGAAGAGGGCGAGAGGAGGGGGGCTATAAGGAAGAGAGAAAGAGCTGCTGGTTTCAGTAGTGCACAGATTAAGGCTGCCCATATCGCCTTTTGTTCTGCTGTTGCAGATGCATGCTCAGAAGTGTTTCCAGGCACATGAGCTCTCTTTGTTCTGTTTGCTGAAGGGTGAGAAATAGGCAGGGTCGTTGCTGGAGTTGGTGGAAATGTGGGTGGCATTTTAGACATAGAAGAGGGGCTGCTGAGGAGGAGACTCTGCCACTGTGAATGCAAAGACAAGACTGCAAAGCTGCGAGCTATCAAAAGGAGGAGACAACAGATAAAGATTGTTTGTGGTGGAGGGTGTAGTCAGTGACAAGAGGGATGGTGGATCTGCTGCTGAGAGGAATTTCGTATTGTTTCACCCCTGGAGGGGCAGGGGGAGGGTTCATTCCTGCGTTGCATGCACCCCAGAACATCTTAAACTACCGGAATGGGGTTTGACAGACAAGCAGCTCACAGCGCCCGACATGATGGATGTGCAACAGCTGACTGCTGCGTTTGACCCACTTACAGCCGACACACAAGGGGTCAAAATGGCCTTGATTATCTCACCGAGTTGCTCTGACCTACTTGAGCCGGCATTTTCCACGAGACTCTTGGCAGTTTATCACACAGCTCAGTGGCACACGGCAAACACAGCCTAGCTCAACACAATAACACACAGATACTTGCGCTTGGAAAATAATTAAATGGAATCAGATTTGTACTCCTCATAGTTCAAGATGTAAAGCAGTAGCCACTAGTTTTTGATTTGAAGTTTTTGAAACATAAGCATATTTTATGTAGCAAACACTGCAGGTTTTAAACTTTTTCTTTATCAAAAGTCTAAAAATTACTCAAGAGCCTCCTCTCTATCTTTAATTATCTAGAATTTGAGAATGTTTTTGCCTGTTTATATGTGCGTTGGAGGTTCTGTTACCAAAATATTTCATTTACTACTGGATGGATTGTATTGAAACTCATAGAAAGTAATCATTTGAACATTTACAACTGACTAACTTTTGGAGTCTACTTGATTTATGATGGCTGCTACAGCTAATTTATAAAACACATAAATGTCTGTAACTCAGTCATTTTAGCAGATATTGAACTGAGATTTGATGTGGTAGTTGCATGTCATGATAATTCTAGAAATTGTGCATAAAGTTATTTTCAAGGTTCGATACTTTGAGTAACATTTGATCATGTCTCACATTGGGGACGTGCCCAGCGTCATCTCATCAGAAGCTCCTATTACATTATGCCAGCCAGGATTGGCTGGGAATAAGTCTGTTGGTGTCAAGGAAGACAGAGTCCCTCCCCCTATATATAGGGCTGTTGCTGCATAGACAGGTTTTTTTCAAAAAGTTCGCCTCTTCCTTGTAACGTCAGAGCAAAGAGGGTGGTATGGTGAGAAACCCACTCATGCTACTCAACCAGGAGAACCGGTTGAGAACCAAGAACTGGGGTTACGACAGTAACCTAAAGTTCTCTTTCATAGCATTCGTTTCGTGTCTCACATTGGGACCTAAAATATACTGACTCCCATATTGCTCAGCAGATTTCACATTATGTGCCTTCTGGTCAGAGCATTGATCTTTTTCAATTCTCCTGTGCACTTGGTGCTGCACCGAGTATAGAATGAGCCAGTGATGATGCTGCGATATCAAGTTTGTAAAATCGAGCAAACGTGTGAGAAGTCCAGTTTGCTGCGGCACAAATTTCCTGAAGGAATACCTCATTAAGCAGGACCCATGAAGAGCTTAAGCCCCTCGAAGGATGGGCATACTGGCCCTCTGGAGGCTGCAGTCCTTTTGGACTGTAGGCTAAGGCAATCGCACCTACGATCCAGTTGGAAAACCACTGGTTTGTTACCACCTTCCCAAAATGTTTCTTTGCCCAGGATACAAACAGTTGGTCACTTTTCTTGACATGTTTTGTCCTGTCCAAGCTGCGTAAAGTACGTGCCAGGCAGAGTTTGTATAACCTGTCCTTCTCCTCCAAAGAAAAAGGAGGGGAACTGAAAGCCACTAACTCAAGTGGAGAGTAGGATTCCAACACTTTAGGATAAAATGCAGGCTTTTGGAGCAAAATCACCCTAGTCTTGTTCAGAAAGAAGTTTTTACAAGATGGGTGTACTGATAAAGTGTGAATTTCATCTACATGCTTAGTAGAGACAAATTCCAGCAAATGTGCTGTTTTTATTGCTACTAAATTAAATTTCACCCAATCCGGAGGCTCAAAGGCTGAAGCAGTAAGATTCTCCAGTAACCAGGGGTAGATCCCATGAAGGAATCATCGGTTTTGAGAAAGGGAGTTTTCTGTGAGCCCCCTTCATAAACCAACCTACCAAAGGATGCTGCCCTGCTCAAGCTGAATGTGTCAGGCTGAAATAGTATGAATGACAAGCCTTTCCCTTGTCAATCAGGTATTGTGAGAAAGCCAAAATCACAGCCACAGAACACTGAAAAGTAATCTCTTGAATGTCTGAGCACCATTTCTCAAAAATAGACCATTTGCACTCGTATAAAGATCTCGTTGCAGGTGCCCTCACATTCTGTATGATCTCAATCACATTCTATGGAAGTCCTGCAGATTGAAGATTGTACCACTAACTGGCCAAGCCCACCGAGTTAGCCTTTCTGTGTGGGTGGGGTGGGAGCTTTGACCTTGTGTCTGAGACAGCAGGTCCTTGTGTGCAGGCAGAGACTATGGCTCTTCATGAGAAAAGCTGTGTGTTTGCTCACCAGTTTTTGGATGACCAATGACATGCAATGAAAATCATCGACAGGCCCTCTTACTGTACCTTGGATAATGTTGATGAGATAAGCTATGTGAGGAAATGCATAAAGCAGGGCTTGAAGCCATTTGTGAATGAGTGTACCCACCCCCAGAGGCGTATTCCAATCGTGTATAGAGAAGAACAGGGGACACTGATTGTTCTCCTATGAGGCAAACAGACCAAAAGACGGTTGTCCGAACCACTACCAGACCAGCCTGGCCACCTGGATGGTGTTTCTACTCTGCATATAGAGCATTCCCCCTGGTGAGAAGATCTGCTCCACAGTTCAGCACTATATGAACATTAGCGGCCCTCATAAACAGAAAATGTTTGCTGCTCCAAATGGTTCAGGTTCATGTCTGTGGGCCCTCCTCTGGTTTTGTGGAAGCCCTGATGGTCTTCATATTATGAAGCTATGCGTAACTGGTAACAACTGGCTAACCAGGTCTGGCTAGGCTAGGGGAAGCATTGCTACTTTCCGGTGGGTAGCATTAACAGTGGAACTATTGCTACTCTTGGGAACAGCCAACATATGGGAAGATGCGGTAGTTAGCTGTTTAAAATTAATTATTTCTACTTTCTTAGCGGTATTGCTACCGATGAACAGATACGCTGTGTGGTGCTATGCTGACCCAGAGTAAAGCGCCGAGCAGCTGAGCTTCTGCACACTTATATGGACAGTTTAGCTAAACTCTGAGAGAGACACTACATAGAGAGCTGGTGGGAACTTTTGCTTGTTGTGAGGAGATTTTTTAATTAGCTGTCAGTGCATCAACAGCCATATATATGGGGGGGGGGGGGGGACTCTGCCCTCTCTAACACTGACAGGCTTGTTTCCAGCTAATCCTTGCTGGCATAATGTAATAGGAGCTTCTGATGAGATCACTCCAAAGGCATTCCCAATGTGAGACATGAAACAAATGCAATGAAAGAGAACCGCTTTACAGGGAACAGGTGGAAGAGAACATAGAGAGGTGCACTTGAAGGAAGAGGAATGAAAATCAGCGGTAGTAGTGCTGAGTACATGTGTGTGATCTTTGTATATTCTTTATATTTTTGCGATTTTGGGGTGTAACTGGGATCTTGAGTACACAATTTCATTCCACCTCATGTACCACATGTGATGCGAATGACAATAAAGAACCTTGAACCTTGACTTCCAGTACTTAGGGTCAACTGTCTAGGACAACAGGAAGTGTGGCAAAGAGGTGAAGAAGAGAGTCCAAGCAGGATTTAGTGGATGGAGAAAAGTTTCAGGAGTGATTTGTGACAAAAGGATGGCAGCAGAGTTCAAAGGGATGGTTCACAAGACAGTGGTGAGACCAGCTGTATTGTATGTTTTGGCGACGCTGACAAAAAGACAGAAAACAGACTTGAAGAGGCAGAAATGAAGATGATGGAGGTTCTCCTTGGAATTGACATGGATGGATAAGATTAGGAATGAGATCATCAGAGGTACAGCACAGGTTGAACAACTGGGAAATAAAGTTAGAGAGGCCAGACTGAGATGGTTTGGACATGTCCAGAGGTTGGACAGTGGATATATTTGTAGAAGGATGTTAGAAGTACAGCTGCCAGGAAAAAACAAAGAGGATATACATTTTTCATTCAACCTTTATTTATACAGGTCAGTCTCATTGAGCCTTGAGGACTCATTTACCAGAGAGACCTGTTTTTAACAAAGAACGATGACAACAGTAGACAAGATGTATGTACCAAATGGATGTGCCATAGCTAAGAGAGGACATGGAGGTAGTTGGAGTGAGGACAGAGGACAGAGTAAGATGGAGGAGGATGACTCGCTGTGATGACCACTGAAGAGGGAACAGCTGAAAGAAGAAGATGAAAACCACTTTACAGTAACTTAGTAATTTCTCAACATAAGATGTTCTTTTTCTAAAAGTTTGGTATGAAGGGCAGCAGCTAAATGCATTCCTTCAAAAGAATATTGGGACTTGAATTTTTCTTTCTTCTTCTTGTTTTGCTTTAAATTAAATCCTGGATTAGAAATTTAAATGCCGGTTTAAATGTGGATCGATGATGTAAATACTGAAGTATTACAATTTGGGGTGTTGTTGCATTTCCTTTACTAGGAGAGCTTTTTTATAGCTGCAGATTAAAGTCTTAGTATGGGCAAACATTCAAATCACATTTTTTTTTCTTCAAATCTGTCTGTGGGGCAGTTCCCAACAAGCCAAGACAGAGATGAGTCTGCAACAGGCATCTTTGCAGAAAGTTGCCCAGTGTTCTTCAGTTCCAACAGTTTATTGCCGTTTTGTCAGCGGTGGCAATTTCTTTTTCTCTCTCTGTCTCTCTCTCTCTCTTGCTCTTTCTCTCCAAGATGTGAAATTGCCCTGACCTTTTTCTCTAAATTTTCTCAATAAACTCGCAGGGTGAAATAACAGCTCGTAGGAGCACACCGACTGCTGATATGAGTTGTAAACACCTTTTGTGTCACCGAAATAAAAGAACCTCAGCTGGGTACTGCTTGTTTACGTCTCTTATGTTGTGATCCTGTCGTCAAACACAAAATGAGTGTTTTATTCTATTGTTCTTCAAAGATAAACTCTTAAACCATGAGCTTTTAATACAAGAAAAGCAAAAACAAATGTAAGGGATTGCAGGATATCCTTATAATTAATGGAAAGATTTAAAAAAAAATTGTTATTAAATAAGATTTATGAGCTGTAATATCTCATTCAACACACGTATGATGATGTTCATGCAGCGTATAAATAATAATGCAACTGTAAATGTGTCGGGAGTTTTAAAATCATTATTGTGCAAACAGGAATGTACTTTCTCCATAAAGACTTCACAGGTTGCAGATTGTTTGTAAGGATTAAGGCCCATGTAGTCATACTGCAGTACAATTACTGTAAAAATGTATTTTCCATTTTAAGTTTTTATATTAGTAATAATAATGTCTGTTTATAAAACAGTCTATAATCTGCCTGCCACCGAAGACAAAACAGTGATGAAATGTTTGCCTGTGATTGTGTGTGCTCATTTGTCTGTCATGTCAGCAAAATATCTTATGAACCACTTAATGGATTTTAATGAAACTGTTGGAAAACAAACATTGTTTGGAAATTTACAACTAATTAACATTTGAAACTAGCTCTGTTTAAGATGTCTGCTGCAGTTAATCACCTTTGGCAACATTAAAAATGGCTGTAGCTCTGAGTTTTGCAGAGACTGATCTAAAATATGTGGTAGTAGATGAGCATCATCCCCAACATAGCCTAATCTGGCAAGATGTTGCCTTCATCACAGGCCTGATGAAACTGTAAGGAAGCAAGCCTACATAAAAATAAGATAAACTGTATTTTTATAAATGCATCCAACAGATTACATGCTAGATGAGCAGAAAATACAATCTAATTGAAAAACATTCCACTCAGAGTAAACTTTAATGCGTCAGGGTTTTTGTTTGAAGCGATCAGATTAATAATTCAAATGTAATCTGAAAGATCTTTCCTGAAGTCTACTCTGTCTAAGAGCAGAAAGCATTCAGTATCAGAATAATCCTTAATTTTGATTACGTTTGACTTTCAGTGCTTCCACTTGGCTCTAGTGTTTATCTTCAGGGAGCTTTTCATTCAGATCCTGAGCTGTTGCACATATGGACATCTCTAATGAGCCTAGAGGGGTGCCAGGACCAGACTCGGTTCCTTGTCTGCTTCCACTGGATTTCTGAACAGGCTTTGACCCCAGGCCCACTGTGAAAAGGTCACAGGTGAATCAGGCGCCAACATATGCAGCCGTGACACCACGGGCCCTGCCCAGCACCCTGAGGTGGGCCCTACTTCGGGCACATCTGCTCTCTGCCTAATTAGTATCATGGCGGACAGCGGCTTAAGGCCGGGCCATTATGAAGAACAGCCTGTTGCTCTGAGAAACAATCTGGCTTCTGTAAACCACGTCTTTACTCCTGATAATCTGGTTTGAGATGGTTCCAAACAGTTGGCTGTTTGGACAATTCAGTTGTTGTGATTACCATATTTTTCGCCATAAACGTCGCTCCGCCCCATAAGTCGCATCAGTCCAAATTTGTCTGATGAAGTGGAAAAATCTATAAATATGTTGCTTGGCCATATACGTCGCATCTATTATGCATCGCCACTGGCGCGTCGCGTTTGTTTCACGTCACCGCTGACAACCTGGAAATGTGGGCCGAACCCGGAAATGTGGGCCGGTGTTCTGCCAAAAATCAATGGGCTGCCAAATGGCAGCCGCAGAAGCGTGCACGGTTGAACTTTAACAAGAATTTAACAAGATTAACACTTAAAAACAATTATTTGTTTGCTTAAAATTATAGTAAAGATGTGTCTCAGTCTAACTTTTCCTTAATAAATGCACTTTGACGGTCAAATTAGCTGCATTTCGCCGGGACGGCGCATTGAGATGAAGCTGATTCGGTTGCTACAGGCAGACAATGGTGGCAGGCTGTGTCAAGCCAATTATGTCATTAAATTCAAATCTTTAAGCAAAGATTTTGCACTTGACACGTGTTGTGAATGAGTCTCAACTAGAAATACATCCAGTTTTCACACATCAGTAGGATTAATTGAATTGTAGCCATTTTTGGCTGTGACAGCCATGTTGAATTGGCTTAGCTCCAAAAGTGAATCAGTTCCAAATGGACATCCAATAATTATTGCAGATTTCTTTTAACAATTGTTCAGTGATTAATGAGATATTAACTCGCACACAAATACAGACAAATATTATCGTCCACTTTCGCCTTTTGGGAGAGGGCGATAATGCTGTGAAAATGGTAAAAGTAGACTTTTTACATTTCATATTCTGCTGTTAGATTTTGTACTTTTCAATTATTACATAAATATTTATGTTAATTAGCAGTTTTATTTCTAGCCATGTTGGTCCAATGAAACATTTGGTTTTAACTAACAATGAATTAATCCTAAGGAAGTTGTGAGGAAACTATAGATTTCTACATTTGTGCTTGAACAAAGACTGAATACTATGGGCGGTATTTAATGAAAAGATTTGTTGTATGTGCCAAGAGAGATTATGTTTTCAAACGCTGGCCGAGCATCTGTGTAACCATGACCATGAGAGGACAGTCACACTGATGAGGTCTGCATAAACCAGCTTGTGATTGTGGACTATCATCTACATCATATCCCACCAGGTGTTTAATTACTCCTATTTTATTTTTATTTTTTTTGTGAAAGTCTTGCTGTATTAATCTTTTTTTAACTCTGGAAAGACTCCATTTAAAGATAAAAGTAATTTTCTTTCGGCTGCTCCCTTCTACAAGAACACGTCACTGACCACCGAGCTACCGCAGACCATTTAAAGATAACCGTCTTGTTTCTTGTTTGCATCTCCGATGGCTTAGCTGGATAATTTCTTTATAATCTGTGCGTTAATACAGCAGCGTGGGTGGGAAGTTAACGGCTCAAAAACATCAAACTTGTTGTGTTTTATTTTTCTGCCTGTGCTGCTTGGCTCTACATGGCCACATATGTCTGGGGTCTGAGTACCCCCCCCCCCCCCCCCAAAAAAAAAAAAAAATCACGAGATGGACATGGCACGACATCGTGGCCATGTGGCCTGCAGGAGGATGTATTTAAGCTGGGGCAGCTCTAAAATGGGCCATAAAGCCTAGCCAGCAAGTCTGGCTCCCCATGAGGGAAGAGTCCTACGCACTCATTGACAAGATTCCAGTATCTGACTTCTCCAGAGAGAGCAGCAGAGGAAATAATACAAGGAAGAAAGAAGGAAAGATTGTCTGGTCTCGATCAATGGACTGTATTATAGCCATAAGTATTAATTCTTCCAATCCAGAATGTAACTATTGCTGCTCTGATAAACAATAATGACTATATTCTTTTTTTGTTTTTTTATGTTAAAGATTTTCTTATTGTTATTGCTTATTTTCTTAATGTGATGACATATTAGTCATATGGTACATTACACTTTTAACTTTTCCAATACCTCTTTAGGATAAAAAAGAATGTGAATGTGTTTAAGGTAGTACCGTATTTTTCTTTGTATAAGTCGCCATTTTTTTTGCATAATTTACATGCCCTGCGACTTATAGGCCGAAGCAACATATTTATGGATTTTTTTCCCATATTTATAAACTATTTTTTGGCTGAGATATGACCGTTTTCATTCATTCTGACTGAAAAAAAAAGAGCAATACCACTTTCAGTCACTTGATGGCAGCAGAGTATTAATAGTGTATGGCATGCTGTTGTATCATGTAATAGAAAAAGGTGGCTATAATGACAAATTCAAAGAAGTTCCAAGACAATAACAACTGGACTTTATTTATTATACTTTATACTTTCTTGTTTTTTTTTTCTTGAACTGTTTTGAATTTGCCGTGTCTTGGATGACTGAGGATCTTCACCAGCTTTTAATGATACAATTGACCTGCCACAGACTTCCCACCTTGGTTCTGCTTGCTGTTTGGACCGACCGTCAATCCAGCTGCACTGCCCCTTCAAAATGCAGCTAATTTTACCCTTAAAGTGCATTTATTAAGCAAATGTTAGACTGAGACACACCTTTGCTATAATTTCAAGCAAACAAATAATTGTTTAGGTGCATTTCTTGTTAATTTTCGAAGAAACGAGCCACGTTCCTCCTTCCTTTTCTTTTTCTCTGTGTGTCCATTGAGCACCGAGGCAGCAAACTTATTTTTGAAATACAGCTGATTTGACCATTAAAGTGCATTTATTAAGCAAACGTTAGACTGATACACACTTTAATATAATTTCAAGAAAACAAATAATTGTTTTTAAGTGTTAATCTTGTTAAATTCTGGTTAAAGTCCTCCCCTGGCCGCTATTTGGCAGCCCATCGGTTTTTGGCACAACACCGGCCCACATTTCCAGGTTGTCAGTGGAGACGCATAATAAATGCGACAAGTCAGCGGTGATGCATAATAGATGCGATATATACGGCAAAGCGACATATTTATGGATTTTTCCATTTTATTAGACAAATATGGACTGATGCAACTTATATGACGGTGTGACACGTACGGTGGAAAGTATGGTAGTTTCCAAACTGTGGGGTGCAACCTCTAGGTGAGGGCGCCTGGTCAGTATGGGGCAGCGGCATTTCCACTCCTAATTTATTTTCATTATACTGATCTGAAAGTCAAACTTATGTTTAGACGTTGTCGCTCAAAAAAGGGATGCTCAAGTAAAAAAAATGGAAGATGTTTTGCTATCGGGAATACAGTGAACGTTAAGCAATGCCTTTTTCAGAAACAGCAGCAGTGAAGAATGAAACATTACCTCATTAAACTTGTTGTATACAATTATGTACAATTTTATTCCACCACATGTACCACATATGATGCGAATGACGATGAAGAAACCTTGACCTTGACCTTGATATACAAATATTCAAAGGCATATCAATGAACGTGTCTGTTTTCATACATAAGGTGCACCGGATTATAAGGAGCTTTAAGCAAAACAAACAAACAAAAAAACAGTCAGATAAGTCAAACTTGTTCAGCTCATTCTCAATAACCACATCAAATTGGTTTGAGGTCAGTAAGCACAACCACAATTAATGCATAAGGCGCATTAAAGGATTTTAAGTGTGCCTTATAGTCCAAAAAATACGGTAATTTTTTATTCTTCTTTGTTCTTTATTGGGGGCGGGGTTAATGAAAGCAAACATGATAGCAATGTTACATAAACAAAGTCACAGTTTGACACCATAACTAAAAGAATTGTAGGGTTTTTAATTTGCACTTTTGCATATTTAGTTAAAGATTCTTCCCTTTGCTTTGCTTATTAGGCAAAAGACGGGATGGGGGGTTGGGGGGTGGGGCTGTAAGGTTTCTTTTTCCAAAGATACAACCCAAAAAGTTTGTGACAATGCACAGGGACTATGGTCTACCACAAGTTTTGTAAATGTAAATGAGTTTTCAAGGCTCATTTGGAACTAACCTGTATAAATAAAGGTCTAATAATAACAAAAGTTGATTTGTAATCCGTTCACTTTACTATTTTATACTGTGAACATGTTGCTTCCCTTTGGTTATCAAATTAGAATAAACAACTGATTTTGTGGTATCTTTTAGTGAAGTCAAAAAGAGGTTTGATTGCTGCTATTCCAACATTTATGACATTGGTGTCTTTATGTATGTCACCCACAGACAATAAACAATTCAACCAGCAGTTCAAGGATTTTTTGACATTGACTGGAACGTCATACTAATTATTTGTTTAGTGTATTAGGAAAGTCCCACAAGTTATGGAAAACCCCTATGAGGAGCATAATGGAGGACTTCTTTGACTAAAACTAAACCTGATTGTTTTGTGTTGCTCGTTAAGTGCTTTCTGTAACCAGGGACTCTGGGGCTCCCTAGATTCTCTCTTTTTTTATTGACTTTGGCCTGCAGGAGGCTTGTGTCCATTCAGACCTTTCTGGGCAGAAAAGGAGGGAGGAGGAACAGAATGTGAATAGAGCCCCCTCAGAAACCAATGAGTGCAGCCCACTAGAGCTGCTCTTGTTAGTTTGCTCATGCTTTTTGTTCTCCTTCAGCCCTTCTGGCTAGATGTCTTCAAACAAGCCGTTTGGGGGTCATGATTCTTGACGAGGGGTTTACACAAAAAAAAAGTTGGGCTCCATTCTTGCAGTAAGTGTTAGAATACGTGAGCGTGATGCGGTGGCCGGGTGTGCACTGTTTGTGTGTGGACGTTGGTGACCAAGCCATGTGGGACGATGCCAGGTGGATATTCAGGGTTGACGAGAGAGCAGGTGTCCATTAGCTACAGAGCAGAAAGGAGGGGTGGTGGGGTGGGGGTTGGACGAGTATCATACAAGCTTCTGGCATCTGTCTTACCTGCAGTGCCCAGCCAGTTACAGGAGGAACAGAGGAGCTAGAAAAGGAGAAAGACAAAAGGAAGAGGGAAGTGTTTGGGGGTGTTGGTCTTTGTAAAGGGAGCCATTCATGTCATTGCTTTTGTGTGTTTCCTCTCCACTTTATGCAGTATTATATTCATTGTGACTATATTACAGCTTGATTCCTGTCATTAAATGACTGGACTAAAGTTTTGCTTGACCCTCATTGGAATTAAATGCAAAACTGATTTATTTGGTATGTTCTGTTTAGTTGGGGTTGTGGTAGATTGGTGGTCAGTGCCGCTGTCTTGCAATCCTGAGGCTTCGGGTTCGAGCTCAGGTTGCGTCCGGAAGGGCATCCGGCGTAAAACAAATTGCGAGTTCGTTCGCTGTGGTGACCCCTGAAGAAGGTAGCAGCCGAACGAAATTTACTTAATTACATTTTCCATTTTGTCGGTACACTTTATTAACACTGTACTGCTCTTAAATTGGAGAATACCAATCTGCCTATTTTCCGTTTTAAACTCAGGGGTCCTTCTTTGTGTAAAACGTAGTTTATGATACACCAATCACTTGACTACCTGTTTGGAAGGGTATGTCAGGGTTCTGTGTGGTCAGCCATGTGCAGCCCAGGATTTTGAGCCTATTGAACTGTGCTTGAATGACAAAGCTCTTCAATAAAACTACCATTCAAAAAGTGCAATTAATGACATAAAGGACAGAAAACAAGTTTGACCACAAGTAAAAGGCAAATCTCAAGGGTCTGTCGTGGTTACATAAAGTTTCAATAAAAGAACCAAGACCAATTCACTCTTCTTTGTTTGGACATACAGGGCACTATCGCCACCTATTGGACTGGAGGGTAAAATATGAACCCTATAGTTGAAAACCGGCCTGTTGACCTAAAGTAGCATAACCAAAACCATGTTTGTGTGTCAGGTAAATTCAAACAGTTTAAAGTCTAAAACTTTAGTCCATTTAAACTTTTTTAAATGTTTTTTTGAACCCAGTTTCTTCATAAATCCTTTAGGAGTATAGAAATTTGGAAAGCATAAAAGAAAAAATCAACTAAAGATCAAATTAGCTGCTTGACTCATTGAATTTTGGGTTAAAGATTAATGTTCCTTTAATTTTAAAACTGTGAGCATTCTGGTTTTCATTGGTCTGTATGAGCCGGTCACTACGATTTAGATGTATGTAAACAGTAATGCAAAAAGCAAAAGACTTGGCCAAAATCCCATCTCAGCGCTGTTTATCCCTCTGCCTCTTATCTGTAAGTGAATGGGGGTGGGGGCCTCATTGAACGACTGTCAGAAATCCAGTCCATGTCATTTGTCATGTCTCCCCAAGGCTTTATGACAGCATACAAAGCTGGAAGCTGCAGGTCGAGCTACTGAGCCACCCATCTAGTCCCCGCAGATGTGTTTACTGCTATTCGCTGCCATTGACCATCAGGCTGGACAGCTGAGCACCAGAATATCAATAGGTTTCAGACTCAGCCGGGCCCCTGGGACTATCTACCAAGCAAACAGAACAGTCCCAGCTCCATTTGGAAGACATGGATTCATCGCCACAAGGGGCACCAATGAAAACATGATGGAAAGATGCTTGGTAGCAAAAGAAAGAAGTGTCAATTTGAATTAATCCAGATTGAGATTGGGAAGCCTTACACCTGAGGCAATTATGTTTGGTTTGGGCTGCTCAAAGGAGCCATATGAGTCCATTGAAGTCACGTGTTGTCTGCGCGAAGCAAAGGAGAGAAAAGCAGTAATCCTTTTGTGTTCATCATCTGGACTAAGACTTGTTTTCATGTGGGGAAAAGGAAGAGGAACAGACTGACTGCTTCTCTTTTTTTTTTGCGTCATGTGAAACAAAGTTTATCCCGAGTCCATGACGAGGCCTCTTTTTAAAGAATCAGGTGGTCTTTGGAAGCAGTAACTCCGATGGCGATAAGACCTTTATCTAAAACTGGGGTAGACTACATCTGCTTTAACTGGCGCTGGAGCTTCCTCCTCTTTTCTCAGACAGTCGATGTATTGACATTTCTTTGCTCGGCTTGTTTTTGCCCTGTGGCTGCTGATATTGGTTATAGAATAAGGACACTGTCCAGATAGACAGACTCATAATGGAATGAGGAGATAAACTGTGGAGGCATGTTAATCAACATGAAGAAGTTCAAGTTACTCTGTCGGATGAGAATAATTGGACTTAAGTGAGCTGTAACGTGCTGAAAGTTGCCAGACCTTTGAATTGAAAACTCACTAACACTTTACAATAAGGTACACAAAATCTGATTAACTACTAGGGAACACCTCGGGAACGAATCAAGAACTAATGGGTAGTTAACTATTACTTACTGTGGAACACGACACAGCCAAGCCTTATTAGAGGACTACTTGCTAGTTATCTTGTAAATGAAGAGGAACTAATCAAGAATTAATGGGTAGTTAACCAGTACTTACTGGGGAACACACAGCCAAGCCTTATTAGGGGACTACTGGTTTGTTACCACAGAAACAGAGGAGAAATTCTCCATTTGGGTTCAGAATAAATCCTGCACCAGTGAGGTCACAGCTTGTAATTGTCAAAAATTTGTTTCCTAGTGATGACTGGTTTTATTGGATTTTCTCTTTTGTAAACATATTGATGAAAGACTATCAATTTCATAATCTTATACTGGTGTCATCTTAACTATGTCTGACTATCACTTACTGAGTACCAAACTATTGCCTGGCTATTGTTTTGTTCACTGATGTAGTGAAGCATCATACCAAGCACTTACTGAGGAACCAATCATTATTTAATCACTACCTGACCATTACCTACTGGTTTGTTCCTGTGGTAACAAACCAGTAGTCCTCTAATAAGGCTTGGCTACGTGTTCCCCAGTAAGTGCTGGTTAACTATCCGTTAGCTCCTGATTTGTTCCTCTATGGTTTCCTTGGTAACTACCCATTAGTTCTTGATTAGTTCCTCTTCATTTACAAGGTAACTAACCAGTAGTCCCCTAATAAGGCTTGGCTGTGTGTTCACCAGTAAGTACTGGTTAACTACCTATTAGCTACTGATTTGTTCCTGAGGCGTTCCCTAGTAGTTAATCAATTTTTGTGTACCTTATTGTAAAGTGTTCCCAAGAACTCTATAAGAAAGAAGTTCAAGGGGAGGGAGTATGCTGCAGGACATTGTCACATATCCATGCAACTCATAAACCTATTGGCAAATGTTGTGTTTAATTTAAAGGAACTGTGCAAATCTGAGCGTTTACCTGCAAGTGTGATGTTTTAAGTTGGAGTTCACCTGAGACGTCTTTTCTGTCAACCACAGCACAGCCGTGTTAAAGTCAGATCATTTCTCTGGAGGAGCCGCACAGCCTGTCTCCTGGCACCTGCCTTGCCAAGAACAGGCATGAGGAGGAGGAGGAGGAAGGAGAGAGAGAAAGAGCGGGAGCGGGTGGGAAGGAGGAAAAACCCAGCTGCCTCTGTGCCTGAGCCCCGTGTTGCTTTTAAAGGGGCGGGAAGGGAGAGGAGGGAGACTGCTGGCACCATCTGTACACGTCTTTTGTATTCCAGCCCTCGTCTTTACGCAGCGCGAGGCTGGTGTGCTCTGTGTTCAAATGAAAGGATAGGAGGTGCTTTTTGGGGCACAGTGCTCTTCTGTGTGTATCGATGCAGAAATTCGACGTCGTCCTCGGAAATTGGCCACACTCAGAGGACATCTTGCGTCGCTGTTTATTTGTGTCATTAGGTGTGCGCTCTGTTCACAAGCAGCCACGTGTGGTTACATCTCTGGGTTTCCATGTTTGTGAAGGCAGCCAGAAGCTTTTGTTTATTCAGCCCTAATATGAGCCCCATTAGCCTGGTGTCTTCTCTGCTGGTGATTCGCTCAACCTTTATTATTGTGTGTATAATACGTGCAAGGCAGCCCATACGTTCATGTAGCAGCAGGGTGGATCTGCCTGCAAAGACAGCCTGCACTGACTGCTGTCATATTGACGTGGCTTCCCCTCCACCCCTGCACAAACTGCAGCTGAAATCACTGAGCACTCTCTCACCCACCCACCCCTCCAGCTCCTTACTCAGACCTGGAGGTGCTGTGAATTATAAGAGGTGGCTGCCCTTCTCTTTGATTGAACCCACTTCCCCTTTCTTCTCTGATGTCACAAACAGAGCAGAGGAAAGGTAGAAGCAAGTCTTTTGTAGTCGGTGCACAGTGCACATACATGCACCGCACATGAAAAGCATATGATTAGATCAAGCATGCTCTGTGGTGGCTGTCAAGCTAAGCAGTAGGTAGATGTGGAGGACGATGGAGTCCCATCTGCATGCTCAGAGTGAACTCTAGTGGCCATGAGCAGCACTGACATGCTGAATGTTGAACTAGAATGTAATGATATGGACTAGAGCAGGGGTCTGCAACCTGCGGCTCTGGAGCCACATGTGGCTCTGCAGCGGCTCTTTCAATCTTTGACCAAAACTAACATAAAACTGAATTTATAGGATGTTATCCCCACAACAACAAAAAAGAATAGTTTTAGCTGTTTTCCTGTCATTTCCTTTGCAAATATGTGGATTCTAGTACTAATGCACAGATTAAATTATACTCCCTTTAACTTTATTTCTTCAAAGTAGGATACTCGGTTTCTCCACAATAAAAAAAACAAAAAACACTTGTTTTAAAAACAGTTTTAAAACACATTAAACAGTTCATTGTTTTAGGTTTTTTTTTTTTTTTTTTTTTTTTTTAAATAATATCTTATTTTTTTCTTTACAAGAATCCAGTCTTCTGTGATATACTTGCGACCTGGATATGGGCACCAGTGAGCCCTGTAACCCGAAAAGGAAGAAGCGATGGATGGATGGATGGATGGATGGATGGATGGATGGATGGATGGATGGATGGATGGATGGATGCCTTTTGTCTCAATGTATAAATATCAATAAATGTTAACAATCATTGGATGTTCATAATGTCGTGACTACTGGCCAGAAAAGCCTCCTCTAACAGACTTGAAGTCAGTGGTGGGATGTAACTAAGTACAAATACTTTGTTACTGTACTTAAGTACATTTTTCATGTATCTGTACTTTACTTAAGTGGAGTTAAATGTGGGTACTTTTACTTTTAATACTTTAAGTATTTTAAAAGCAAGTACTTATTTACTTTTACTTAAGTAAAAATGTTAATGTGGTGCTTCTACTTTTACTAGAGTACATTTTTGTCTGTTTATTTGTACTTTTACTTAAGTACAGTGTTTGAGTACTTTCTCCACCACTGCTTGAAGTGGCCCATGGGCCACCAGTTGATAATGTCAATTGTAACAGGTTTTGCGGCTCTGGACACGTTTAATTTAGTGAATGAAGGGACAGAAATGGCTCTTTTGATTGTAAAGGTTGCAGACCCCTAGACTAGAGCATCCTTTTGTTATAGAGGCAACACAGTTTGGGTTTTAACAAAGTGTCCAAGACAAACAAACATAAAACATCAGGTTAGCAGACTGAGTGCATATGTTTCAATACATTAATGTATGTGACAGTTTTGCAAATAAAAAGAATCTAGCACCTGTCAAGTCAAAAAAATAACTTTTCTTTGGTGATACAAGGATTATTACAGTTTCTGCATGTGATTAGGTGCTTAATGAGATCGACCAATCATTTAAATTGTTCAATTTCTTTTTCAAATTTTACTGTGAAGCTTTCGCGTTTTGTCAGTCCATATCTTCAGTCCTTATAGGCTTGATCTGGTTGTGCAGAGGGGACTTTCCTACAAATTGAAATCCCAACAGGTGTCAAAAGCACTTCTTCTTCTGCTTTCCTTCCAGCCCTGTTGTCCTCGTGGTGTGAAGAACTGGGACGTCTCCTCCTCCTCCGTCACCAGAAGAACAGGCAGAACGAGCCACCTGGAAAAGTGCCCATGCAGCCTCCAATGAGCTCCATGAAGCCCGGCCTCTCCCATGGGTCAGTGTTCACACTGCTGTGTGTTGATGTGTTTGTGTGTGAACACACAGTTCAGATGGATGGAGAGCATTTTCTTTTAAAGTGAAGCCCAGTGTTCCTCATGGATCCTCAGTGGGACAAACCAACAGATTAACTGCTTATTGCAGAGTCATAGTGACAAATAGTGTCTGAAGACTAAGAGTGAATATTTCTTGATCAATGAACATAACAGGTGCTGGTCATAAAATTAGAATATCATGAAAAAGTTGATTTATTTCAGTAATTCCATTCAAAAAGTGAAACTTGTATATTATATTAATTCATTACACACATATTGATATATTTCAAATGTTTATTTCTTTTAATGTTGATGATTATAACTGACAACTAATGAAACCCCCAAATTCAGTATCTCAGAAAATTAGAAAATTGTGAAAAGGTTCAATATTGAAGACACCTGGTGCCACACTCAAAGCAGCTAATTAACTCAAAACACCTGCAAAGATCTTTAAATGGTCTCTCAGTCTAGTTCTGTAGGCTACACAATCATGGGGAAGACTGCTGACTTGACAGTTGTCCAAAATACGACCATTGACACCTTGCATAAGCAGGGCAGAAGGTCATTGCTAAAGAGGTTGGCTGTTCACAGAGCTCTGTGTCCAAGCCCATTAATGGAGAGGTGAAGGGAAGGAAACGATGTGGTAGAAAAAAGTGTACAAACAATAAGGATAACCGCACCCTGGAGAAGATTGTGAAACAAAACCCATTCCAAAATGTGGGGGAGATTCACAAAGAGTGGACTGCAGCTGGAGTCAGTGCTTCAAGAACCACCACACACAGACATATGCAAGACATGGGTTTCAGCTGTCACGTTCCTTGTGTCAAGCCACTCTTGAACAAGAGACGGCGTCAGAAGCGCCTCACCTGGGACTGCTTCTGAGTGGTCCAAAGTTATGTTCTCTGGCAAAGTTATACAAGTTTCACTTTTTGAATGGAATTACTGAAATAAATAAATTTTTCATGATATTCTAATTTTATGACCAGCACCTGTATATGTGCTTTGTCACCAAGCATTTTGTTGTCTACATGATGGTTTTCTGTCCTTACCTCTGCAGAGATGGGTCTTTTCCTTATGACTCAGTTCCATGGCAACAAAACACCAATCAGCCTCCAGGTTCAGTCTCTGTGGTGACCACTGTGTGGGGTGTGACCAACACATCACAGAGCCAGGTGAGGTTCTGCACCGGCCTGAGAAATTAAGTCAATCTGGGTGACTTTCATCAGTCAGGATTGCAGTTTGACATTATTTTATTAAGAAGACGCCTTAGAAAGTGGCAACTAAAATGTTTTAACTTAAGTCATTATTTGTCTTGTAAAAGGAATGACCTTGTATTTGGGCTTTGATAATTATTTTTCCTCCAAGATTATGGGCAAATACCCATAAGGTAGTGGACACTATCCTAAATTGACCTGTTTTGTCCAAAAGGTCTTGGGGAACCCTATGGTCAACAACAACAATCCTATGAACCCTGGGGGTAATCCTTTGGGCTCGAGTATGTCTGGTAACAATCCAGGGTTGAACTCTCCTCAGTTCCCAAGTCCACAGCAGCAGTTCCCCAGCAAAGGCAACTCAAACCAGGGCTACATGCAGCAGGGTATGTACGGACGACCCAACTACCCTGGAGGAGGCGGCTTTGGTGGCAAGTAAGTGGACAAGCGAAACTTTTAATTGCATTGACTTGTGCCTTTTTGAGTACTTTGCTGTAATACTATTTATGGTGCTCCTTGTTAAAGTTACCCTGGAGGGCCTAATGCTGGACCTGGTGGGATAGGCATCTCATCAAACTCCCGTCCGCCCTCAGATTTCACCCAGCCTGCTGCTGCTGCTGCAGCGGCCGCGGTTGCTGCAGCTGCTGCCACTGCAACTGCCACTGCTACTGCAACTGTGGCTGCCCTGCAGGAAACCCAGAACAAGGACATGAACCAATATGGACCGGTAAGACTGGGAGCAAGAAGAAAACTGTTCACATCACACTCTAATTACTAGTTTCTTTGATGTTCTTTTTTTGGCCTTAAGGAACTTTTTTCCCCCAATATTAACAGTAGCACTACAAAGGGAGTTACAAGAAGTGGATTTAGGCTCATACTTAAACAATCATGATTCAGAGTGAATAATTAGACACAGTAGTAATGAAGCCAAATATCATATTTTGTTTCAACATAAGCTCAGATATAGTAAGGGGGGGGGGGGGGGGTTTATTCCGTGCTTATCTTTTTGTCTTAGCTGATTTGGGTTTGCAATGCAAAATTAACTCACTGACAGTCATGTCTGCGGGTACTATTTATTTATTTAATTTGTTTTTTCCAGATGAGTTCCTCTTTCCAGATGGGACCAAACCAGGCATACAACAACCAGTTCATGAACCAGCCTGGACCTCGCGGCCCACCATCTCTCCCTGGAAACATGGGTGCAGGAATGAATGCATCCAACATGAGTGGACCCCCAATGGGAATGAACCAACCTAGGGGCCAAGGCATGGGGCCTTTTGGGGCCCACGGCCAAAGAATGCCTCAACAGGGCTACACGGGACCTCGGCCTCAGGCCATGGGTATGCAGGGCATGAAAAGACCATACCCAGGGGAGGTGAGTTGACGATTCGACACTTGTTGGAATATTTAGCTCCTTTTCTAGATGTTGAATATATGTTGTCATCCACAGCCAACTTATGGTGGGCAGCAGTATGGACCAAACAATCAGTTCCCCAGCCAGCAGGGGCAGTACCCCACACCCAATGCCTCCAGGCCGCTGCCGTCCCCCAACTACCCCGCTCAGAGGATGCCAGGACAACAGCTCCAAGGGCAGTACCCACCGCACGGGGGTCCTATGGGCCATTACTATAAGGTGCTTTGATAAGGAATTTCATTAACATGTGATGGTTATTGAATCAAAGCACAATGTTTTAATTTTTCTTGAATAAAAATAATAAAGTTTTTTTTATCTCATCGAATCTGACTACAGCAAGAGCCACCTTTTAATGGCCAAACAAACAACTTTTCTGGGAGTGGATACCAGTACAACCAGGGTAATATGAATGGGGTGAGTCCATTTTATTAAATTGTACTATGTATCCATTGTCATACTGAATGGACTTTTTAAGATTCAATGAACTTATGATTTACTATTCAACTGTCTTCTGTTTAGCCTCCAAGACCAGTGGGTAATTACCCCCACTCCCCAGTGCCAGGCAATCCCACCCCTCCTATGACCCCTGGGAGTAACATCCCTCCATACCTATCGCCAAACCAGGATGTGAAGCCACCCTTCCCTCCTGACATCAAACCAAATATCACTGCACTCCCTCCCCCTACAAGTAAGTTACAAAACTGAGGTCATAAACAAAAATATTATATATTTTTTTAGTTTTTGATGATCTGATGTTGGCTCTTCTCCATAAACATAGGCAACCACAACGAGGAGCTGCGCCTGACGTTCCCAGTGCGAGACGGGGTCGTCTTAGAGCCCTTCAGGCTGGAACATAACCTGGCTGTCAGCAACCACGTCTTCCACTTACGGCCTTCTGTGCACCAAACACTCATGTGGAGGTAAATATAATGCTCTGAAAAAGGATGTGATACATTTTGATTTACCTCCTGTTGACAGCTCTGCTTTTGAAACAGCAGGTTGCCACACAGTTCACACATAAACCTCTTTTTTATGTGCTGCTTTTGAGCAAAATTGTGGAAGTAGTTATCCGTTAGCTAAACAAAATATCTAACTGCCTCTATCCAAATGTCTTTACATAAAGATGTTTCTAAGAAAACACTAAAAATAGCTTTTTTATGTTTGGTTTGCGCAGATCGGACCTGGAGTTGCAGTTTAAGTGCTACCACCACGAAGACCGTCAGATGAACACCAACTGGCCGGCATCGGTCCAAGTCAGCGTTAATGCCACGCCGCTCACGATCGAGCGTGGCGACAACAAAACATCACACAAACCCCTGCACTTGAAACATGTGTGCCAGCCAGGAAGGAACACGATCCAGATCACAGTCACCGCCTGCTGTTGCGTGAGTAAATTAACCTTTAGAACAAATGAAAAAACTCAAAATAGCTTCCATTAGAAAACAAACAAAAAAAGAACACAATGACGAGGCTAAAACTGTAAAAATTACATTTTCTGTGAAATTGCAGTGTGACTGCTGAGTGCTGAATGACTGCTGAAGAAGCTGCAACTGAGTTGCTAAAGCTAAAACAAGCAGAACGCTAGCTAAATGCCATAAGCTAGGTAAAAGCTAAAAGCAACACGTTAGCTAAAAAGGAAAAATCGTGCGAGACAAACTGAAAGTAGAAAAATGCTAGTTCAAAACAGTAAAAGGCTAGCTAGAAGCTGAAAGTAATATAAGACTTGTTAAAAGCTAAAAAAAAGCAGAATGGTAGCTAAAAGCTAAATAGCATGAAGCTACCTAAAAGTTAAATGTAGCAGAATGGTAGCTACTAAATGGTAGCTAAATGCTAAGTAGCAAAATCATCCTAAAAGGTACAAGAAGCAGAATGTAGCCAAAAGCTAAATAGCATGAATCTATCTAAATGCTAAAAGTAGAAGAATGGTAGCAAAATGGTAGCTATATGCTAAGTAGCAAAATCACCCTAAAAGGTAAAAGAAGAAGAATGGTAGCTAAAAGCTGAGACACGATTAGAACAAAAATAGAGCAAGTATGTTGAAGCAGATTAAATAAAGAAAAATGTTTTCAAGGAATTGGAAAGATCTCCGTGTATTTTTGTGGGGAAAATAATTGTAAATAAAGTTGCATTTAGAAATATATTAAAGTTACAACTCCCCACCAAAATTAAAAAAATATATATTTTTTTAATATTAATAAAAGAAAAAGAAATGTGATCAACATTCACACAGTTGTTTTTATTGTTATGTGTACAGTGTAAGACATAAAGTAGGACTTAATTGTGCATGTCTGGGGGATGTCTGTAATGTTTCCTTCCACAGTCGCACTTGTTTGTGCTGCAGCTGGTACACAGGCCATCGGTCCGCTCTGTCCTGCAGGGCCTCCTGAAGAAGAGGCTGCTGCCTGCAGAGCACTGCATCACCAAAGGTACTCAGTTGTCACAGATCGCACCCTAAAGTCCAGCTTGTTCCCGAGTCTTTGCTTTACATCCTGTTCCTCTTCTTCTTTTGCCTTAAAGTCAAGAGGAACTTCAGCAGCGTTGCAGCGTCGACAGGGAACGCTACACTCAATGGAGAGGACGGTGTGGAGCAGACAGCCATCAAGGTTTCCCTCAAATGTCCGATCACTTTCAGACGAATACAGCTTCCAGCAAGAGGCCACGACTGCAAACACGTCCAGGTTGAAAAACTTTGCATTCACAAAACAAAAACTAAAACATTACTGGCAGACAGGTGTAAAACGTTTCTTATTTTTCATGCAGTGTTTTGATTTGGAATCATATTTACAACTGAACTGTGAGAGAGGAACATGGCGATGTCCTGTATGCAAGTAAGTGGATTCTTTGTATGCACCTTACTGAACTCATCTACTGACTGTTCCTGTCTGCAATTTTAAGACTTCTAAATGCCTCTTTTCTTTCTTTAGTAAAACAGCATTGTTAGAAGGACTCGAAGTGGACCAGTACATGTGGGGAATTCTGAATGCCATTCAAAAGTGCGTTGAGTTCATCAAGTTTAGGGTTTTTCTTGCTTTCCTTATATCTTTATAACCATTTGATTCCAAATTTACTCCACCAGCTCTGAGTTCGAGGAGGTCACAATTGACCCAACATGTAGTTGGCGGCCAGTGGCTATCAAATCTGACATCCACATCAAGGAGGATCCTGATGGACCACTGGCTAAGAGGTTCAAGACTATGAGTCCCAGCCAGATGATCATGCCCAATGTGATGGATATGATAGCTCAACTTGGACCCGGACCATCGCCATACCCATCTTTGCCCTCTGGTCAAGGTGGCAACAGTGAATACGGAAACCAAGGTAGCCAATGATTCTAGTGTGAAAAGTTGTTTCATCTTGAGGAAAAAAATATAGAAAGCTTGAAAGAACTGCAAGAAATGTGTGCAAGTATTGACAT
The DNA here is from genome assembly GCF_014905685.2 of Nematolebias whitei. Taxonomy (NCBI): domain Eukaryota; kingdom Metazoa; phylum Chordata; class Actinopteri; order Cyprinodontiformes; family Rivulidae; genus Nematolebias; species Nematolebias whitei. The sequence continues at coordinate 30,431,646 of NC_056514.1, read as the reverse complement.
TTTTTATTTTGTGTCCAGGCAACAGTTACCAAGGGCACGGGAACTTTGACTTCCCCCACAGCACTCCAGGTGGTACGTCAATGAACGACTTCATGCATGGTCCCCAGCTGTCTCACCCACCTGACATGCCCAACAGCCTGATGACACAAGACAAGCCCCTGTCGCACAACATGCCTGACTCGGTAAGTCATTCTGGAAACAAATGTATAAAATCATACAGCATGTTTGTTAAATGTCCATTCTACTTTCCTTGTGTTGTCTGTAAATATGTAGATAATTGCATCCATTGTCTTGGCACCTAAATGAGGAATTCTTGTATCTTTAAAACTGGTGTTTTTATGTAGTTAAAAAAAAAAAGAAAAAAAAAAGATATACTTACCATATTTTTTGGACTATAAGTCGCGAGTTTTTTGCATAATTTGTATGCCCTGCGACTTAATAGGCTAAAGCGACGTATTTATGGATTTTTTTCCCCCATATTTACAAACCAATTTTTGGCTGAGATATGACCGTTTTCATTCATTCTGACTGAAAATTTTTTTGAACTGTACCATTTTCAGCCACTAGATGGCAGCAGAGTAGTAGTAGCCTTAAGGCATGCCATTGTATCATGTAATAGGTAAAACTGGCTATAATGACAATTTCCAAAAAGTTCAAGACAAAAACAACTGAACTTTATGTATTATACTTCATACTTTATTGTTTTTGTCTTGAACTTTTTTTGAATTTACCATGTCTTGGATGACTGAGAATCTTCACCAGCTATTAATGACACAATCGGCCTGCCATAGTACTCCACATTCATTCTGCTCGCTGCTTGGAGCAACCTCAGCTTCATTTTGCTACAACGCCCCTGCAAAATGCATCTAATTGGACCATTACACCACCTGGTGGTGGATGGGTTAAATGCAGAGACTAATTTCGCCATTGTATGGAAACATACAGTGCTGACATTGTGATGACATTATTATTATTATTATTATTAAAGTGCATTTATTAAACAAAAGTTAGACTGAGACACACATTTACTATAATTTTAAGTAAACAAATAATTGTTTTTAAGTGTTAATCTTGTTAAACTCTTGTTAAAGTCCTCGTGTGCACACTCCTGCAGCCGCCATTTGGCAGCCCATTGGTTTTTGGCACACCGGCCCACATTTCCGGGTTGTCAGCAGTGACGCGTAACAAACGCGACATGTCAGCGGTGACTCATAATAGATGCGACGTATACGGCAAAGCGACATATTTATGGATTTTTCCACATTTTTAGACATATTTGGACTGATGCGACGTATAGGGTGGTGCGAGGGGTACGGCGGAAAATACGGTACTACATGTGATGAGATTTGAACTTCCTTGTTTTTTTCTATACGGTCAAAACTTAAAATTATTTTATTTATATATATATATATATATATATATATATATATATATATATAGCACAAAAAGTCTCAGATATTCAGAATAATTTGGATCAAACCAAGTTAACCTACAGTAATCTTTTAAACTTTATGTTTTCTTTACAGGCATGGAAGCTTGAGTTAAAGCCTCTTTCTGTTTGGACCCTCAGGTTTACTGAAAAATTCAGACAAAGAGCAAAGAGTGGAGGTTTTGCTGTACTAACAAGCAAGTTTGAGTTTTATACTGTAGGCAGGGTTATCTAAATCTAATTTCATTATGATAAGTAAACAGGAAGACAGAAATGTAAGCTGTTTCAAAGTATCATGTGAAATATGCTTTTTTTACCCAGTTTCCTGACATATTTCAAGGGCAGTGTGGCTCACATTGATAATGTTATATTTTTCTATACACTGTGCAGCCCTGATCATAACAAAAATGGCAAAGTTTATTTATGGACCAAAAAATAGTTATTGTTTCTGATTTTTTTTCCCCCCACTCTCTTTTCAGATACCTCACTCTGCCGGCCCTGACCATACGCATGGGCCGCTGCAACAGAGCTTACATGCGTCTCCGCACCCTGGGAGTCAATCAGGGCCGCAGCTACACCACAGCGGACCTCCTCAGCCCTCGCGGCAAGTTCCGCCCCCTCAGCCACAACAGCAACCGCAGCTGCAACCACAGCTACAGCAGCCCGGCCCCAACAACCACCCCCACAACGACATAACCTTCAACCCCTCCAGCAGTTTGGACAGCCAAGCTGGGTCAGACATGCCCGAGCCATCGTTAGATGTAAGTCCTGACAAATCAAAGCTAATCAGAATGAAAAGCATTTTTTAAAAGCTAATTCTTGCATTCACTCTTCCCATCATCCAGCTTCTTCCTGAACTCGCCAACCCAGATGAACTGTTGTCATACCTGGACCCCCCGGACCTCCCCAGCAATAGCAACGATGACCTTCTATCGCTCTTTGAAAGCAACTAAGGCAATCTCAGACATGACACTTTTCCGATTGCCTGAAGCTTCCCTGAGAAACCATGGCAGTTACTCAGTACTTGACAAACACAAAGATGCACTCCTTTTCTCTTCTTCCTCTCGTACAATTTTCCTTCGCCAGCGCAGATCGACTACAAGATTTACAAACTCTAAAGACACGGCAGGATCTGGCCGAGTAACCACACCCTCCCACCTTGTGGTACACCTTTGACTGTGCAGCTAAAGTTGATTTCCTTTTTATACACCACACACATGTATGTGTGCTCATTAGGAATGTGTTGTAGCATTTTTAAACAAGTTTTTTTTTGTTTCCTTTTGAAGAAAAAAAAAGGAATTCCTTGTATAAAGTTGAAAAATACCTATAAAAAAACATAATCTGGCCAGTGTATGTTATGCTTTGTAGTCTGAGAGGCCACCACCTCCTGATATCATTGCTCCATTCCCTAACTGATCCGGTTAGTCGCACTGTTTTGTCCACCACACACTTATCAAAAAGCACAAGAAAATTTCAGGCACTTCAAAAAACAGAAAAAATTTCTTTATAAAAAATAAAAAAAAAAGATCAGTTTGTCAAAATGTTTTCTAGAAATTTGCTGCCAATGTTTTAGAACGATTTTTGGAATGATCGGCTTCCAGTTTTGTCATTTGTATTTGAATCGGTTTTATGAAGTTCGACTCCTGAACCAGAGGTTTTCCCCAGAACAAAAAATGCATTCATAATAATAACGTATCTGGTCTTCAGCACATCACGTCATCATCGTCTTCCTGTAGCGTGGCGTGTTGTTTTTATACGAGGTACATCACGAGAGACTGGGGTTCCTGAGGCGATCTTGCCACGTTTATCGTTTCCATCAACGTCTCCTTCCACGCCACCTGCTCTGCATGAGCCTTGTCAGCACGAAGCTGCATCTCTCCTCGTTCAACGATGTGCTGTTTAAGTAGTGTACAAAGTGCATGTGTGCCAAGCCCTCGTCTAGTGCTGTTCCAAAGTGGTGAAAAAAAAAAAAGAAGATTGTTTACCGACGGTTTTCCACCAAGTTTTGGTTTTATTTAACACTAACATCAAAGGGATGATGCTGGTTTTATAGTCTTCTGTTCCCTTTTTCTCGTTTTCATGTTGCTGCATATTTAAACCGATCCATTTGTCTTTTAGGAACCTGCTAACCAAAGCTCGATGAGAATGGAATTGTGTTTGATCCTGTGTAAGACTGCAAAGGGATGCTTGTGAATGTGCGTGTGTGCGTGTAAGTGATGGTCAGACAGGAAACTGTTGATCCGTCACTGCTGTTGAAGAAGTGATTCTTTCAAAGCAGTATTGGTGCGAACTTTCTTTTCTTTTTTTTGTTGTTGCCATGTTTGTTTTCAGTTTCACTTATTGAGGAGTGCTGTTCAGTATGCAAATGTATTATTTTTTAAGAAATGCTATCGTACTGTAAATATCATTGTGAATATTTTCGTACCATCTCAGTGATGTTCGCCCTCTGATCTCTTGTCGTCCAACCTCAAAGCTCCCAGATCGAACTCTATAACCAGCCGTCTTCTTCGTCCCGAGGAAACATCTCATAAGCTATTCCCTCCTTTTTTCTTCAGTCTGTTTTGTTGCTTTTCATCCGCTCACGGTGGTCATGTTGCATTTATGTCCAGTTCTCAAACTCGGTTTTTGAAGCAATACTTTCTTCCAAGATAAGATGTATTGATCATGAATCTATAAGTGTTTGGTCTGAGAGGTGGGGGCTTTAAAGAGAGCTGCCTTCTAGTGTAATTGATTTATATAAATATCACTACTGTTGCTAATTGTCAATACACAGTGGTTTTGTAAGATATATCACAACCATATTTTAAAGAAATCCATGATATTGTTTATATTTTTGTTATAGAAAATGTGGCTTTTTTTAAAAGCATGAGACCATAAACCTTTTTATCCCCCCCCCCCCCTTTTTTTTTGTCGTTTTTGATAAATTATTTTGTACTGTTTTCATTTCCTTATTAATCTGTAAGGCTAGAAATCCAATTTCTTATCACTTTAGTGTTAATTAACCAGCGTGGTTTTATGTAAACTTTCTTTTTAAACATATTTGTTCCAGCTCAGAGCACTGACGTGTTTTAGGTCACAAAGAGACATTGCGTTGTTCAACATCCCACAGCCACTGTTTTTGGTTTAACTTTAATATCCAAGTTGAAATCCCGTGGAAGTCGTCATCATTTCGTCGTTTGTCCTTACTTTCAAGAGTCATGCAGCACCCCGAGTGTAGTTGTACAATCACAACAAAAGGCCATTTCTTTGGGGGATGTTGTTAAGGAAAAAAATAATTAAAATAAAAGTCATAGAGATAAAGGGCACGTTCATGAGTCTAGCCTAAAAGATACTAAAGGTGAGGCTTATAAACGTCCCAGGGTTGTCTGTATATATGTAAATTAATATAGAGACGTGAACAGAAATTAATAAATTTTCCTTGGGAATGTGCATTGTTTCTTCTTATTAATAATAATAGTAAAGACGCTTGCAACCCCTCTACAGGAAGTGGCTGAATATGGATGAATGAAACAAGTTTGATCGTGTCTGTTGGAATTTCAGCATTTTGTTGCCCTCCCTCTGTAATATACTTTCACCTCTTTTGTTAGGGAAACTGGGACAGATGTGTTTTGCTATTTAGCCTAAGTGTTCTAGTCTCACTGGCATACTTTGAGGTGCTAAAGCTAAAAAATAATAAAGAAAGGTTACAAAGAAAACCACTTGAAAGTCAGGAAGAAATGTGTTGGTAAGGAATGGGGTCCTGAAGACTGTAACCAAATCCACAAGTTTGTACAATTTTTGATATGAGCTGTTGGAAAAATGACAACGATCTACGGTGATTCATGCAATGTGGCCATTGTCTCTATGTTTGTACATTGTATGTACAATCATTTCATACTCTAAACTGGTCAGAAAATAAAGGAACTAATTGTGATTTTTAGTCTTGCAGAACTGTATGTAGTTAGATGATGTGACAACCTAATATTTATCTAATAAATATGTATTCAGATGATTTCTATGTGTCACCGTGTTTCCATCCAACAATAACTGTATGGTATTTCTTGTCCGACTCCCACAGGGGGTTTATTTAAGCAACGAGAGTTTATTTAGCTATACCTACATTTTGTGTCAAACAATTATGGTAATTGAGCCCTTCTGTGGCAAAGACATGAGAGCGCATTAACTAACACATGAAACTTTAAAATTTTGTCTAGATGGACTGGATTGAAGCATTTTAAAGTGTCCCACTTGAACAAAAACAGCAATAACACAGAAGGAACAAAGAATGCACAAATGCTCCTGAAATTTGGATGTAGGTCAACATTGCTTACAAGAGTCATTTCTATTTATGGCAATAATTCCTCTACAGTTGTGTACATTTAATGATTACTTGACCAAACCTTAAAAACGTAACTAGGAGGAACAAAATATGATTTTCATTATATCTACAGTAAATAGAATGATGTTTTGTTTTAGTTTTCTTCACAAAGCTGTATACTGTCAAATGTTCATCTGTTTGGCAGACAAAAAAAGCCTAAAGTTGAACACAGCATGAGTTGTTGTGTGGCTAATCTTAGGTTAAACTCAATAGCTTGTCTTGAATTTTTTTTTAAATGGTTTAAAGTGTTCCTAACAAGACAGAAACAAAATTTAGTAGAACAACCAGTAGTTTTCATGAAGCTTTTTTGTTTTCCTTTTATTCCACAAGTGAGCAAACGTACTGAGACCGGAAGTAGACCATTTCTATTTCCGGTGTAGACGGCAGCTAGCTAGCTACTCTGCTTATAACAAAGCACAGGCTCTGTTGAAGGCAGACTTTTGTACAAACTCTAAGAGACAACTGTCAATATTTGTCATTTTATAGTTTTCTCCTCCGACGAAGACGTCAGCAGGCGCTGGTCATAAACAAAAAAAGCAAGGAAGACCTGAACTTTGTGAAGACTAAACTAAAACATTTGCCACGAGCTCGAATGTCCAACGTAAAACTAACTTTATCGCGGTGGAAGAAATCCTAACTTGTTCAGAGTCTTGGCGGAAATATCTGAAGCTACAGACCATCCCCTCAAAACATTTTTTTATGTATTAACTGAAGAGAATGAGGGTCGCAGCACAGAAACGGGAGAATGCTTCAAGTAAACTACAATCCGTGGACATGGAGAGAGCTGCGATCATCTTGCGGGACCATGATTACGTCAATTCTCAGCCTTTCTCAGGTAAGAGTGATAAGTAGCTGAATTAAATAACTGATAACATTCCTGCATGTTCCTGTAACTATTAACTAAATGAAGCGACTCGATACTGAAAAGCAAAACTCCCGCGGTCCCCTGCGTTCCCGTATGCGCATGCTCAGTCACTCAGTATTTTTGCGATGCATTGTGGTCTAGATATGTTTATGCCTACTTCCGGTTCGTTGAAATAAATACATATAGGAGCATCTAAAAAATTATATTGTGGAGAAAAAAAAAGTCAATCATTTTAGAAAGTGAAATTCATATTTTACAGTGGCGTGAAATATTTCAAGCCTTTATTTCTTGTAATTTGGATCATTATGGCTTACAGATAATGAAAAAACAAAATTCAGTGTTTCAGAAAATGAGAATATTACATAGCCAGTTTGTGGTAACTTCAGCAGTGTGGGCAGGAGCCAAGTTCTGCTGGAAAATGAAATCAGCATCTCCATTAAGCTCATCAGCAGAAGTAAGCATGATGAAGTTCTCTAAAATGTCCTGGTAGATGCTGCGTTAACAGAAACCACAGTGGACCAACACCAGCAGATGACATGTCACCAAACTATCACTGACTGTGGAAACTTCACACTGGACTTTAAGCAACGTGGATTTTAATTTTTCATTATTTGTTAGCCATAACCATAATAAATAAATAAATAAACATTATTACTACAAGAAATAAAGGCTTGAAATATTCACTCTGTGTAATTATACAAGTTTCACTGTGATTGACAAAGACAATTTAACTTTTTCATGATATACTAATTTTATTAGTTGCACATGTAAACTGTATTATCATCTGTGCTCTGCAATTATTCTGACACCCAGCAACATTGAGGGGTTTTCACTATCACACATGAAATACAATAAAACTAATTTATTTTTATTCATTCAACCTTTATTTATACATGTTAGTCTCACTGACTCACAAGGACTCATTTTCAAGAAAATAAATAATTATAATAATTATAAATACATTTTGTATGTATAAAACTCAACAACAGCGCAGCAGGTGTAAAGGACAAATAAGACTATAGTTGGAATGCCTACCTCAAATACCAGAAATAGCAATTAATGTATTTAGGGCGTGGTTCCTGATTATATGCATGCATTTTGGTAACTGTAAAAAAGCCAGTTGTGAGTAGCAAGTTCACCATGGCAACAAATAGGGACGTTCATATTTGTAAACAGAAGCATTAATTTTTGTGCATTAACAGTATGCTAGTGGCCTAAAAGCATGACACGCTAAATATAAAAATATCAACACATTTCGTGTGAATATGAGGTAAAAACGCAAAAAAAAATTATAAAGATAACTTGCATATTGCCAAAAGAAAAACTTTTTTTTTCATTCATTTTAGGATTTATAGCCAGTTCAAAGATAATCAGTTTGACTATTTTAATCTGGTACTATGTCAAAAAAACTTTTATTGAAAACATAAATGTTTTCATTAAACTGTAAATGAAATTGTTACAAAATTTTAAAATGTATACAGCTGTCCCTCGCTATATCGCGATTCACTTGTGGCTTCACTGTATCGCAGGTTTTTTAACCCCCTTTTTTTTTACCCGTTTTTTTAACCCTTCTTTTTAAACACTTTTGTAAAACCTGTTTAAAAAAAACACTGTTTTATAAAACCATTTGTTAAACATGTATTTTTTAACACATATTCTTTAACATGTTTTTAAACATGTTTTTTTTAAAACACGTTTTTTTTAACACTGTTTTTAAAACTCTTTTTAATATATTGTGTGTACTGTATATGCTGTGCAGTACTGTGCATTCATCGTCATCACCATCGCCAAAGTGTTTAAGAGAGTATGGTGTTTATAAGAGAGTGGGAAAGGTTTTTAGGAGTGTGGGGAGGGTTTATAAAGCCTTCATCCTATCTAGATAATACAATAACTATAACGCTGCTACTTGGCGGATTTTCAGCAACTTTGGGGGTCTCTGGAACGTAACCCCTGCGGTAGGTGAGGGATCACTGTACATTCTAATGAAGCTGATTAAAAAATATACTCTCAAAACTTAAATTTGTTTTAGGTACTGGCTGTGACTTTTTTTAAACCCACGTAATTAAACTAGTGTTGTTATTTTGTACCTAGGTGGACAAGATTGTACAACGAATGAAGTGCCGAAGACAAAACAGCTTGTGTCAAACATCCTCTCTGGACCATTACTGGACAGATGGTGTGTGTCTGATGATGACTTTAGATATTTCACCAGGTTCCCATCGAAATACGTGTTTTCAGTGTTTTGGACAGCTATTGAACCGACTGCATCCAGGCTTGTGAACTGGTTTAAAGCGAACGAAAGTGAAATTAACAAAGAAGAGGACAACCTCTATGATTCAAGGCCCCAGTGTAAGCTTCCACACATTGATGAGTTCTTTATGTTTTGCATGCATCTTAGCCTTGGCCAAAAAGAGGTCATTTTGGCAAGAACGTTTGGGCTGAGCCTCACTAGAGTAAGGCACATCCTAGTCACATGGTCCAACTACTTGTACTTGTTGTTGGGATCGATTGGAATCTGGATGACACGAACACAAATTAGACAAGCGATCCCTTTAAAGCTCCCGCAGTACTGCCAAAATGTGAGGGTCATTATTGCAAGCACGGAGATCGGGTGTGATCGAAAAACGGATACCGACTGCTCTGAAAAAGTGTCAAATCACACAAACTTCACCAAATATAAGGCTTTGATTGGAGTAGCGCCCTGCGGTTCCATCACCTTTGTATCAAAGTTGTTCCCTGGTTTCCTGTGCAACGAGGAGTTGATGAGGGTGTCAGGAATTTTGGACTTACTTCAGCCGGGCGACCAGCTCGTAGCAGACAAAGACTTTGACATCGAGAGGCTGTTGAAAGATTTTGGGGTAGAACTTCTCAAACATCCTTCTAAGCACCAACTTAACTGTGAATCGATGGATCTGAAAGCCCGGCTCGTCACCAGACTCCTTGCTCTCGCCAAAAGAGCCGTCAAACGGATAAAGGAGTATCAGATTTTACAATCGCCGATTTCCCTCTCCTTTGAAGAAACAGGAAATCAGATATGGTCCTGCTGTTGCATGATGGTAAATTATCAGGGTTCTTTGAATGCAGGTGGAACGTTACTGGATTTGACTAAATAAACGTGCTGTAAGGTTGATCTGGTCCAGTGGTTTTTACACTTTAGTGTCCAAGGCCTCACAGGGTTTTGATTGGGAAAATGTCATCAGCTGTCACTCTGATGTGATTCTTTTATTTTCACAAATAGATGTTTTTTTTTTCTACAAAGAACTATGTTAAGGATGAAACTTGTTGGCCATCGCAGTGTTCCGAGTATCAGTACTGAGCTCTGTCATCACACAACGAGCTGCTTGCAACTAGCTTTCCTTCCTTGAGGAATTTTAAGGTCTGACATGACGCTTTGTTGTTTTGCTTCTGTTTGATTGCTTTTACGTACTTTGCTTTGTTATTTGTAAACTTTTAAGTGGAGAGTATTTCGTCAAAGTCTGGCTTGTGGTTATCCACCCAAACTCCACCCAGACAGGTTTGTGTTTTTACTGAGAGACTTTAAAATTATGTTTTTCTTAGAACTTGTTAACTGGAAAATTGAAGTATTTTAACTCGATTTAACACAGAACATGAATAAAATGGTTCAGTTCTGAGTTAATTTGTTTGTATTATTCTCAAAAAAAAAAAAATTCAATGTGAAGCAATTAAAAAAAATGAAAGCAAGGGTCCATGTTTTGTTCTTTCTCAACCAATCAGTTATAAAGGTGAACAACAAAACAATAATTAGGGTGAAGTGTATTTTTAAGAACCTAACTGTAGGAATGAAATGTTGTGACACCTGCAGTAACCCAAATAATTGGTATGTCTCCTCTGTATTTACCAGATTGTTTTAACTTTTTTGTAAGTTTGTAAAAAGTTGTTAATATCCTTTACATATAGAAATATTGTGCAAAAGGATTGAGTCCTTCCTAATTTCTTAATAGTTTGCTTCTGGGGAGCCAGATTTCTCTGTAATTTCTCTTGTATTTCTCTGTAATGGGAGCTCCACAGGGCTGTGTGCTGAGCCCCCTGCTGTATGCCATCTTCACACATGACTGCACCACAACAACGCTATAGTCAAATATGCGGACGACACCACAGTGGTGAGGCTCATCAGTGGGGGAATCCACCAGGGATGAGGTGGAACAACTGACTGCTTGGTGCAGGAGGAACAATCTGCTCCTCATCACCTCAAAGACTAAAGAGCTGATCATTGACTTCAGGAAAAGAAAATGGCAGTCCCACCCCGATTATAAGCAACGACAGTGTGGAGCAAGTAGCTGACTACTGTTTCCTGGGTTTCCATTTGAGGGGAATCTGACCTGCAGCGTGAACACCTCAGTTGCTGATAAAGGCCCAGCAAAGACTACTAGGAAAATCATCACCCAGAGACTGCTGGTGTCTTTACCGATGCTCCATAGAGAGCATCTTAACATACTTCATCACTGTGTGGAACCTTAGCTGCACAGTGGCTCAGAGGACAGAGTTATCAACACAGTCCAGCAGATTCTCCCACTGGAAGATTTAGTTCTCACTGCATATAGCCCACATCTTAAAGGACATGTGGACATGATCTGTTTGAACTGTTACCATCAGGGAAAAGATACAGATCAATCAAGAACAAACAGATTTTAAAATGGTTTGTATCCGTCAGCCATTGCTGAACTTAAAAACTGTAATAAGAACTGAATAAGTGCAATAAGGGACAATTTGGGTAATATCAATCTGCTTGTGTTGCACATTTGTAGTGCAAATCTGTAATTATTACTTTTTATACAGTTCATATGTTTGTTTTACTGTTTTTACTTTTGCTCTGGGAAGCAAAGCCAAATGTTGTATTTAGGTGCAATGGCAATGAAGGTCTATTCTATTCTAATTCTCTAAAGTCGTCTGTATAATTAGCTGTCCAGGGCTTCTGGGGAAAAAAAAAAATTAAACTTTAGAAACAAAATATAAGGAATCAACCATATTGAACACATTTCAAACAATCAGTTTATGTGAAGTAAATCTCAAAGGCAGTCATAAAGTCAGGGATGACACAAACCTGCACAATATTGTTTAATGACTTAAACTTTTTTTCATTCATTTTGCTGTTAGTGGTAAAAGTGAACAATGTTTTTGAAACTTTTTCTCAAAAGCTGTCCACAAGGTGAAAAAAAATTATACGAAGTACTTTTTTCTTTAAAGATTTTGTTAAATACTTAACTATGACTCGTACATAACACTGGCATATTTTAAATCCATTGGTTTTCTCGGTTATCTCGTCCGTTTTGCTGTTGTAATATAATTTCGTGTAGTCTCGCGAGATCTTCACACGAACTCTCACGTAACTTCCTGTTTCTGTCAGCGCGTGTGACTTTAGCTCACAGTGCTTTAGCTAACCTGAGCTAACTTGTGTGGAGGAAAGCAGCTGTGTGAAAATGTTACTTTTATCGAACAGGATAAAGTTTTGTTCTCTGGCGTTCACCGCCGCCCGCATGTACAGCACCGGCCCCGCAGCCGCCAACAAAAACCCGACAGTTTACTTTGACATTGCTGCGGACAACGAGCCGCTCGGCAGAGTTACCTTTGAGGTGACGTCACATTTTTCAAATCTTTTTAGGTTGGCCGAGGAAGAGTCACTCCACAAAACATATTTTTGGAGGATAAAAACAGGGTTAAAGCTTTAACCTTGTTCGTTTTGATTCTGTTTACAGCTCAACGCAGATGTTGTTCCAAAAACTGCAGGTGAGTTGTTTTTCTTTTCACCAAACTGCTTCAACTAGAACCAGAAGCTCCAACTAGTATTAAATTTACCTTGTATTCGGTAAAGGATGTAATGTATCATTATAGGTAAATTACAATTAAACCATCATGTCATCATGTTCTGTTGTCTTCATGAAGGTGCTGGTACTTCTATGCTCATTTTCAAAATCAATTAACTCCTGTAACGTTTGGGTGTCCAAAGTGCGGCCCGTGGGCCATTTGCGGCCCTTGGAGTGATTTTGTGCGGCCCACAACCGCAGTTTAAGAATGGTGTTATTTTGGCCAGCAGGCTTAAGAGGTCCATGCAGACTTTCTGCAAATTAATTGGTAACACTTTTTAAAATAATGTTTAGGTTTAACGGCAAAACGGATGAAAAGCCGTCTTTTCAAAATGAGCAATATTAAACTACAAAGCTTTGGCTGTAATCTTTTAACAAAGCACCAAAAACCTTTACTGATTTCTACCAGAAAGGAGACTTTTGGATAATGATTCATAAAACGTGGCTCAGTAGTGCAGTTGATAAAATAATCTAGAGTGAATTTTAAATGAATATAACGTGGTATCATCCACATACGAGCCGATCGACTTTATCAAACCTTCCGTGAACCTGTTGTAGCGACTGACAGCCGGACGATTGGATCAGCCTACACACTTTTTAAAAGTACACTTACACAAATTAAGCTTTTGTTGCTGAGAACAGACTAAAATGAACTTTCCAAACACAAGAAACAACTAACATAGACCTAACAAATCAATTTTTTTATATACTTTTTAATAAAATATACAAGCTTAGTGTTTATGAAGCTTTTAATGTTTTTGGATCTACAACAGTTTAAAACTTTCTCCACCAAAATTAGTGAACTTTTTGTCCTTTCTCCAAAATATTGTTCACGTTGAGAGTTAAATTCACATTTTTGTGGCCCATGAGTTATTTCATCTTTGGCCCACATATGAAAATGTTTGGACACCCCTGGTTTAGGATGTACAGTGCCAGGAATTTTCAGCTTTGTTCGAACATAATACAGCTTGTTTATTTATCAACAATATTCAGTTTATTCCCATGGAACGTTTCCTGAACGTTTACCAGAAATGATCCCTTTTTCAACCCTCCTAGTAATAGACTATAAACTAAGTCTGCAAGTATTTTTATTTTAATTAGTCACTAATTTGTCATTTATTCTGAATAACTTAATTGCTCTCAAACTCATAATCCAATTTTATTTTTAATGGTCAATTTAAGCATTGACCCCCCGAAGAAGGTGTAAGCAAAAGCTTATAAAAGAAAATTAAGCTTTTTTTTTAACGTATTTAAAAATAAAAAGCCTCAGCATGTTGTAAGAAACGTAGCGAGCTGTGGTGAGAAATTCTTTATTTTCATCAGAAATTTGTTCACAGATTATTTTCCTCACTGTCAGCAAAGAGAAATATGAAACTATTTCAAATGTAAACCTGGTAACGTTGCCTAATGTTCTCTTAACTTCTACACTTCTCACATCATATATTAATTGTATTTACTGCATCATATGATTTTGTCTGTGACCCTTTCTACACTGAATGCGCTCCAAACAAGCAGAAGTAAAGAATACTGGTGCTTTAGAAAACCTGAGTGATGAAACGTGGGTGTTATCGAGTTCTCACCTGCTGAGATCGGTTTCACCGCCCACGTACGTTTACCGGTACTAGATTTTCAACCATCAGGAGGTGTTTGTCCGGCTACAAAAACAGACTGTGGAAACGGAGCTCGTTGAACTGAACTTGACACCAGTCAGGAACGTTAATGTCAGTCGATTTCCATACAAATGCTTCCTCAAACTTTTATTCACAGGAAAATATAAATATAAGCAGACGTTCTGTCTATAGAGTGCACTTGTGCATGACAAATAAAACTCTCTGACTTAAAGTGTCCCCCGCCCCCACGGCTGTCCAGCAGTACCCAAGTTCGCTTCCTTTTCAGATGTTGTAAGCCTGTTGCAACATTTTAAGGAGTTAAAAACAAATCCTGAAAAGTAACAAGTCTTAAAACTGTCTACTACGCCTATTTACTGGAGCCCTTTTACAAACCCTCTTGAAATGGGCTGTCCACTTTTCACGTTAGAAATCTTTAGGTCATGATTAAGAAGAGTCATTTTTTCCCTGTAGAAAACTTTCGAGCTTTGTGCACCGGAGAACAAGGCTTTGGTTACAAAGGATCCATTTTCCACAGGGTGATCCCTAATTTCATGTGCCAGGCAAGTTTTTCTCCTTTTCTGCTTCATGTTTGTTGTCAGGCGAGCTGCCTCAGTGGGATTACAGGGGTGTGTGTGTGTGTGTGTGTGTGTGTTGTGGCTGCAGGGTGGAGACTTCACAAATCACAATGGAACTGGAGGAAAGTCCATCTACGGACTCCGTTTTCCTGACGAGAACTTCCAACTGAAGCACACCACACCTGGTAATCATCACTTTCATTTATCAACAGCTGTATATTTTATTTACTTATTATAAAATGCTTAAGTGACTTTTTTTCATCTATAATTTCTTGACTACAAATCAAACTAGAGAAATTGTATTTCCTGCGAAAATGCAATTGCAGAAGAACTTGCTGAAAAACAGCTGAAATTGCCTAAAAATGCTTAAATGTAGCTGAAATGGAAGAACAGGCCTAAATTAACAGAAGAAAACAACAAAAACAACCCTCATATTTGCTGAGTTAGTTTTAAATAAGCAGGTATGAGCACAAAAATAAGGAAATTAGCTAAAAAAAAAAGTTGAAATTGGCACAAAAAAAGCTGAAATTAGCTGAAAAGGCAAAAAAAAACAAACGACCAGAAGGAAGCAAAAAGAGCTGAAATGAGCTAAAATTAACAAAAAAGGAATTAGCTGAAAATGCTAAAATTAGTGTAAAACAGCTAAATAGTAGCTGAAAAAGCTGAAACTAGTATAAATAAGCTGAAAGGAGCTTAACAAGCTGAAATTAGCAGATAGAAGTTAGAAAAAGCACAAAAATGTTGTGGTTAGCAAAAAGAATCTGAAAGGAACACAAAACAGCTGAAAGTAGCTGAAAAAAGTTTTAATTTGCACAAAGAAGCTGACCCAGAACAAAATGTGAAAGGTTGTAAACAAATCTAAAGATATGAAGGATGTCAAATGAGCTCAGTTCATTTTCTACGAGGAAAAAAATGGCAGAAAAGGCTAAATATTTCAAAAAGGTAAAGTTGCACCAATATGAAAAGTCTTAGCAGGATTATCCTGAAAGAGCTGAACGTTTTGATACGTTTTTTTGAAATGGCACAAAAATTGTAGATCGAGAAAGATGCCGAAAAACATACAGAAGAAAAGTGGATCACAATACTGTCAATGATTCATAAGTGTTTGCACTATTATGGGGTAGAGGCAGGGCAGCTGACCTGGGATCCGAAAGTCCCAGGTTCGATCCCCAGCCCACATCTCGTGGTGTCTCTGAGCAAGACACCTAATCCCTAATTGTTCTCCAGGCAGCTTACATAGCTGCTCACTGCTCCTGCAATGGATTAAATGCAGAGAACCAATCTCACCATTTTATGGGAACATACAATGATGACGACACACAGCACTTTACTTAAATAGGATTTATGTAGTTTGACCTACCAGTAAATACTGAAGATCTTGAGGGTTATTCATGTTGTTGTCATGCTCATGTTTTGCCACCGGGTGGCAGCTGTTATACAAATGTTCATTTATCACTGAATGTGTTTCATGACTTGTGACCAATCTGTCAAAATGAGCTAATTTTGTAACTGTAGCTATCTGATAGTAACTTGTAGAACATTTATTCAAATCTCTCCACGTTAAACTCATTACATCTGTTTCCTGCTTTTTGTTCTAACAGAATCTGATTTTGTGTGTGTGTGTGTTTTAGGCATCTTGTCTATGGCTAATGCTGGACCCAACACCAACGGATCCCAGTTCTTCATTTGCACCACTAAAACAGAGTGGTAGGTGCTGGCAAATATTACTAAATGAGTAAATGCTTCTGTCTCAGTTCAGCAGTGTTCGTTTTATTTAATGTCTTAAACTAATTGGTGTGTAAAGAAAAGCTTTGGTTAAAGAAAAGTGAATCCTGCATAAAGCTTAAAATATCTACAGAAATTTGTGTAGAAGTAACAAATATCTTGTTACTCTGCCTTTTCATACAACTTTACATCTTATTTGTCATTCTACTAAATATAAGTATGCAGCTATTAACTGGGAAATAAGTATTTGTTATAGTCATAGTAAAAATTAACATTCACATTGTCTATCCTCCAATATTCATGGTAAAGTTATCAAGTGTGTTACAAAAATATAAGCTAAACAAAGAAACTGCCTTCCCTGTTCATTTTGTTTAAACAGTCACATATGGTGAAGGCCTGATTAGTATCGATCGCAGCAGCTTTTTTATTTTTCTTTGCAGAGAAGTCAAGATTTCAGACAAACAAGGCATTTCATTGAGGACGACAAAGATAACATTACTAACACGTATATTTTACCTCTACGTTAGATTAATTGTTCTTGCTCAAGTTTTATGAGGCATTAACCTATGCTAGGTTATCTAAGCATTAGCTTGCTAACTTGAGAGACATGTAGCTAATGACAAGCGGATTTGAGGATTAAAAATAATTTGTTGATTTTTCAATTTTTTTTATTTTACAAGTCACTTAAAATAAACTTACCGTGCTCTGTTCATTAAAATACTCTGCACAGTATTGCTCCCTGCTTTGTCTGTGCTGAAAGTGAAATTTAAAGTGAATGGCAATGACTTGAAAGTAGTCCGCATGCGCCCCCTGCTGGATACATTGTATTTTTACGCCTTTTGCAAGTAAGGACATGGCTTGTTCCCAGTGTATCTGTGCATAATGGGACAATTATCATTGATGCCGATATATTCCCAAACGCCTATATCGGCCCTACCGATATATCGGTCGGGCTCTAGTAGAACCTCTTATTTTTTGTAGTAATATAAAATATCTAAAACTTTTAGTTTGATTTTATTTTTATCTGTTTAAAACAGATTATACTGGTTCTGTTCTTGTAACAATTTACATTTGCCTGTTGTGTGTTCAAAAAGAAAATCATTTTTTTGTATCTTGGATTTATTCATACATGAAACGCTTTTTTAGTAAAAGTCATGAATGCAGCAGTGAATAGTATGAACCTCTAGGCCTGTCGCAATAAACAATAAATCAATTAATCGCATGATAAATGGAAATTGACCTCATTTTCACTTATCGGCTTTATCATTTCTTCGTGTCTCTCTCTTTCTACTGAAGACACTGGATGACAAAAGGCTCGACTCCGGTGCTCTTCACTGCCCCCTCCCGTTCTCTTTAAAATCAATTTTAACCGTCCAAAATCGCATTTTTGGATCGTTAAAAGCAGCGAAGCTACGAGCTAAGCTAATAGGCCGACCTAGGGGGAAAAAAACCTCTGTCTTGTCGAAGCTCAAAAATTCATGGTTGAAACTCGTGCCTTTTGTGTATAAAGTTGTTTTTCTCTGCAAAGAAGCTAAGAACTTTACTGATTTTATTTTATTTTTTATTAAAAGCTTTGTGTGAAAAATGCCAAAATGCCTAAAGAGCTCAAACCACATTGAGCGGCCGCCATTTTGAGAACCGAAGAGACGGCCCATGTCACGTCAAGGGGCCTCCCTCCCATTTTTCTTAAAGAGACACGTTGCTCGCTCCTTCACTATCCATCCTTCGTTTCAGTCTTATATTGCCATCCGGTGGTTGAAAAAAGGTACTACTGTACATACAAAACAAACTAACAAACATTTCTCCTTAAATTTGACAATAATTACTAATTATTGTCAAATTTCAAACAATATTATCGTTTATCGCAATAATTTCTGAGACGATTATCCCTCAGCAAAATTTGTTATCGTGACCGGCCTATGAACCTCAGTAACGTGGTAAAGATCAGTGAGCGCTACACCACATGGGCTTTAAGAATAATTACTCCTAACATCATTTCACGTATAAAATTTATTATTACGGTTTTGTTTATTCATCAAATAGATTACTTACTGAAAACTCATTGCCTTGCTCACAGGGGAATGAAAAAACATTAGCATGGTTGCGTTAAAAAAAGCTAAATGGTTAGCGTTTAACAAAGAGACGAGTCATGGTGGATCAAACTGTCTGACGCAGCAATATTGAAACAAATCTCTTCTTCACTCAGGCTGGACGGCAGGCATGTTGTCTTTGGCAACGTGAAGGAGGGAATGGACGTGGTCAAGAAAGTGGAGTCCTACGGCTCCAGGTCTGGGCGAACCTCCAAGAGGATCACGATCACAGACTGTGGAGAGCTGCAGTAGACGTTCACATCTGCTGTAATTTTTACAGACGGGTCCTTTCTTTATTCAAGACGCAGAGTACTACCTCGCTTTGACAAATAATGATCACTGGAATATGGCGGAATGAAAAGCTGTTTGTTTTCTTCAGGTAACGATGAGCAGACTCAACGGTCATGCTAAAAATAAAAAAATGTGAATTTATTAAGTTGTAAGTTGGTGGTTTTAGGAGAATAATTTGAAAATTTTGAAAAGGTGGCATTTATTTGGGAATAATAGTAATTGTGTATGTATGTGAGGTTATCTTGTATGTCAAACATCCCAGATGTGTTGGTTCTGAATTTACTGAAATAAAGCCAACTGAGGAAATGGTATTTAAATGCGAGTTGCTGCTTTTGGGAAATATTTCATCACTTGTAGACGTACAGTATAAGGTTGTCATTCCTTATCTTCTCAATCCTTACGATGACTCAGCAAAAATCACGTTCATTTTAAATTTGAGACAAAAACGCAAACACAAACCTCTTTCAATGCATTTTAATGCAAGAATACTCCATATAGAAATTTGTCAAGTGTTATTCAAGTTAAGGCACATTATATGGGATTATACATGTACTTTAAGTAGAAAGAATTGTACTACAGTAAAAAAGAGCAACAACTTCATGTAACTTTTCACTTCACACATTGACTCCTGACACCTTTCAGACTTTTCATCCAAAAATGATATCACCACCAGCACAGTCATTTTAGCACAGTGAGCTCAGGTGTAACGGTTCAACTGGTAGTAAAAATAAAATAAAAAATAGATTTTACTATATTAGAAACTATGCGTTCACAAAGAATTGTAGCCCTTCATGCATAAAGACTAGCTGTAATTTGGCTTATAAACTTCTCAAGTGTAATATTAAACAGAACTACATGGCTTCAAAATATATTCAGAAAGTAAATGTACCAACCAGTACTGATAATACAGACCCACAACAGAAACATGTTAGTAACACCAAGAACTTGCATATTTTATACAGAAAAACGAGCTTTACTGTTACTTTTCTAACATACAAACATGAGTATTTCTACCTTTTAAAACTTTTTTCTGATTTGTTGAATGTTCAGAAAACGCACAAAACCAAAGTTTCTTATAGTTCACAGCTGGTACGATTATTGGTTCTGAGTGACTTCACTGAAAAATACTGAAACGAGGAAGTACTCCTCTCCACTGAGATGTTTTCTAAAGAGCCTCTTCTTCTGAGCCAGGCTGTCAGAGAGGATATTTAAAAAGATGGTTTAGACTCGTCACAGTACAGAAGTTTTAGAAATTAAAATGTGCTTCTTTTTCATTAATCTTTGAAGTACATACATTAAGGGTGTGTTACTGCACACGTCGGCAGTAGTAGCCCAGGATTTTGCATTTCTCGCACAGATGCTGTGGATGCTCTTTGCTCTGGTCCGACACATCTAAGCCATCTGGTTTCTCCAGAGGTCTCTGAAACAAACACCAAGAAGACGAGAATGAACTTTTCAGATTCACACATGCAGCTGCTGGCACCTCAGAAAGTTTCTGTACTCAAGACTTCAGGGCTTTAGTGGACCATTAAGACGTTAGCATTTTTATGGTTGGACATAAAATTTAAAAACGGCTAGTTATGTTGTTTAATGTGCCCCAGATGTTGTTTTTGGACTTAGAATGATGGAAGAAAAGCAAGTTTAATTGAGAGAATGATGTCTGGATGACAACTGTTCAAGAAGATCTAAAAATAGAAGCAAAATCATCTTATTTTGTTTCATGAAGGACCCTGATGGTGTGGGTTTGGCCCTGACATAATCGATAAATCATAAAAGAAAAAGATGCCTCTTTCTACAATTAAACTATCTCAGTGGTTGTTTTTGTGTGTGGAAGAGAATCTTGCTAACATAAGCCTTACTAGGCACAACTCTTCTACAGTTAAGAAAATAAAAGCATTCGTAGTAGGGATGCACGATATTATCGGCATGGTATCGTATTGGCAGATATTGGCGATAAAGTTGAATATCGGATATCGGCCATTCCATCAAAATAACTCACCGATAGAAAAGGCGCTATATGTATGTATGTATGTATGTATGTATGTATGTATGTATGTATGTATGTATGTATGTATGTATGTATGTATGTATGTATGTATGTATGTATGTATGTATGTATGTATGTATGTATGTATGTATGTATGTATGTA
>NC_056514.1:30382544-30405732 GCF_014905685.2 Nematolebias whitei | reverse complement strand
GTAGGTATGTATGTAGGTATGTATGTAGGTATGTATGTAGGTATGTAGGTAGGTAGGTAGGTAGGTAGGTAGGTAGGTAGGTAGGTAGGTAGGTTTTGTATGACAACCCAGTGGCAAGGATGCCTGCAGTGCCAGCACAACGTTATGACGTCACGCGCGCCTACCTGGTCTGATCACGACGGAAGAGGAAAAAGTGAAAATGTCTGCAGTGTGGAAGTTTTTTAGTGTCGGAAACTGATAGCAGAACTGCTATTTGCAATGATTGTTCAGCATCAATGATGTGAGGAGGAGTGAAAACGAAGTCCGTCAACACTTGGAACCTAATTAACTATATCAAGAACCACCGTTTCGACCATTACGATGAGTTCATGGTGGCCAGAAAGGAAAGCAGTCAACCGTGGAGAAACAAAACTGCACCAGCAGTCCATCCATCCAAAGACCATGCAGAATAATGTCATATTTTAATTCCACAGCAGAGAAAGCTATGTAGTCTCTGTAAGTAGGTCTAGGGAAAAAATATCGGTATTTGTATCGGTTATTGGCCAAATAAGTTTTAACATATTGGCATATCGGATATCGGCCAAAAATCTGATATCAGCCAAAAATCCAATATCGTGCATCCCTAATTCATAAAACAGATGTACTGTAATGGCTTGTAGCTGAAATGTTCTGCACAGCTTTTCCTGAGGATTCAACAGCACATAAACCTCAATGCAGTCACCTGTTTCCTCTCAGATGTGCCATTACCTGTTTGTGAGGGTAAACATTGATGTGGCACTTGATACACTCTTGTCCCATGTTGGCCCAGGAGTTCCCGCTCATCCACTTCCTCTTGCATTTAGGGCATTTATATTCACCGAAGCACCTCTTTTTTCCCTGATACGGAGTCAGGCCTTCTCCTTTTGGTCGAGCCTGAAAAGAGATTATTTGTCATAGATTAATGTGGATTTTTATTTATTTCCCATAAAGTCTGACAACTCATGATTTAAATGAATCAGAATCAGAATAAGATTTATCATTGTACTGAAATACAGTGAGATTATGTTCATACAGTCGTCCAAAAGATGGGCGGAGTGCATGTTGCTGCTGCTCCTTGAGAGCACGGCCCCTTTTCCTTTTTCAGAATAGTTTTTAGATAGAAAAGGCCATGAGGATAGGATGGTGGTATTACAAAAAAAAATCTCTTCACACCTTGTCCTTATCAGGACACGATTTAAGACATCGAAAAACTCTTACCAGTATGTAGAGTTACATGCTGGTAGAGTTTTGTATACCTGGATGCTGGTAGAGCATCCTGGTATACAATCCAACACTTTTCAGTCAGATGACCTGACTGAAAAATGTTGGATTGTATACCTGGATTATTGAGCATGGACTTTGTTGTTTTCAACCAGTTTGACAAGACTGTCAACAAGGAAGAGGGCCGGCAATGGGGGAGGGGGCGTACCAAAGAGACCATCTTATCACAAGCAGAACTGGTTTGTTCCACTTTGGAGTAAGCTGTTGGAGGAAGAATCAGTTTTGTTGTGCATTTCCTTGACTGATGAAGCCTTCCGGACCGAAGGCGAAACGTTTCAGCACAAAATAAAAGAAACTGTCCAGATGACCTGACTGAAAAATGTTGGATTGTATACCTGGATTATTGCGCATGGACTTTGTTGTTCTTCCAGCATGCACATTTATAACACATTACATATGCATTTGATGGCAAGACGGTGAGATTTGTCCATGAAACACTTCCAGTTTGCAATAGACAGCTTTTCCTTAGGTTACACATACCACAGAAGAAATTTGATGTCGGCCTGCTTCAACCGGGGGAGTCAGATTCAGATAAGCTACAATTGTTGTTTTTTTCAGGCGGACTGTTTTTCTTGTCAGCCTTGAGTCCTGCTGGTACTTTCAAACCCAAAATGGCCAGATTTGTGGGCATTCCACTGGTCCGTGCTTATGAGCCCCCTCTAAGGTCATCCTCAACATGCTGGCGAGTCCCAGAAGCCGCAGGTAGTCTGCAATTCTCACAATTCGCTTCCATCTAATGGTTTAGCTCGTAAATTAGCTGATCTTGAGTATTCGGAAGCACGAACCAAACCTTCACACAGACTCTGCAGTTTTGCTGTGACCGAAACTGCTGCCACAGTCTTCTTTAATAGCCGATAACATGAATCCACCGATGCCAAAAAGCAGAAACCCTGCTATCATGGTTCCAATTATATAAACATCTTCAGCGTGCTCCTGAGACAATAGGGAAAGACACATGGGCTTCCAAACTCCACACGGATCCATGACGTGTCCTACCGCGCGTCTCTCAGCAGGGCATGAGGGCTCTCCAGGACCCTGTCGCTTTGTTGAAAATAAATTATCGATTGCATTGAAACTCCAGCTGACCAGATCCATGACAGTAGTTATAGTTTCGGAACATGTGTAAAATAGGAGCTCTGATACACAGACAGAGCAAAAAAGGCAGGCAGGAGGAGGAAAAAGTGTCCGCCTTGTACAAGAGTGAGAAAAAGGCAAAAAGGTCAATGAATTCCTTGAAGAGATGCGTCCATCACCTTTTATGGCAGGGTTTTGAATTGAGATAATTGTTTGCTAAAATATCCTTGCATTATCTACCGGTACTTAGAAAAAAAGCAGCCACACACGAGGACAGGAGAAGATTTTTAACCCAGTTTACTTTCAAGGGCAAACGGTTACGAAACAGGCTTATACAGATGTTCAAAGTGACATGCTCAAAACCCCGTCATGATATTCTGCAACGGGCAGTGTACGGGAAGTGTTTTTTATACACGCTTATCAGCACGATGACCTCGGCCTCTAAGACTCGGAGGCGTCAGGTGCCTGCAGGCTCCTCTCTGAGAAGAAAACAAACTTTGAACTCACACACATAGTTCAACATTAATTTTAACATTAGCAGTGATAAACATCCATAAACCTTTGGCAAAACCCCCCTGACAGTGATCTTATGATGAGAAAAGACAGAAGTTTTATCAGTTTTGTCACCCTACTAATAACATGATGCACAATCTCATGTTATCACTTACATTTACATCATGAATGACAGTCGGCAACCACTACGTCAGATTTTAGCACGGTATCTGTACACTTCTCTAAAGCATAGATATATTTGTTTGTAGGCTAAGGTAGATAAGCTGTGGCGGCCATCTTGTAATAGATTTAATTCAAAAGTTTATCAGTACGTAGCCAATAATGACGTTCTGAGAGTATTATTAAAACCCATCCAGTGGTTTGAAATATTTTGCTAACAAACATGGTTGACTCCCACAGTTAATGCCAAGTATGATATAATGTTAAGGTTTTAATCAGTGGTAGACAAAGTACTCAATTCTCGTACTTCAGTAAAAGTGTTGATGCTTGTGGTCAAATCTTACTCAACTACAAGTAAAAGTTGCTCAGTCACAAGTTTACTCAAGTTAAAGTACTGAAGTACTTACTTTTGAAAATACTCAAGTATTCAAAAGTACATGCATTTTAAAAATAATACTCAAGTATTTATGAGTACAAATTATAGTTTCTAATACCAGTATATTGCTGTATTGTTTTGAGTGATTTAGAACCTTGTAACTCTCTGAACCCACCTGATGATGTATTGACATGTAGAACCACTCTAACACCACGTGCCTTAATAAAACCTGTAAACTACAAATAATATCTTCCCTGCATTTTACGTTTGTGGGAAATCATGTAAATCCTAACAGATGATGCACATTTAGTCTTTTCCTCAGCTTCAGTATTCATACACCGCATTGTCTGTCTGTAAAAGTGCATATGTTACAGCAACAACTTAACATGGGCAAGGACACGGTAACACTGATAACTGAAAGTGCTGCCATACTTAACAGAGAAGCTTAAAAAACTATGAATGTAAAAAACAGATGAATCAGCATAATACCTGAATCAACAACTGCATTTAAGGAAAGAAAAACAGCAACGGTGGATTACAAAGCCGAGCCAAAAGGAACAAGTAACAAGAAGCTTCCTAGAAATGTAGTGGAGTGAAAGTCACAAGTCCCCCCCCCACCAGTACTAAAAAAATTTACTTAAGTACAGTACTCAAGTAAATGTACTTTGTTACTGTCTAGTTTTAATAAAGGTGTTGCACAATATGTTGTGCTCAAACTGTGTGCCCGTACAATGCTCAACTGCTACTAAACCAAATTTTAGCTCAATATCTGTAAAACTGACAGAATCGAAGGCGTTTTTTTGTGTTTTCCAAGGCCGGTTGGCTGTGGTGGCCATTTTGAATTTGATTACACTGTAGAAGTTTGATTAAAACCCATCCAGGGGTTCATCAGGTATTTTAACGGACGTGAGCAAAAACATAATCCCAAAGACTGCGACTTGAAACATGAGGAAAAAAAATACATTTAAAGAACCCAATTTTTGTATTGCTGAGCTTGTGTGAAACCCTCAACAACTTCACAAACATTTTGGCTTCCGCCTATCCTACGAGGACTGAGCGACCTGTTTGGTTTCTTTGGACAGAAGCCAATTTAAAGCTGTGATTGCGAGAACATGCGATAGCGACTTTGTTGATGGTCAAGAGTTAAATTTTGCTTCCAGAATAAAACATATTTATAGTTTCTCTGTGCAAGCAGCTTTCACGTCTGAATAAACCCTTATGGTGCTGAGTGAGCCTTGGATTATCAACATAATCTTCCTTAGATCTAAATCATCTGTGAATTTGTATAAAAAGTGAGTTTAATCCAAATAAGATGGAATATACTCTTGTAATTTATTTGTTGTTGGTGGTGGGGGGGATGAGGAGTTTCAGATTTCTCATTAGAAATGAACTGCCTGCCTCCAGCTGTGGTCCAGGGGGACTGTGAAGGGGCCCTCAGCCCACAGGGCGACCAATAGGAGGGGCCCTCTCTGCCGTAGGACAAATACTTCATCTCACAGTCATCCCTCCAGCTGGCCTCTGCTCACCAATCGGAACATAAAGGAAATAAAACCCAGATGAACTCTGCACTTTTCTAACATGACAAAATCCTATACTCATTCCAAAATATGAGGAAGAAAAAAAAAAAAAAAAAAAAAGCTCTTGACGAGAATAGTTTAAATTACAAACATCTTGGTTCAAAATGAGGACTGCACCACAGTGTTTTGTTTCACAGCTCAAGCTCCAAACGTCTCTCAGATCGTTTTAGTCGTTGCCACGGCAACATCTGCTTAACAAAACATTTCTGGGAGTCCAAGAGCCGAGCCACAATGAAGCGTTTATCGGCCTTGCGTTTGCATCGCTCAGCCACCATGAGGCACTTGAGGAGGCCACATCAGACGGGCGATTTCTCCGGCGCCTGCAGGGGAGAGCGGACAGATCATCATCTTCCTGAGGGAGGAAACAGCTTTCACTCTTCAGAACAAACAAAACAAACTGTACCTAAATTCTGGAGCCCACAGGACATCAAGGGGCATCGCACACTCCCGACTTTCCACCGGTCCCATCAAAGATAACACGCTGACAGCACGCAAATGAAACTCACACTTCTGACCTGACTGATAAAGGATGCTCCAACAGAATGCAGGGAAGAGCGAGTGCAGTCTGTTTATCAAGCAACATGGGTTTTTACTGCTTTACAACGTTTATATATCTCCATTATGAGCTGTTTTCTGTTTAATTAATAACTCAGGATGATAAAGAATACTTTCCAACACAAATTAAAGTGGTCATAATGGAGGACTTTTAATTTTCTTAAGTTTAGCTTAAAAGCACCAAGTAAGGGCTTTCCTTCTGATTTAGGAACTCTGAGGCCATGCATGAACATAAATAAGGTACCACTTTACAATAAGGCTCCCCTTATAGATGGCTAGATACATGATTCATTTCTCTATAAACACTTTATAAATCATTAATAACTGCATATTATGAATTAATTAAGGGTGACAGAGAGACCAAACTGACCAGTTTCTTGCCAAATAGTGAGCCAAATCTGTTCACTTTTATATCTAGAATTGTTATATTAAACATTTCAGACTAAGTTACTACCTTGTAAGCACAATAAGCATTTGTAGTGTAAAACTATTTTTTTTAAGATATAACATTGTACTTTATCATTGCATTATAAGTATCTACAACTAATATCCTTTTAAAATAGGTTTACAAATTCTTATTGCGCTTACAAGGTAGTAACTTAGTCTGAATGCTTAATATAACAACTCTAGATGAAATATATAGGTGAACAGATGTGGCTCACTATTTGGCAAGAAACTGGTCAGTTTTGTCTCTGTCGCCCTTAATTAATGCTTAATAAGCAGTTATTAATGATTCATAAAGTGTTTATAGAGGAATTAATAATGTATCTATTTATTAGCCATCTATAAGGGGAGCTTTATTGTGAAATGGTACCATAAATAATTATGTTGTGTAACGTTTATTTGGTTTAGATTTTTATTATCTCGCATTATAAGCCGTGGACTAAAACATTCTCATTATTGTTTGCAAAAATTAGTAAATGCCAGGTTCTCACATTGCATTAATCAGCTGAAACAGTTTTTTTACATTATGGCCACTCTAAGCTCTTACTCTGAAGTTGTTGCTTTAAGGAGCTTATTAAAGTAATAACGTGAAAAACTGGCCACAACGTCTGCAGAACGAAGAGGAAACAAACTCAAATAGCTACAGATTTCAGAATTTCTTTTTTAGTTTGAAGGTTTTTTTTAAAAAGGGGAATAATCTGATTATAGTCTGAAGCCGGTGCTCCACAGGAGGTCCCAGTCTCCTGTGAGTCCCGTGCAATTCTTTATTTTTAAGTTTTCTTTCATTCTTACTCGCTGATTGCTTCAATTAGAGCAACAACAGCTTAAAGAAGCTAAACATACCTTTCACCTCAGAGGCGGTCCTAGCCTCTTTGGTGCCCTGGGTGAACAACCACTCTGACGCCCCCCTCCCCTGAGCCCGCATCATCCAACTCCCGTCCACACCACCCCTGGGTGTGTGGACGCGCTTTGCTGTGCGATATTGTTTAGATCAGGGATTCACAAACTTTTTCATGCCGTGGCCCCCCCCAAACAGAATTAGCTTCTGGCCGAGGCCCCCTCTCAAACCCACAAACTACAAAACATGTAAAGAAAACATCAACTTTTAGAATGTTTTAACTTTTATTCACTACTGTATATTCAATTAATTTTCACAGCTGCTGAGCATAAAAATGTTATTAACCAACATGTTTTAAACACTGTATTATATTCCAACTGAAAAAAACAACTTTTCAACAAACTGTTGACCAGAAGACCAAAAAAAAATCTACAAGTGTGTTTATCTGGAAATGACAGATACAGATTGCCCTAGTGGGCTATTTTTATATTATTATTGCTATTTTTTTTTATTTTTGCTTTTTTTAAATCTTCTTCTCACCATCTTTCTGGAGCCCCATAGTGCCCCCTTGCAGCCCCCCATGGGGCCTTGGCCCCCACTTTGAAAAACACTGGTTTAGATTACTGTACCATCACAGACACCCAAAGTTTATTTCAATATATTATTTAAAAACTTGGTATTGTTGAAACTAGAATAACACTATAAACACATAAATACTGTACTTATACTGATTTAAATCAATTTAAATCAAACCATCATTCCTTTTTTGTTTGAGAGAGAAGTAAAAGAAGAAAAAGAGAGAAAAGGAAGCCATCTTGGAGAAGAGAACCCGTCCATCTTTAAACAGGGGCAGGGGTCCCCTGTGAATAACAAGCGGCCATCAGGGAACACATGACCAACTGTTGGGCTGATGGTTCTCCTTTTACAAGTGAATAGGTAGTTCTGGTTTTCAGCAGCAAACTGGTTGATCCATTATAATAAGGTGTTATATATAAGACTGAGTTTGTTGCAGCGCCTCAGAGTGAAGAAGTGTTTTGGATAATAGACGAAACATTTCGACAAAGAATCCGTCCAGAGACGTATACCTGGATTATTGAGCATGCTTCAGGACATTAATGCAAGAACATGCTCCGCCAATGTGACAAAACAGAAATGGGTCAATCGATTGTAGTAATGCTCTTATGACAAGTGATAATATATAAACCTGCAGTATTGTGGACACTGTGCAGGTCTGTTTTGGTGAACAGGGAGCTGAGCTGCAAAGTGAAGCTCTGTTTACCAGTCGGTTGATCTACATTCCCACCCTCACCTATGGTCACAAACTGTGTAGTGACAGAAAGAACAAGATCACAGATGCAGGCGATCAAAATGAGTTTTCTTCTCAGAACAGCTGGACTCTCCCTTAGAGAGAGGGAGTGAAAAGTTTGGTTATTGAGAAGAGACTCGGAGTAGAACCGCTGCTCCTCCACATCCAGAGGAGCCAGATGAGGTGTTTCAAACATCTGGTAAGGATGCCCCCTGGACGCCTTCTTAGGGAGGTTTTCCATTTGGCAGAAGCCCCCGGGGAAGACACCAGACACTCCAGAGGGTCTCCAGATGGATGGATGATATAAGGATATTGTAGTACTATTACAACTATTCATGCAGCTGGTAATGATTTGCAGTTATTGAATCAAAAGCAAAATGTATAAATGTTTATTAAACAAGCATAAAAACAAAATTATACAATATTATTAGAAAGTCTGATGCACAAAACGTTCTGAAACATTTATTTCCCATCTAGAAGTTGGTAGTTTGCCTAAATCTAATTTTCTATCACATAAAAGCAAAATGAATCAAACAAAAGCACATGGAAGTGATACAAAAATAATAATAAAATAAAAAATACCCAAGGCAGACTCTTCACATTTGGTTAAAGATTTATGCATTCCGACACTAAACCCCCCAAAATCTGTTTTGAGACAAATAATTGACAAATGATCGTATTACATTCACTGTTGACCAAACTTCCACTGTCTTTTGTTTTGCTCTTCAGAGCACAAATGTGGAGCCAGAGCTTAAAGCAGCAACAGATAGGTTTGGACAAGATCCGTGTAGCCTGATGAGAGGCCCATGAGGCAGCTGCCATCATCTGGAAACCATCAAGACAAACAATGAAGCTCTCCCCCCTCACCCCCCCCCCAACACACACACACACCTCCTGCCCTCCTTCCTCCCTCAGCTCAGT
This sequence comes from Nematolebias whitei, assembly GCF_014905685.2. Lineage (NCBI taxonomy): Eukaryota > Metazoa > Chordata > Actinopteri > Cyprinodontiformes > Rivulidae > Nematolebias > Nematolebias whitei. The sequence goes on along the minus strand of NC_056514.1, from coordinate 30,396,670 downwards.
CATCCACTTTCTCCTCCGCTCTCATGAGACATTCAACCTGGTTAGAAGGAGAAAAAGAAAAAATACACTGGATACCATGTGGTCAATTACTCAACACTAACAAACCCAGAATACTTGCTCTCCCTTGCTGGGTTTAATTTGTGTCAGCCCCCCCCATCAGAGAAACCCGGCTGTTACCAAAGCAAACAATACACAAACGTCTGAGCTGAGATTTAACAGCAATACATCTTTGTTTTAGACTTATAACGCCACACAAGGCACTTTTTACAGCTTTTTTCCATGTAAAACATGAATATATATATATATATATATATATATATATATATATATATATATATATTTAACCTTTTACATAAAATATGTCATTTGGGATCATGATTTAACAGAGATTTCTTCCTAATTTAAAAATAAAAACTAAGGAATCAATGGGTCTAATCCTCAATCGGCGCATTATTTTAGCAGATTTATATGTGAAATGTTCTAAAATGTCTGTCTGTGGACTGTGTGTGTTGATTTGTGTGTCTGTTAGCAAAATATCTCATGAACCACTAGATGAATTACACTCAAAGTATTTATTGCATATGGCTACAACGGGTTGACTTTTGAAGTTAACCCAATCCAAGATGGACGCCACAGTTAACTGATCGTAGCAAACACAAAAAGGGTTATAAGTGAGACTTTTCTACAGATATTGAGCTCAAATTTAGTGTGGTAGTAGCTGAGAGTCATCCCCAAAACATGCTCAGAGAGCTAACAGATCATGCAACATATTTGTTTAAAACTTTATCAAAGCAGCAGGTGATAGGGATGCATGATTTTGGATTTTTGACCGATATGCCGATATGTAAAAAATTATTTGGCCGATAACCGATACCAATATGGATTTTTTTTTTTTCTAGACCTACTTACAGAGACTACATAGCTTTCTCTGATGTGTAATTAAAATACTACATTATTCTGCAGGGTCTTTGTCATTTTGTCCTGATACCAAATGCAGATGCCAAAAAGGGGACTGAAAATGGTGTAACACCTCAACTTGGATTATGCTTAATGTCCAATATATTCATGATATTTACTCTCTCTAACACAATGACAACACTCGAATAGTGCACATTTGTACATTTTCACAAATCTAAACTCAACGGCACGCGTGATGTCATAACGTTGTGCTGGTGCTACAGGCATCCTTGTCACTGGGTTGTCATACAAAAACAATGCCTTTTATATATATATATATATATATATATATATATATATATATATATATATAAAACAGCACCTTTTATATCGGTGGGTTATTATTATGGAATGGCTGATGTTCGATATTTAACTTTATCGCCAATATCAGCTGATACTGATACCATGCCGATAATATCGTGCATCCCAGCAGGTGATACGCACTCCTTCAAGCAATGCAACTTCCATTATGGATTTGAATAATGCAATAAAAATCATTTGTATTTGTGCAAATATTTTACCTATTCTCAGCTGCAATAAATAAAACTGTCAAATGCTTCTGATAAAACTAAAGACATGAACACGTTTATTTCCAAATTAAAGTTGCAAATGACCTTTTTGCAAAGATGATACCATTTTTTTTATTGTTTGAAAATGAGTTTTCCTCACTCGTCCACTGATTATTTTATCCTCCAACATAATAAATATTTAGTTTGTGAAAGTCATGTCCAGAGATGTAAATTCACCAGCATTTGTCTTTGCAAAGCTGCTTTTGCTGTGGAATACATACAGATCTCCACATTTCAGCCTTTAACACGTGTCTAAATGTAGATAAAGGTTTTCCACCAAGTTCCCAACAACGAGCCCAAACTCATAATTAAAGAAACGAGATGCGACGAGCCAGAGAAAGCTAAAGCATATGTCTCATAAATAGTGCTTTTCTCTTTCCGTAACAAATCAAGCCCAAAAGCTCTACTTACAGAAACATAAACTGACTCTTTAAGCCCATGCAGTGCAAATCTATTTCTGCAAACAGTGCACACTTAAAATCTCAGCTGCAATAATGGCAAATAAATATGTTTGGATATAAACAAATTGAAGCTGAGGCGCAGATCATTCGTTGAGTTTTTTTTTTTTTTTTTTTCCAGATGTTTAATCCATCACAGCCAGTTTTTGAGCTTTCAAAGCCTTTAAAGCAGCAGAACAATACCCACACACACATTTATGCGCATTATAGTTCTTAGTGTCTAGTTCTCCCACAGCTTTCGTTGCTTTTATTGGGGGAGGATATGCTGCCAATACGCACTCTCAGTCCAGAGTCTGACTAAGCTGCAGTGACATACGCAGCTGTAAAGCAGCATCACGTTTCACGATGAGTGAATGGCAGAGGCAGGTGGGCTGGCAGACAAACAAGAAACGTAACAGTAAAATATTTCTAACTTAATGAGCGAGGAAAGCAGGTACGCAGATTTTCAGCCTCTGTAATAAAAGAAAAACAATAAAATGATGCCTTGCCACGTTTAATATAAAACAGGCAAACTTGTCCATTTTGTTCAAATCAATCACCTGCAAAAAAAAAAAGTCTAAAATCCCCCAAACCTCCAGTAACGTGACGTCATTTAAAACACAAGCACACGGAGGCTCAGCTCAGCAACATTTTGCCTTTAAGGTAACGAGCTCGGAGCAGATGACAGACACAGTTTATCAAAAGGGGTCTATCTACTCCACATTCCAGGGTTTTCTCTGCCGTGCTTGTCGTCCTCAGCAGATGTTTGAGCCAAAAGCAACAGGCAGCGTGTAGCGGACAGATAAGACGATTATCAGCAGTACAAACAAAAGAAAAAGAGTCACAGAAATTAGTCAGAGTTGAATAAGATTCTCTAGTTTCAAGCTGTTCGTACATATTTTCATACATGAGACTAAACTTTTGCTGAAATCATGACCATTTGTTCTACTATTAGTGTGGCAACTATTAGTAGCAACAATTCCTTACATATGTGCAAGGTGTCATCAAGCAGCAGGCTATCACATCTGAATAGCGCATTTGACAAAAAGTGTACCGTATTTTTCAGATTATAAATCACAATATCAATGAACGGGTCTGTTTTCATACATAAGGTGCACCAGATTATAAGGCGCTTTAAACGAAACAAGTTCATTTTGACAGATTTTTGAGCGCCATGTACCACATAAAATCGGTTCGAGGTCAGTAAGCACAACCAGAATTAAATCATTCAACCTTTATTTATACAGGTTAATCCCACTAAACCTTGGGGACTCATTTACAAGTTTTTCAATACGTATGGTGCAGTGGATTTTAATTCTCACTGTCAATTTTTGAGAAAATTAAGAGATTTTAAGTGTGCCTTATAGTCCGAAAAATACGGTACTATGCTAACAAGTTTGAAGGAATACAATATTCAGTACGTCTCATGTCCATCTATGCTGTGCTTCAGCGCTACCTCGAAAGTCCTGTGCAGAAGAAACTTGAAGCTCAGAATCTACATTTAGTTGCGTGCCAGCAAGTTAATGATAATTACTTTACGTAACCAGTGTTTGTTCAGCGTATTACTTGCAGATGTCCTTTAAAATTAGCTAAATAATCTGCTTTATTGTCTCCATGTTTACATCCTGGATGTCCAGAAGTACAGGAGTCTGATTTCATCAAGTCTGTACAAGCATAGTGCACAAGCAAGTGTGTGATCAATAACCCTGACAATAGAGCTGTTTGCCCAACGAGCAATAACCAAACCAAACACTGACTGCAGAGCAAGGATTTGGTGTTGTGTATGAAGTGGAGTGATATTTGTACTTTTCATCTGGAGATGTTATTTCATTTTCTCCTGCACGCCGGATCTTTGAGCACATTAAAGCTCAAAATATCTTTGTTTACACCAAGACCAAATATAAATCAAGGAATTCCTTCTGTAATCCCTGCAATTATCAGAAGTTCCCCTGTCCGAAGTGATTATTGGAGCAGGCTTTTCCCTTCCATTCAAACGTGTTTAAACTGTAACTGTAAAGACATACACCCACTTCCTGTACTACCCTCCGTTTCCAGAAACACACAGTAGACGAGGTCGTCTCCGGGCAGCTGCACTTTGAGTTTTTAAACTCAGTGTCTGATAGTTGTTCCTCCACACAAGCAGAGAGACGGAGATGACTCCAGCCAAGAGAACTGTGCGAACAATACGGACTGACTTCCTGACCTTTGGGTCCACAGCCTCTTCACAGAAACAATGCTTATTTATTCCAATCCCTTCCCTCCATACACCCTTTTACTGTCACTCTGGCTCTCTTGTGCTCTCTAGGTTCAGCTACTTACGGCAATTGGCAAGAGTTGCGACCTTAGGTTAGAAGGTTTTGAACCTGAACACGCATGGTTGTCTGATTAAAACATCTTAAAACAGCATGTTATGAAAGGGAAATGGATAGCAGCTTTGAAGCCTTATTAAATCCCCAATTGGACTTAAAGTAATATTTTTACAGCCCAAATCGTAAGACATCAAAAGCACACCCAACGTATGGGTTTCAGCTGTGTTGAGCTGCAAATGCCTCAGATGCCACTCAACAAGAACAAAAAGCAGATTGTTCATGTGTTACAGCCTCGTGAAGGCTGGTACGACCGAAGAGACATTTTCATGACAACAACGCCGAAAACATCTCGTTTGATTTGACATATTAAGAGCACATGATAACATCTGACGTCACAACTGGAAATGATTTCCAGATTTTGCACATTTCAAAAGAACGTGTCTGCAAATAACTCTCCAGTGTGCTCTGACATCAACTGTATACCTCAAAGCTTTGAGTCATTCCAAACTGAGATTTAACGTAGAGCTTGAAGCTTTCTTTTTTTTTCATTCAACCTTTATTTATGCAGGTTAATCCCATTTTATTAAGGTGTTCTTATCAAAGAAGCAGATTCATGTGGACTATTAAAGGCCCTGTCATCCCTTGTGAAAGTGTTGGGAGCTACAAGCTCAAGCTACGTATTTTCTACACATTCTTTACATTCCTACAAGGCCTGTGTTCTCCACTGACCTGAAGCAATCTTCTCATTGTTCTCAGTGATGAGCCCACAGGACCATATATATGATTCAAGCTGGGAAGAAATTCAAGTAAATAAGTCAATTTTTTTTCAAAGGGGGAAAAATATAAACCCATTTGAAAGAATGCAGTATTCAAGGCAATCCCCATCCCTCTCTGCTGTGCTTCAACTCTGCTTCTAAAGTATGTCTTGACTTAAGTTTCTATCTTTAGTTAAGCATTAACTAATTAATGATGGCTTCGTCACATAATCAGTTGTGTGAACAAGATGAGAAATTTTAATTTCCGACAGTGGCAATTTTTGACTCTTTTTGGGGGTGCTCAAGCACCCCTAAATTTGAATTCTGCACCCCTGAAAAATAAAGTAAGTAGTTGAATAGCCCTGTTTAGAGGGTGTGATACAGTTTATTCCATTTCCAAGACCTAAACTGAGTCTGGAAAAATGTAAAATACGGATAAAGCCCGGCGGCCGACCTCATGAGCAGCTGAATACAAAAGTGATAAACTGGAAGAACCACATGTTCATCTGTATGAAGGTAACTGCAGGTAAATCCTGCATTTTCTGTCATAATTACATGACTTAATGGTTAAATTCAAGGTTAATGCTTGGCTAGTTGTGCTTTGTTTTGTGTGTTTAAATGTAGATATACGTTGAAACTTCCAGTTGCATAAGTTTAGTCTTTGTTATGATCAGTTAACGCTAAACTGATTTTGTACGAAGCGTTTATTAGGTTGTGTAACATAAAGCGGAGCGCTACGTCTGTAGCATCTTAGCTAGCGCGTCTGTATTGCACGCCGCTAGCTTAGCGCTATTTTGTTTTATGCTGAGCTCTCTAAAATAGTTACTGAATCAAGTGTTTAGTTATGTAGATAAACGTAGATGTTTAGCAACATGTTAAAATACACCAGAATGCAGGAAATGGCATCTACTTTATTCAAAATTTTCTGGGGGAGGACCCCCCCCCCCCCCCCACACACACACACACACATTATGAATGCTACTGACGCCAATGGCCACCACATTGTTCAAGCCAAGAGCCATTGTCAGCACTGGGGGCTAAGCACCCCTAAAGATCACATTCTAGAACCGCCCCTGCTTCCCGTTAACTGTAAAACTCACTGATGACAAATCACTTGTTTAATTCTTACAAAAACTGTGATCACAATAACAAATAGTTTTGTTCCTTTAGATGAAGTGAGACTGGAGTTTTCCAAGACAACACTGATGTATTTTATTTTAGAGTTGGAAAAATCAACCGGATTGCCCTGAATAGTTCGAAACTTGCAACATGGAAAGTTGGACTTTCCTGCCCAGTCCTGACTTCAAAATCCATCATGGCTGCCTTGTGCATATAAAACTGTGATAGCCACAGCAATTACTTTTTTCCTCCTTCACTTCTGTCTGTATCTCAGTAATCTAATCACACGCAGTACTCCCCAAACACTATTTGTGGACATTTTTTTTACACAGGTTGCAGAGAAATCCATTCTTATCACCTTGTATAGTTAAAGATAGTTAGTTGGTTATTGAGCTCAACATTTAGCAAATGCTACTGTTTTTCTGACCTGCTGCAACTAGAACGCAGTTAAGTTGCATCTGATGACTTTCCCAGATCTTAGTTGGGACTTTCAAGGTAAATGGAATATCATATTAACTAAATGTACATACCATACCACTTTATATTAAGAGCACTTAATTTATTTATTTTTTTTTAAACAAAGCCGACAAAAGTGGTGTGCAATAAAGCAAGTACAAGACAAGGGATGAAAATTACATTAATACAGGGGAAGTAAAATTATAAAACAAATAGAACAGACCAATAAAAGTGCAATAAGGTCCATGTATCTCAAATACACATTTCATCTGTTTAGTTGCAGCAAAAAACTACTTCAAAGTTTCAAACTTTACACATTGCACCTAAATGCTTTCATTCTTTTTTCCCCAACTATTTCATTTTTATTGTCCTATTATGAAAAATATATACTGTGTTTTGCCTTGCTTTGAAAAAATATAAAGATTGCCATTTTGTCATTTCTCAGTATTGCAATTTGTGAAAAAACAAACAAAAAAAAAAACAAAGAAGTTGCACCTGTTGCAAGCAAAAGCACAATGAAGTTTTGTTTTACTTGTTTTTATGTAGCAGAGTGTAAAGGTTTAGCAGCTTTGAGTTTCAGCCTTGCTATTTTGACTCATCATGTCAAACCATTCACTTAATTATTTCCATTTTGCCCAGAAAACATGGCGTTCTTCCTTCTGAACGTGATCAATGAGGAGCCACAGCTGCACATAAATCTGTGCTAATATTTCTTTCATGTTTGGACGGGAGGTCGCGTCTATTTTCACACAGAAACCTATCATCGTTCATTAAGGCCCGCTCCGAGATCCAGTCTGGCATCTGCTGCTCATTACCAGCCGGTCCTGGTACATTTATCCAAACATGTGCCGAAGAATCCATTTCACACAGAAGAAAATAATAACGCGAACGTTATATTCTTATGGTGAAATTCAGACTCGAAATAATGATTTGGTAGTAAAAGCTGCAAATGTGAGGAACCGGTTGAGTTAAATCTTCTCTTCTTTCTTCAACATTATCAAAGATGTCACACTCTTAAAGTTCACTTTTAATAAGCTCTAAAAATCCATCTCACCTGAGGGCAATCTTTGATGTAGTGTCCTTTGTTGAAGCAAAGGTGGCACAGGTAGTTGGGTGGCGGCCTTTTGCTGTGTTTGTGTGTCTCGGGGGACAACGAGAGGTCGGAGAACTGATCCGCCAGAGAATTCAGGCCATCTACGATATTACTGAGGGATCTGTACGGTGAAGACCCTTTGTAGAAGTTTTTACTCAAGGCCTAGAAGAGAAAACAAGATGATAAATCACTGGCAGTAGAGCTACAAGAATGCAGAGGTTGAAATACACAGCAATGAAATGTGTTATAGAGAAATTGCATTTCCTGTGAAAATGTAATGTGAATGCTTAATGCTAAAGAACTTGCTGAAAACAGCTGAAATTAGCTAAAAAATGCAACCAAAAAAAAAAAAGATATCTGAAAAGAAAGAACAAGCTTAAATTAGCAGAAGAAAGCAGAAAAGAAATTAGGTTTAAATAAGCAGAAATTAGCAAAAAGCGTATGAAATTTGCTATAAAAAGCTTAAGTTAACATAGAAATAGCTGAAAAGTAGTTGACAGGGCAGAAAGAAGCTTAAATGACCAGAATGATGTGAAAAGAGCTGAAATGAGCAATAAAAAAAAAAGTGGAATTTGCTGAAAAGGCTAAAAATATCATAAAACAGCTGAATAGTAGCTGAAATAACTAACTAGCAGAAATAAGCTGAAAGGAGCAAAACAAGCTGAAATTAGTAGAATGAAGTTAATTAGGCTGAAAGTAGCAGGTTACCACAAAAAACATGAATTTATCTGAAAACAGCTGAAATTAGCTAAATAATGCTAAAAAGGCAGCAGTAAAGGTAGAACAAGTTTAAATTTGCAGAAGAAAGCAGAAAGAACATATACTTGCCCAATTAGACTGAAAGAAGCAGAAATGAGCACAAAAAAGTTAAAGTTATCAGAAAAAAACCAACCTGAAATTAGCCAAAAAAATCTGAAAAGCAGCTAAAAAAGCAAAAACAAGCTTAAATTGCCAGAACAAAGTGGAGAGAGCAAAATCGTGCAAAATTAGACCGAAAGAAGCAGAAATAAACAAAAAAAAAGTGAAAAGTATCTGAAAAAGAAAACAACTGAAATTAGCCAAAAAACAGCCGAAAAGCACATAAAAAGGCAGAAAGAAGCTTAAATTACCAGAAGGAAGTGGAGAGAGCAAAATTGTGCCAAATTAGACCCAAAGAAGCAGAAATTAGCAAAAAAAGTGAAAATTATCTGAAAAAAGCAGAAATTTGGAAAAAAAACAACAACTGCTGAATAGTAGCTAAAACAGCAGAAAGAAGCTTAAATTACCAGAAGTAAGTGGAGAGAGCACATTCTTTGCTGAATTAGGCTGAAAAAAGTTTAAATGAGCACAAAAAAGTGGAATTAGCCGGAAAAGCTCAAAAAAATAAAACAGCTAAATAGTAGCTGAAATAGCTGAAACTTGTAGAAATAAGCTGAAAGGAGTATAACAAACTGAAATTAGCAGAAATAAGTTAGAAGAAGCACAAAAATGTTGTAGTTAGCAAAAAGAATCTGAAAGAAGCATAAAACAGCTGAAAAAATATCTGAAAGTAGCTGAACGTAGCAAAAATAAAATTAAAATTTGTACAAAGAAGTTGAAAGAAGCTGAACCAGAACAAAATGTGAAAGGAGCATTACAAGGTTGTAAACACATCTAAAGACATGAAGGATGTAAAATGAGCTCAATTCATTTTCTATGAAAAAAATGGCAGAAAAGGCTAAATATTTCAAAAAAGCTAAAGTTGCACTAATACTAAAAGTCATAGCAGGATTGTCCTGAAGGAGCTGAACATTTTGATTTATGATTTGTTGAAATGGCACAGAAATTGTGCAATGAGAAAGATGCAGAAAAATGTTCAAAAGAAGGATCACAATAGTGTGAATGCTTCATAAACAGTCACACAACTAGAGCAGACCTGAAGCTAAATTAATTTAAATAAAAGCTCTGAAAAATCAGTTGATGGAGAAGTTGAGAGCTTTTAATTTTGGGTTCTGTAGAAATGTTATGAACATGTATCATCTTGTTGTGTGAATGACCTAGTTTTGGAGGAAATTTCACCAAGTACTAGAGTTTATAAAAGCAAATGTTTTTTTTAATTATTATTATTAAATGGGAAACGTACAAACTTGGTCAAACAAACTATTTCGGACCAGATGGTCAAGCTGGGGCTGAAACCAAAGTGGACTGCTGTTGTTTTAAAACAACAATCAAAAATTTGATATTAGTTCATGCAAAGATTATTTTTTTAAACTTCCTAATCTGTTTCACATCACATAGTTATTTACAAATAATTATTTGTAAGTGGACATAACTCCAGCACAGAGCCCCACTTTAAAAGATTTGAAGTGACATTTTCAGACATTTCTCTGATTTCCCAAAGGAGAAAAAGCAAACTTTTACTGCACAAACAAACAAAACAAATTAAAAACCATTCAAAATTGTGTTTTGATTTAGACAATGTTATTTTCTATCTACTTTTTCTTGTTCCTTTTTAATAAAACTTTAAAAAAATCAAAAAAACTTGACGATGTGACGCCTCATCAGTCCATCACTGAGTGATTCTCCTGTTAGTCTCTGACAGAGTTTCCAGTGGGTTTTCTCTTTTATGCAGATGTTCGGTCTCTACTGTGTTTACTGTGTGTGAACCACTGGTGTCCATTTCCTCGTCTGAACAAAATGTCATTGTCAAGCATTCCTCCAACTGGTTCCACTGGCAGGACATAATCAGCATCTTTGTGCATCTGGAGGAGATGGGTGCTATATGGCACTGTGGGGCAAACATGAGGACCAGCCTGCAGATTACTGTCAACAAATTGTCCACTGACTCTGTCATCACAGATGCAAAGTTACCATAGTTTAAATCAGCTTTTTACTTTTTTTTATTATTTACGTGGTTTACATTTATGTGCTAAAACCTCAACTCCAAAACAGTCGGGACACTGTGTACCATGTTAAAAAAAGCAATGCTTAAATCCCATAAAACCATATTTTATTCAATGGCTCTGCATTAAAAACGGGTCTGATTCTGTTCTGGACATCACTGCGTTGGCTCAGGTAGGCCTGTAATAACAAAAAATATAGCTGGGCGATTAATTGTCTCAGAAATTATTGCGATAAACGATAATATTGTTTGAAATTTAACAACAATTAGTCATTATTGTCAAATTTAAGAGGAAATGCTAATTTGTTTAGAATGTAGTACCTTTTTTTGACCACTAGATGACAGTATATGACTGTTTGAACCAAAGGATGGATAGCAAGAGAGCAAGTAGGTGCCCCTTTAAGAAAAATGGGAGGGAGGCCCCTTGACGTGACATGGGTTGTCTCCGGTTCTCAAAATGGCGGACGCTCGGTGTGGTTTGAGCTCTTTAGTATAGCATTTTTCACACAAAGCTTTTAATAAAAAAAATCAGTAAACAAGTTCTCAGCTTCTTTTTGCAGAGAAAAACAACGATTTACACGAAGGCACGGGTTTCAACCGTGAATTTTAGAGCTTCGACAAGACGGAGGTTTTTTCCTCGAGGTCAGCCTGTTAGCTTAGCTTCTCGGCTTAGCTGCTTTTAACGATCCAAAAACGTGATTTTGGACGGTTAAAACAGATTTTAAAGAGAAAGTGAGGGGTCAGTGAAGAGCACCGGAGTTGATCCTTTTTGTCATCCAGTGTCTTCAGTAGAAAGAGAGACGCACGAAGAAACGATAAAGCCGCTAAATTAAAATGAGGTTGATAATTTTCATTTATCTTGCGATTAATTGATTTATTGTTTAACGCGACAGGCCTAGGCTCCGGAACACTTTCTTTAGTCATTGTCTGAAAGTGAAAACACAGTTCACACGTACGATGTTTAAAGTTCTGTCACGCACAGAAGAAGCCACACGTGAACACCGTCAACAACTACAGCTATCTTCTCTGGACCAAAGCTCGTTTAAAATAGATAAAGTGGAAAAGCGTTGTGTCGTCAGACGAATCATTTGTATCAGAAACGAGTGTGCCGGTTATCGGCACACAGTTCAGAAGCCTGCCTCTCTGATGGTATGGAGGTGCATTAGAGCATATGGCATTGGCAGCTTACTGTACATATCTGGAGAGACACCACCAGTGCAGAACAGTATACAAGTTTATGCTCCAGTCTTACCAATGAAAACCCAGTATTGCTGAACAGCTAGAAATAAAACGAGGCATTCCCTCCTAAAAAAAAACTCCAGTAACTGGTTTCCTCATGTCTTAGATGTTTTGTTAAAAGAAGATGGGTGTTTCACAGAGGTAAATATAACCATATCACAACTTGTTTTTAGGACGTCTTAATACCATAAATGTCTAAATTATCTTTTTTTTTTTAAAAGGTACTACAAGTTCAATATGTTTACTAAGTTCTATTGTTTATAAAATGTATATTTATGAGATTTGCTAACCATTCCATCTCGTCTTTTCAATTACATTTTACAACGACGCTCCAACTTTTTTGGATCTGGGGGTCATCCTTATCAAATGTGATGCCATCTGTTTCCATTTGTATGTTCCTTTTCAGAGCGTCAGTATTCAATTAATGCTGTTATCACTCTGTGACCAAGCTGAGGCCAGTGAGGGTGAGCTGGAACATTTTTTAAACCTTGGGAGAGAACTTTGTCAAGCTGCCATTCCCCCTCCAGCTGCACACATTCAGGTAGGATACAAAACACATATTCATATTCTGCACACTCAACACACTGCGATCCAAGAAAGGCGTGCAGAGGTCAACTGTAAAAATAAAGGAAATGAATATTAATGAGCCTCTTAAGATAAATTCATATGTGCAAGACACAAAGAGAAAGAGAAGCCATGCAAAGTTTTAATTCTTGCTCTTGCTGTGTGCAAGTACCTCACTGTTGAGATGGAAGAAGTTGTTGAGATAGTTGGAGCCCAAACCAGCTGTGCTGCAGCGCTCCTTCACATCTGGAGCTGAAGAGTCCGGTTCGAGCCTGAGGCCGTCCAAGGCCGTGCCCGGAGGGTCCTGCAGGGACATGTAGACCCATCTGAGCAGCTGAGCAGGGTGGAACACACCCGGCTCCACAGCAGACATCATATCGTCTTCTGGGGGACAACAGGAGCAGAACACTGGGTTTTCAGGACCAGACCGTTTTTGTCAGGCATCCCTGAGCTCCGGTGACTGGGTGAAGCCTCCTGCTCACTGGGAGAGCCCCTGAGAGGACTCTAGAAACAGGATGCACTGGAAGCTCGGGGAGTCAAAGCTAGAATGAAAGCTGGAGCCGAGGCGGACTTAGAGTGTATGGCAAGCCGATTTGTCATATAATAATTAAACAGGATGGTCAAAGAACTTCAAAATTCAATTCCTTGAGAAGAAATTTCACTTTTTTTCAGCCACACAGATGAATATAAATTTAAGAAACACACGTTTTAACTAGCAAAACTGTCATTATCCAATACTCTTGAGTGGTAAAAGGTAATTTAATTATTTGGAATAATGACCAGAAACAATTTAATTACAAATGTCTAAAATTTTGAATACCAATACCAGTTTATTTTCAATACCGATACCAACTGGCAATACCAATTTATCTAATTTTTTTTATATTAATTTATACCAATACCAACTTTTGAATACCAATGAAAGACTTAATAGGATGTAATTTGAAAGAAAAACAGATTAAATAATTTTTTTTTAAAAGTACTGTATTTCAGGACAGATGAGTTTGTCCTATTGGTCTTGAAATGCAACTTTTTTTAATTCCTTTATCGAGTTTAAAACAAAAAACAGTCAAAGGTTTCAGTCACATCTTGCACCTGTAATATTTAAGAGTTTTAAATTGTGATATTTTTTAAACTTGCATTGTATTTTATGTTATTACCAGATGTTTTATTGTAAATATTTTAATATTACTGTTACTGTTATTAAGACTGTTGCTGTATTTGTAATGGCTTGTTTGCACCTTGTGCATTGCCCAAGACATCCTTGTAAAAGAGATTAATAATCTCAATGGGTTTTTTTTCCTGATAAAATAAGGTTGTCTCCACTCTCTATGTTTGTATTTGTAAATATTTCTACCAATATTGGTGTTTTTCTTCGTTTATCCTTCCTTAGAAAGTTCACCTGGACCAGTCATTCTGTGTCTTTTATTTCTGTCCTCTCAGAGTCCAGTCAGTTGAGACAAATGTCCGTCCTTCCTGAGCCTTACTCTGCTTAAGGTTTCTCCCTGTTAAACAGAGTTATTCCTTTCCACTGTCACCAGTGTGTTTAAGAAGATTTACTACCGGCTTCCTCACGTAGATAACGTTTTACTAATTGCCTGTCCAGAATATATGTGAATGTTTTTTGCACATTGCCCTGATTTGGCTTTTGTTATGAATTGGCACCACATAAATAAACTAAATTGAATTTGGAACTAAACTATAACACATGAAAGGGAAAAGCGACAAAATGTGTCCAAAAAAAATAAAAGAGGTTTAAGACATCTGA
>NC_056514.1:30375387-30382144 GCF_014905685.2 Nematolebias whitei | reverse complement strand
TTAATGTGCGTTCGGGGATTTATGGGCTTTGAAACATCCATTTTGAAACTGAATTTTGAATGTCTGCCATACAAATCAAATCTTATTTGCTGGGAACAAATGTTTTTTTAAAATTTACTTACTGTAGGTTTGGGGATGTTATTGTTGATATATAAAAAAAGTAATTAGATGTAACCGCAGAGTTAAATACTATCAGTAGAATGTGTAATACCTATCCCGTCTGTTTACATTTGTGACATGGAGAAGCAAAGATGGCGTCCAATGTGGGCTGCTGCTCACAGCTGCCAACACTTTAACAGCAAACATCTGGACCTGTGTCACAAATTATTATTAACATCTTTGCATAAACTTAATATAATTCATAGTTAATGTTAATTTACACAACAACTGTGTAGAATGGCTAGAAATTACTTTAGGAAACTATATAATGATGATCTGAACTAGACCCAGAGTCAGTCAATTAATAACTGACTTCCAGTGATTTAGAGTAGTTTAGCTGGTTAAATAAATATGACTTAGACTAACGGATTAATTTGAAACTAGCTTTTAAAACTTGGAAATTGTGTGGATTTGCTATAAAATGCACTGATCAGTGTCTAATCTACAACTAAGCTTAAAAGTACATTTTCAAAATCCATGCAAAGAGCATATAATGAATCATGATGGGAGGCAATATTGTTTTATTTAATAATTTGTATTAAATTGTTGCATGATCAGCCTATAGCTTCGTGCCACAGAAGATACTATCTTATAGCCAATTCAATAATTAGCAGCGATAACATTAACTTTATAGGCTACTTTTAAACAGTTAAATTACTAACTTCAGTTCTGGTCGGGTCACGTTCACACTGAGTTAAACAAGATGAAATCTGATTACTTGTGATTAACGGTTTCCCTTCTATTCTGTTGCCAACATCTGCAGCATACACAGCATTTTAATGTAAATTTTAACATTACATTATTATAGTGCATACACTTTATTATTATTACTGACATATATTTACTCAGTGAACAATGCCAAGTGCAGAGGTTTGGCTGTCTTGGCCGACATAGCTTCAGTGAATCAGAACGTCACGTGACCAGTGCGCCCTCCAGTGTTTCATCCAACCATGAGCTAGTGGCTTGATTATATGCTACAACGTTCTGCCTTACATTAAATTGGAAGTCCTACATAAGTTTTCACATCTTCCTGACAGGTAGCTTTATAAACTAGATCCTCAAAAGACCCCTGATTTAACAGTTTTAATTACTGGTACTTCTTTCCATACATGTACTGCATGTGTAAATTATATTTATACACGTTAAAAAAACCCTCCATAGTTTGTGTTTTTGCAGTTACAATCACAATAAATCACTTTGTTTATTTAGGATGTCTTTAATTACAATAAGGTTATAGGATGAATGAATAAACTAAGAAGAAAAAAGAAAAGAATGAAAAGACCCTCACCGGAAGTGTTCACACAAACACCCACTGCTGCCATCTTGTGTTTTGATTGAGTGCAGCTGCATTAAGTACATTTCTCATCTAAAAAAAAAGCTTCTTTCAAACAGTATGTGTGACTCTTATTATCTACTTATGATATTTCAAGAGGAAATAAAACCTTTGAATGTGTCTTAAGCTGCAGAGTTCTGCAATATCAAGTAAAATACAATAATTATCAATGTCTTCTTCTTTTGGCTTTTCCCTCTTCAGGGGTCGCCACAGCGAGTCATCCTCCTCCATCTCACTCCAACTATCCATGTCCTCTCTAACTTCATCCATATATCACCTTTTTTTTGTCTTTTTCCTGGCAGCTTTACCAACTTTTTTAGAAAACATCCTGCAGACACATTTCACTTTAACATCTTTCAAATAAATTATACTGGGGGGGGGGAATTGAAAGAGAGAATTGTTTGCTCAAAGTTCACCATGTGGCTGATTCAGAGTTGTGTTGTGCATGAGTTTCCATGTGGATGGGGAAGTTATTGTCGTTTTTAATGTGGACAGAGTGCTAGTTTTCCATCGCCACTTTTTGATAGTTGGGAGAGTCTTGAAACTTTCTCCAGAGGTGAAATCTTCAGATCTGGTTAGTGGGCATAACATATAATAACCATTTTGAACTTCAAGAGATGTGCGTGCAAACTGTAAATCAGTGAGTTTATATAAAGACTGGAGTTCTGTCGAGATGTTCTACAAACATTTACAGCATTACCTAGTCTGCATTAGGGTGGCAACTGGAGGGTAAAATATTATTTTACAGGGGCAGCTGCCACTCTGTGCCACCCTCTAAAACCGCCTGTGGTGTAACCAAAACACATTTGCACACGCACGCACACTAAAAACTGGGCTCACAATGAAGAACACCGAGCATAGCAAACTTAAAAATAGCAACAGCTGTGTATATTGTGAACGGACAGAATTTTGTAATCAAAGGCGTTGTGTCATATTGGGGCACAAAGAAACAAGTCACCTCATAAAAAAAGCTTTTTACTTTGTAAGCGCTTCTTTGTATTTACCCTGTAGGCACCCCGATTATTATTACCATGTAGTTATCATTAAGTACCTGCTAATCTGCTACATAAGGACCCTGTATTATCCTCTAAGTACCCAATATGTACCCTGTAAGCTCCTTGATATGTACTTTGTACTTGCGGTGTATGTACCATTACATACCCATATGTACCAGTAAGTATCCTGTAAGTAATCTTTCTTCTTCTTTCAGCTTTCCCCCCTTCAGGGGTCGCCAAAGCGAGTCGTCCTTCTCCATGTCTGTCCTCACTCCACCTCCCTCCATGTCCTCTCTAAATGCATCCACATACAATATCTCCTCTTTGTCTTTATCCTGGCAGCTGCATTTCTAACATCCTTCTACCAATATACCCACTGTCCCTCCTCTGGACATGTCCAAACCATCTCAGTCTGGCCTCTATAACTTTATCTCCCAGTTGTTCAACCTGTGCGGTACCTCTGATGATCTCATTCATAATCTTATCCATCCTTGTCACTCCTAAGGAGAACCTCAACATCTTCATTTTTGCCACTTCCAGTTCTTTCTCCTGTCTTTTTGTCCATGTCTCTGTCTCCAGACCATACAGCATGATCGCACATCTGTTTTCCTTTGACCTTTGCCGACACCCTTTTGTTGCAAATCACTCCTGAAACTTTTCTCCATCCACTCCATCCTGCCTGGACTCTCTTTACCACACTCCCCATTTTCCTGGACAGTGGACCCCAAGCACTTGAAGTCCTTTGTGACCTCTGCTCCTTGTAGCCTCACTGTTCCACCTGCCTCCCTCTCATTCACACGTTCTCTATCTTACTACAGCAGACTTTCGTTCCTCTTCTTTCAAGCGCATACCTCCACCTCTCCAAGTTCTCTTCCACCTGTCCCCCTGTTCTCACCACAGATCACAATGTCATCTGCAAACATAGTCCATGGGGACTGTAAGCACTCTTTAAGAACGTTATTTCATATAGACTGTGATTACCTTGTACGTACTTTGTAAGGACTCTGTATGCACCTCTTTAAATACTTTATTTGTCCTGTGAGAGCATGTTTGGTCTCCATCCCAAAAGTCTTCAGACAAAAGAAAAAGAGTATGATGGTTTTAGTTTTTAAAGGTCTCATTGCAGAACGTTGGATATCTTATATTTTACTTTGTGAAAACGCATTTTAAATTTCTGAATTGTGATTTTTCTGAGACACATGGTCCCATAAAACGGATGTTGCGACATCAACATGTCATTTGTTTTTGTATATTCTGCATTAAGACTCATGGAGGGCACAGAACACGGGGCTTTGCATGCACGTTTCATTTACATGAAAGAAATCCGTTGCACCACAGTAGAACCTTATGCAATATAAATATGTCAGTGTTTTCTAATTGAAATACAGAGGAATTAGAAAGTATGAGTCAGCCTGATGAGCATGTCCTTGTCCTCCAGCCTCTGTCTCGTCAATGGCTGCGACCAAAGGTTGAAGAGGACGGAAACGATGCAGAGGACACGCCCACATCCAGGCTGCTCCCCTGCTCGGCTCTTCCTGGATCTGACGGCCCTATCCGAGTAGCAACTTACGCCTTCCAGGCTTTTTTCACCGTCGAATCGTAAAATAAAGTCATCTTTGGTGCTCGTCGGTCAGCTCAGCGGAGGAGTTCAACAAAAAGTGGTGAGTTGTGGTGATGCGTTTCTGTAATCCAGGAATGTAGGAAATTAGCGACGTCTAATTTAAAACTGGCCTTCCGCAGGAGCAGCAGACGAATTAGTTTCCCTTAATTTTAGACCGTCTTGACTATCTTTTACATTTTTTTAAAAATATAACAAATTTTATAACGCAGTTATCCGTACTTTAGTTCGGATGCTAGCAGCTAAACAGGCTTATCTCTGGATAATGTGTAAGTTTAGCGAACCGCTTCTCGTTTATTTTCAACCCATTTAACATTACACGACATTTTGGAGTAAAAATATACCATTATAAATGTGTAGTTTGTGCACATATATACCGATATCAACCCATTACATCACTATTTTACCATTAAAAACGCGCCTTTTTTAGCTAGTTAGCAAGCTGAGAAACGAAAAGGCCCGTGATGCTGTCAAATGAAGTTTTTCTGGTTCGTAAACTTTCCAACTTAGTCGTTAATTATTATTTTCTAACTATTCGAATCAGCAATAACGCGTTAAATCTCTTCGAAATGTTTGTAGTGTTTGACGCTCTTTGGAAAAAAATACATTTGTCAAGTGCATCCTTTCTGTTTGTGAATGTTTGTTGGGGATAATAGTGGAATTTACGACAACACGTAAACGCCTCACTCCCATTTAAAAGTTTAAAATGGGGACAGTAGTTGGAAATTAGCAGGGTGTGTCACTCTGAGCACTTTCCAGGAACTCACCTTTAACACAGAATGTCTGTATTAGTCTGACTCAGTGCATTAGTGTTCTATAGGTTAAAACAAACAAAAGATAAGTTTGTCATCAACTATGTTCCCCAACAAGTATTTTTCTAGCCACACCATCCTTGTTTTAACACCAGCAGCTGATATAAAGCTTTAAAATAGCCAAACAGTGGATAGTTGAGCTGTGACTTCTTCTAAATCACAGTATGTGCTATCCAGCATGTGGATTTTTTATTATACTGTCACACCAACTTTTTTTAAAAACTAAATTTACAGTCAGATTTAATACTAATTATAAATAATATTTTGTTTGTTAGAAGATGACACATGGTATTTAAATTATCGCAAAGTTCAAACGACTCTGGCCTTTTTCCATGGGCTCCATTTCTCCAGTGGGTGGTGACGTACCCAAATATACTTGGAAGCTCTTACATTGTGGTTTCTCAGAACAGATTAGAGAAAATAACGAACAAACGCGCTCTATTGTTACAACCCAAATTCTGAAGAAGTTGAGATGTGTAAATCCAAAAAAAAAAAAAAATGATAGATTGACTTGATTTTCTAACAGGTATTTTGTTAACAGTAGAACATTGTAAACAAATCAATGGTGAAACTAAGAATTTTCTTTTGAAAGTGATTATTTTGAATTTTATTTATGCCTTGAGGGCCAATTCAAATAAGCCCCAACCCAGGTAAGATGGCTGCTCTTCTAAGTGGTGACACATATGGCTTCTAATTTGCATGCCAGAGCTTTAACTTGGATAACACGCTGTGTTTACAGACAGTGATTTGTGGAAGTGTTCCTGAGCCCAGGCAGAGGTCCAGAACAGAATCAGATGTTTTTTTTAATGCATTGTCACCTGAGGGTCTGAAGATCTTCAGCGTTGACCAGATTTGATTTGATCTTTTGCACTCAGAGATTTGTCCAGATTCAAAATGCGATTATTTGCAGACTGGTGAACCTCTGCCCATCTTTACTTCTGAGAGATACAAATGATTTAATACTGTTTATATTTACAATTTACTCAACATGTCAACTTTTGAGGATTTAAAGTTGTACATGGCTAAAATGTTTCTTAACATCATATGATTATTTTGTGTCTCTGTCCTGCCATATTTTCTGCCGTACACGTCGCACCGCTCTATAAGTCGCATCAGTCCAAATATGTCTAATAAAGTGGAAAAATCCATAAATAAGTCGCATCTATTATGCATCACTGCTGACAACACTGAAATGTGGACTGGTGTTGTGGCCAAAATCGATTGGCTGCCAAATGGTGTCCGCGGGAGCGTGCACGGGACTATAACAAGAATTTAACAAGATTAACACTTAAAAACAATTTTTTGTTTGCTCAACTTTATAGCAAAGGTGTGTCTCAGTTCAACTTTTCCTTAATAAATTCACTTTGACGGTCAAATCAGCTGCATTTCAAAAGTATTCTCTTCTTGGTGCTCTGGGTGTGTGCAGAGGGAGGAAATCAAAAAGGAGGAACGCTGCGCATTTCTTCGAAATTTAACAAGATAAGCACGTAAAACAATTCTTTGTTTGCTCGACGTTATATCAGATGTGTGTATCAGTTGAACTATTACTTAATAAATCCACTTTAATGGTCAAATTAGCTGCATTTCGCTGGGGTGGCACAGCGAAATGCCAATTGCGTCATTAATAGCCACTTTTACCTATTACATGACACAGCGACATGCCATACTACTTGAGTGCCATCTAGTGGCTGAAAATGGTAGTGTTCAATATTTTCTGTCAGAATGAATGAAAATGGTCATATCTCAGCCAAAAAAAAAAATGGTTTATAAATACGTCGCTTCAGCGCATAAATCGCAGGCATGCAAATTATGCAAACCCCCCCCCCCCCCCCCCCCCCCC
>NC_056514.1:30325808-30375287 GCF_014905685.2 Nematolebias whitei | reverse complement strand
TTCTAAAAAGTCCGCATAAGAGCCAAAACGGACGTCAATTAAATGTGCTCTGCCCCCACCCCTCCCGCCGAGACTTATAGGCTGAAAAATACAGTATTTAAAGTTCTTAATCAACAAAATCGTATGAAATAAGTTTGTATTTTTCTCAGAAGATTTCTCAACAGAGCAAATGTGCTTCAGATCAGGTTTTTTAATGTGCATGTTAGTGACCATCCATGCGTTTTAATATTTACAATTCCAGGTTCTGAAGATGAGTTACCCAGGATACCCACCTCAATCCGGCGGATACCCGCCACAGGCAGGGGGTTACCCACCACAGGCAGGGGGCTACCCACCACAGCCAGGAGCATATCCACCTCAGTCAGGCGGCTACCCTCCAGCAGGTGGTTACCCCCCACAGGGTGGTGGTTACCCTCCTCAGGCAGGTGGTTACCCTCCTCAGGCAGGTGGTTACCCTCCTCAGGCAGGCGGTTACCCCCCTGCAGCAGGCGGTTACCCCCCAGCAGCAGGGGGCTTCCAACCTCAACCAGGTGGCTACCCTGCCCCACCTGGAGGCTTCCCTCAGGCTGGTGGATTTCCTGCACAACCTGGACAAGCAGGTTATCCCTCCATGCCTCCAGCAGGTGAGAATACAACAAATATAAAACTGCCAAAGTAATTATACATTAGGTAAATTTAGAGTTTAATAACATTTTCATTGTTATACCAATGTTTGCTTTGCAGGTGGAGGCTGGGGTGCAGCACCAGGTGGCTACGGCATGGTACATAAATCCTTATCTGTTCACATCGGAAGTGCAAATTCATTAATGGACAAACTTGGGCGTTTGCTGAAATCACCGTATCTTCACCAACCTCAGCGGTTCTAAATGAAGTTTGTCGTCCTGTATAAAGTGCTTACAGCTTTTCTTTGTCTGCAGCCAGGAGCTCAGCAGGGATACCCAGGGGGCCCCGCCCCAGGCCAACCCATGCCAAATTACCCTGGAGCCCCTGCCTCTGGCCCCTCAATGCCTGGCTATGGAGGAGGAGTTCCATCCAACCCTCAGGCACCACCTGTTAATGTAAAGTTGTCATTCACAACTAACACATGATGCACACACAGCTGAAACACGTGTTCTTTTGCAATAATTATTATTTTTATTGTGTATGATTAATAGAAAGGATTCAGGGGTACCATAAAAGATTTTCCTGGGGCCGATCCACTGAAGGATGTAGAAGTTCTTAGAAAAGCAATGAAGGGTTTTGGTGAGTAAACATCTTCCTTTATATATATAAATAAAATATAAATATAAATATATATATATATATATATATATATATATATATTTTTTTTTTACGATTTGTAAGCTGATGATAATAAAATGTTTGATTCAGGCACTGATGAAAATGCTATCATTGAACTTCTGGGAAATCGCTCCAACAAGCAGAGGGTTCCATTGATCGCGGCCTACAAAACCACATATGGGAAGGTGTGTTAAAAATTTATGATTAATAATGGTTTATAATTCTTTCTTCTTTTTTTTAAAATCCATTTCAATTCTTTTTTCTTTTTTTTTTAGGATTTAGTCCGTGATCTGAAGTCTGAGCTCAATGGGGACTTTGAAGACCTGGCCCTGGCCATGCTGAAGACCCCTGCACAGTTTGATGCATCGGAGCTCAGAGAGGCTATAAAGGTTGGAAGCTGCAGCTGTTGTTTCAGGGAACGCTCTAATTCAGGATTTTTCAAAGTGTAGGAGAGTCAGCCCGCCTCAGAGAGCTAATACCCCCCCCCCCCCACACACACTCTTCAACTATATTATTGTGTTAATGTTTATGAAGCATTCACACGATTGTGAGCCATTTGTTTTGTGCTATTTCAGCAAGTCATGAATCAAAATATTCAGCTCATTCAGGAGAAGGGTGCTGTGACTTTTACTATTGGTGCAACTTTAGCTTTTTAAATATTTAGCCTTTTCTGCCATTTTTTTCCTAATAGAAAAAGAATTGAGCTCATTTTACACCCTTCAAATCTTTAGATCTGTTTACAACCTTTTACTGATCCTTTCACATTTTGTTCTGGTTCAGCTTCTTTCAGCTTCCTGGTGCAAATTTAAACTACTTTCAGCTGGTTTTGTTTTTTTTTCAGCTGTTTTTTTGCTCCTTTCAGATTCTTTCTGCTAACTACAACATTTTTGTGCTACTTCTAACTTTCTGCTAATTTCAACTTATGCTCTTTTCAGCTTATTTCTGCTAATTTCAACTTTTTCTACCTATTTCAGCTACTATTTAGTTGTTTTTATGTTAATTTTAGCTTTTTCAGGTAATTCCACATTTTTACAATAATTCAAATTTTTTTCAGCTTAATTCAGCAAAAATATGCTCAACCTTCTGGTAATTTAAGCTTCTTTCTACTTTTTTTAAGCTACCTTTCAGCTGTTTTTGTTTTTTTCAAATGTCATCTTTTTTCAGATAATTATTATTAATTTTTTTTTGTGCTCATTTCTGCTTCATTTAGCCAAATTGGGTAAACCTGTTATTTCTGCTTTCTTCTGCTAATTTAAGCTTATTCTAACTTTTCAGCTAGATTTTTAGCATTTTTAGCTCATTTAAGCTGTTTTCAGATAAATTCAAGTTTCATGTTAATTTTTGCTACTTTCAGCCAAACTGATTTATTTATGCTACTTTCAGCTTAATGTGCTCTTTCAGCTACTATTTAGCTCTTAATGATAATTCTGGCTTTTTCAGCTAATTCCATATATTTTTTTTAGCTAATTTCATTTTTTTTC
This sequence comes from Nematolebias whitei, assembly GCF_014905685.2. Lineage (NCBI taxonomy): Eukaryota > Metazoa > Chordata > Actinopteri > Cyprinodontiformes > Rivulidae > Nematolebias > Nematolebias whitei. Next base: position 30,372,525 of record NC_056514.1, on the reverse strand, counting down.
CCCGCTTCCATGATGTAGTTTAAGCTTCTTTTTGCCTTTTCAGCTACTTTTCAGCTCTTTTTATCTAATTTCAGCTTTTTTCATTCACACTGCATTTTCACAGGAAATGAATTTTCTCTAGTTGCTATTATTTTTGTTACAACTTCAGTTGTTGCTATATTTAATGTTCCGTTAAAACTTAAAAACTGGTTGTTGTACACGTTTTTCTTTCACACATTTTAACCATCTGAGCTCTTTTAATACGTTTGACACATTTTCTAATTTAACACCCTACATCACCACAACCCCTTTTCTTCTTTTCCGTTAGGCTACACTCACACTGCAGACAAATGACTCAAATCTGATTATTTATTTTGACCCTGTGACCCATATTGGACTTTTTCATGACAGTCTGAATGTGACAAGTCCTTAATTTGTTTTTATTTTTTTCTAATCCGACCCAGGTCTTTTTCACGTGGTACTGAATTGAATATTTATTCAATGTTTTTCAAAACGACTACAGTCTGAACTGTCATGTCTCATTTCATCCAACTTTTACACAAACAAGATATGGGTGAGAGGATTGATCGAAGTCTTAATAATGATGATATTAACTTCATGCAGCTTTAAGCACAGAACAGTCTTATTGGTTTCATCGTTGTCCTTTTCATTTCTCATGTCCTGGATGACTGAGAACCTACAGCAACAGATGATGCTAACGCTAGAGCTGGACCGTATCAATACTCATTTAATAGGATCAATACTTGGGTTTGTTTTTACCTGCAGTCAGTCTCTCGCGCTCCAAATATACAATGTTGAGTTAACGTCTGTCAAGAGGCAAGTTTAACTGTAAACACTGGCCCAAACAAGCCTGTCTCGTAATAATTTAGAGGGTTCTGATTGCGCAACAACTTCAGACTCGCATGCTAACGTGTGTAGCATCTGTTTACGTCCTCATACACAACGTGCTGATGTCACATCTGCGCATGAGGGTCGCCTCAGAACGGTTCACACTGGAGTGTGATGGAGGACGCACGTGCACAAAAAATGCACCCAAAAAAAAAAAAATCAGATCTGAGCATAAAAAGTGGCTTATTTCAATTCTTTGTTTTCCCCTCACGTCGCCCCACACTTTATAAAACCCCGCTCTAATGGAGTCCAACTGCATGAGCCACATCGTCATGTGTTCGCATGACAAGAAGGGCAAAACAATGCTGAAGTGCACGAGAGCGTCGAGAGTTTTCAACATCTTCTATTTTCAGGGTGCAGGAACCGACGAGGCTTGTCTGATTGAGATTCTGTCGTCGCGTTCCAACGCAGAGATTCAAGAGATCAACAGGATCTACAAAGCTGGTGAGGCCATCTTTGTTTTTTTGTTTTAGAGTCGGAGCTTTCAAACTGAGCCGTGACGATTTGTGCAGAAAAACGTTCACATTTTAAGAGGTGTGCTTTTGCTTAGACGTGAAAAAAGTCAAACATCTACATATGTCTTAAACATAAAACAAGCAGCATGCAAACTGAGCATGTGTCGGGATTAGACCTCTCGCGATAAACGATAAATCAATCGCATGATATTTGAAAATTATCAACCTCATTTTCTTTTATCGGCTTTATTGTTTCTTCGTGTTTCTTTCTACTGAAGACACTGGATGACAAAAGGCTCAACTCCGGTGTTCTTCACTGACCCCTCCCTTTCGCTTTTCTCTTTAAAATCTGTTTTAACCGTCCATAATTGTGTTTTTGGATTGTTAAAAGCAGCTAAGCTGAGAAGCTAAGCTACAAGCTAACAGGCCGACCTCGGGGAAAAAAACCTCCGTCTTGTCGAAGCTCCAAAATTCACGGTTGAAACCCGTGCCTTCGTGTAAAAAGTTGTTTTTCTCTGCAAAAAGAAGCTGAGAACTTGTTTACTGATTTTTATTTTTTTTTTAATTAAAAGCTTTGTCTGAAAAATGCTATGCTAAAGAGCTCAAACCACACAGAGCGTCTGCCATTTTGAGAACCGAAAAACAGGACGGCGAGACAGCCCATGTCACGTCAAGGGGCCTCCCTCCCATTTCTCTTAGAGACGCGCTGCTCGCTCTCTTTCTATCCATTCTTCAATTCAAACAGTCTTATACTGCCATCCAGTGGTTAAAAAAGGTACTACACAAAAATTAACCAATATTTCATGTTAAATTTGACTAATTACTAACTATTGTCAAATTTCAAACAATATTATCGTTTATCGCCATAATTTCTGAGACAATTAATCGCCCAGCAAAATTTGTTATCGTGGCAGGCCTAGTCAGGAAACAGAAAACAAATAAAGTAGTCCCTCGTTTATCGCTGGGTTGGTTGCGTTCCGGACCCCCCCCCGCAGTAAGTGAAAATTTGCGAAGTAGCAACATTATATTTATTTTAGTATTTTTATACATTTTAAGGCTTTATAAATCCTTCCCACGCTCTTGCAATGTTCTAAACTCTTAAACCTACGTAGTTTTAACAACATACGTACAGTATATGTACTTTACGGTACTACAAAATTTTACTCACCAGCTCTGCAGAAACAGCAGCTCGGTTCCAGTCCAGCAGACCTTTCCTACTGGTTCTGCTTGGGTTCTGGTCCGTTCTCTGCAGCCCTTAAGCACCAGAACGCTCTTGGAGGGAGCTGGACCTTCAGATGGCCAGTGTGGTCCTGACTGAGCCCAAATCCGGATGATAAAGGTCCTGGTGGGCTCCCGAGAGAACTCCGGACTTCCAGGTGGCGCCTCCCCACTCGGAAGGCGTCGTAGACCGGCGGGCAGCACTCAGATTTACCGATGAGTCTTGAGGTCCGGGTCTGGTTATGGTCCAGTTCAGTCCCATGCGGGTCACTGTATGAATGACTGAACTTTTTCGGGTCTGATCAGAACTTTCCCTCTAGTATTTCAGCAGAAAGCAACAAGGTTTCTGGGAAATGTAGTCCTTTTGAGTGGCGATACAGTATAGGCTTATTGAGAGAAAACTACAAAATGGCGGCGCCTGTCCGAAATATTTTTTTCGTTATTTTTTTACTGTACCGTATCCCGTACTGTCCCAATCACGTGAGTAATATTATAGCTAACAATCGTGTTTCGTGTACAAATGTTTTTTTTCGTGTTCAATCTTACTTTGAAAAACCGCATAAGAGCGAGTCCGTGAAAGTTGAACCGCGAAGTAGCGAGGGACTACTGTAATCAAATTTGAGGAGAGAGAGTTTGTTTTTCTTATTAACGTTACGTTCCTTTCAGAGTACGGGAAGAAGCTGGAGGACGCCATCATCAGCGACACGTCGGGTCACTTCCGCAGACTCCTGGTCTCCCTCTGTCAGGTATCTTCTGAGGCTCTTTTGTACCAAACTGTGGCACCGTATCTTTGCCTGAGTCGCTGCCTGTATGAAGTAATTTGCTTCTGTTCCAACCAGGGAAATCGTGATGAAAGACCGACGGTTGATATCTCTCTGGCCAAGCAGGATGCTCAGGTATGGGTTAAAAACAAAAGGCTGTTTGGAAAATAAATCGAGCAACTGTTACTGAAACTTACTTTTTCCTCAGAAACTTTATGCTGCAGGTGAAAATAAAGTGGGAACTGATGAGTCTCAGTTCAATGCCATCCTGTGCGCTCGCAGTAGACCACACCTTCAGGCAGGTGGGTTATTTGCAGCACCTCCAAAAGGATTTTTTTCCTCTTCTCTTTGTTTTAGTCAACAACATTCTAACCATCTTGTTTGTATCTTTTGCTGATTTTAGTCTTCCGGGAGTACCAGCAGATGTCTGGGAGGGAAATTGAGAAGAGTATCTGCAGGGAAATGTCTGGAAATCTGGAGTCTGGCATGGTGGCAGTGGGTACGTTCTATACATATTATGTTAAAAAAGACATTTCAACTCTGGTGTTTGCAAAAACATTCAGAACATTTTTATAAATATAAAAATTAGAATAAAAAGTTAGACATTTTAGCTTATTATATGGCTGTCTTTCAAAGCAAACGGAAAATCACCAAAACGTTGATTGCGGTCATCAGAATGTTAGAAGTGGACTGGAAAAATATACGTGGGCACTACAAAATAGCTAAACAATTAAAAATGTTAAGTTTAATGTTCTACTTCTTAAAGGGAGAAATATGTACTGTAACCTTTCTGTTAGAAATAAAAACAAATATAAAGTAGATAAATTGCATTTCCTGTGAAAATACAGTGTGAATGCTTACTGCTGAAGAACTTGCTAAAAAAAAACTGCTGAAATTAGCCAAAAACATGCTGAAATGTAGCTGAAATGGAAGAGCAAGCCTAATTTAGCAGAAAAAAGTAGAAAGAATACACATTTGCTGAATTTGCTTTAAATGAGCAGAAATTAGCACCAAAATTAGGAAATTTGCTAAAAAAAAATGAGCTAAAATTAGCAAAAAATATCTGAAAAGAAGCTGAAAACACAAAGAAGCTTAAACTACCAGAAGGAAGTGAAAAGAGCTGAAATGAGCTAAATTTAACACAAAACAGCTAAATAGTAGCTGAAATAGCAGAAAAGCTGGAACTAGCAGAAAGAAGTTAATTAGGCTGACAGAAGCAGAAATGAGCACAAAAAGTGGAAAGTATCTGGAAAGAGCTAAAATTAGCAAAAAGCTGAAAAGTAGCTAAAATAGCAGAAAGAAGCTTAAATTACCAGAAGAAAGTAGAGAGCACAATTTTCCCAATTAGGCTGAAAGAAGCAGAAATTAGCACAAAATTGTGGAAATTATCTGAAAAAAGCTGAACATAGTAAAAAAAAAAAATAGCCGAAACGTATCTAAAAAGGCAGAAAGAAGCTGAAATTACAAAAAGGAAGTGGAGATAACACGTTTTTGCTGAATTAGGTTGAAAAAAAGTTCAAATGAGTGCAAAAAAATGTGGAATTGGCTGAAAAAGCTTGTATTAGCACAAAACAGCTAAATAGTAGCTGAAATTGTAGAAAAAGCTGAAACTTGCAGAAATAAGCTGAAAAGGAGCATAACAAGCTGAAATTAGCAGAAAGATGTTGGAAGAAGCACAAAAATGTTGAAGTTAGAAGAAAGAATCTGAAAGGAGCACAAAACAGCTGAAAAAGTAGCTGAAATTAGCTGAAAAGAGCTGAAAAATTGTTTAAATTTGCACAAGGAAGCTGAAAGATGAAGCCAGACAGCTGAACTGATTTAGCAATATTGCATGATATTGCAAAACTTGACTTTTAAGGTTAGACTAAATTAAATCCATCTTTGTTGTTTCTCAGTGTACGATGATTTTAGTCTAAGCGATGTCAATTCCTTCATAAAATTCTAAACTCTTTAATCAATAATGGTCGTCAATCAAATCTGCTCCATTTTACAAAGTGTGTGTATTGGCCAGACTTTCCTTTGTTTTTTGTTTTTAAGAATTATGCATATACATGATGGCATTAATCTTTTTATTGTTTTCTTTAGTGAAATGCATGAAGAACACCTCGGCCTACTTTGCAGAAAGGCTTTTCAAGTCCATGAAAGTACGTTTTGCACCAAATGCCTTTTGTTTCCCATAAATCATGTATCATGAGGATTGAATCAATTCATTCATTAAACCAGGGAGCTGGCACCAAGGACAGAACCCTCATCCGTGTCATGGTGTCCCGCTCTGAGGTGGACTTGCTGGACATCAGACAGGAGTACCTGAAGACTTATGGAAAGTCTCTGTACACTCACATCTCTGTAAGTCCCACTGGTCACATCTTGTTGGGTTCGTTTGCTTATAGCTGACACTTTTTGTTGTTTGTCAGGCTGATACTTCTGGGGATTACAAGAAGCTGCTGCTGAAGCTGTGTGGTGGAAATGACTAGACCGATTAACAAGTTGCATCTCGTAAGGACACTATATGTCCACACTGAAACGATGGTATAGGCCTTATATCTCTTGATGCATGCTGCAAAGCTTATAGCCAATCAGTAATATATATCATGTTTGCTGAGGTGATTTTTGCTGAACTCAATAGAATAAAGACAAATCATACTTTAAAGACACTTAGACACAAAGAAAACAGTTGAAGTGCCAGATTACCTTTATAAGCTTTTCCCAGAAAATATTTAGAATCCACTACAAACTCCTAAACATGTCTTCTTTTATATTAAACATATAAAATATTATATAAATACAGTAAACTATTTAGAGCACGGCTTAATTTCATTGCTAAATTGTGTTGGTACAGGTTCCTGTCATAAAATTAGAATATCATGGAAAACGTTGATTTATTTCAGTAATTCCATTTAAAAAGTGAAACTTGTATATTATATTCATTCATTACACACAGACTGATATATTTCAAATGTTTATTATGTTAATGTTGATAATTATAAACTCAAAACACTTGCAAAGGCTTTTAAATGGTCTCTCAGTCTAGTTCTGTAGGCTACACAATCATGGGGAAGACTGCTGACTTGACAGTTGTCCAGAAGACGACCATTGACACCTTGCACAAGGAGGGCAAAACACAAAAGGTCATTGATAAAGAGGCTGGCTGTTCATAGAGCTCTGTGTCCAAGCACATTAACAGAGGTGAAGAGAAGGAAAACGTGAGGTAGAAAAAAAGTGTGCAAGTAATAAGGATAACCGCATCCTGGAGAGGATGGTGAAACAAAACCCATTCCAAAATGTCGGGGAGATTCACAAAGAGTGGAGCAGCTGAAGTCAGTGCTTCAAGAACCACCACACACAGACATACACAAGACATGGGTTTCAGCTGTCCCATTCCTTGTGTTAAGCCACTCTTGAACAAGAGACATCGCCAGAAGTGTCTTGTCTGGGCTAAAGACAAAAAGAACTGGACTGCTGCCAAGTGGTCCAAAGTTATGTTCTCTGATTAAAGTAAATTTAGCATTTTCTTTGGAAATTTAGGTCCCAGAGTCTGGAGGAAGAGAGGAGAGGCACAGAATCCATGTTGCTTGAGGTCCAGTGTCAAGTTTCCACAGTCACTGATGGTTTGGGGTGCCATGTTCTAGAATTGCGCCGCTCAAGGTGGCTGCATGTTGGAGCAGCTCTGTTACTTTCATTTTGAGATTTTGCTTTTGGAAACTTTAATTCCTCTCTTTCTGGATGTAAGTCACATTTTTTGGATGATTGTTTCCTCTGGTATCAGATGCTGTGCAGCTGGAAGGATTTTTACTGAAACTTTTTTAGTTTTAGACATTTGTTATGATGCGTAACCATGGCAACAAGTCAGTTTTCAACAACCAACAGCAGCTGATTAACATCTCAAAAGCTCAAATAATATCTCAACTACAGCCCCAAATCTCAGATGAGTTGAAAAGGATGTTCTGTGGATGCATTCTCATCTACCTGCCAGCTGTGCTCGAGTGCCTGACCACTGAGATCCTGGAACTAGCAGGAAACACGGCTCATGACAGCGGAAGGACAGGATCGTCCCTCGGCACCTACAGTTGGCTGTCCGCAGCGATGAGGAGCTCAACAAGCTGCTGGGAGGAGTGACCATCACGCTGGGAGAAGTTCTGCTCTGCATTCGCGTGGTCCTACAGCCCGGGGGAATTGAGAGGCTAGTCGAGTCTGGGTGGACAGATCGGACGGCATCTGCGGCCAGTTTCTTAGGATCCACTGTGGGATGGACCTTTACAAGAGATCCTTCCTGTCTACAGCATCAGTATCTGTAACATCTCTTAATGAAATGAGGCTAACGAGTTTCAACAACAAATAATTTCCCTCTGGGATTAATAAAGTATTATTGAATTGAATTTGAATTGAATTGAATGTCATCTGCTGATGTTGGTCCACTGTGTTTTCTGAGGGTCAAGGTCAATGCAGCAGTCTACCAGGAAGTTTTAGAGCACTTCCTGCTGCTGACCAACTTTATGGAGATGCAGATTTCATTCTCCAACAGGACTTGTCACCTGCACACAGTGCCAAAGCTACCAGTACCTGGTTTAAGTGCCCTGTTCTTAATTGGCCAGCAAACTCGCCTGACCTTTACCCCATAGAAAATCTATGTGAAGAGGATGATGCGATACGCCAGACCCAACAATTCACCTGGGCTCTCATAACACCTGAGCGGTGCCACAGACTGATCGACTCCATGCCGCGCCGCGTTGCACATACTTTTCATGTTCATACTTTTTATGTTCATACTTTTCATGTTCATACTTTTCAGTAGACCAACATTTCTAAAAAGCATTTTTTTAATTGGTCTTAAGTGATCTAATTTTCTGAGATTTGAAATATATCGGTCTGTGTGTATTAAATGAATATAATATGCAAGTTTCACTTTTTGAATAGAATTACTGAAATCAACTTTTTTATGATATTCTAATTTTATGACCAGCACCTTTATATGCTGGAAAGTACTAATAAAGCTCCATGACTGTTTTGCAGATTATATTGTTAAAAAAAGTAATAATCAAAGACTAATAATATATAATTTTTGAAAGGCAAAATGAAGTTTCAGTTAATTTTTAATGTCAGAATTTTTCAGAGAAAAGTTGTTTTTCTACCTTATGAAGTGTTTAACAAAGTTTACTCCCGCTTGCAAATCTATGCAAATTAATATTTTTGTATCGCCAATTGTTCATGATTTCCGTTAAATGTGCCTTTCATTTCGTGCAAGACACCAAAGTTTAAACAGATTGTGGGATGCCTTTCATGTTGCTTTACCTGATATGGATTAATAATCTGTGCTCATGTTTGCAAGACAGCCAATATATAATTTTACATTATTTGTTTATTAGATGAAAGTTTAAGCTTGTTATGTATTTTTACAGCCAGTAGAGGGCGCCATTCACATTAAGTGCCATTTTAACCTTTCTGTGATTTTTGTTTTTGTTTGTTTTATTCTGAGTCATCCTTGTCACTAAAATTTTCAACCTCAGATTATTTTTCCCTCCCCAAAAACATTCATTTTTCATTTAAATAAAATAAGTGTTTGGCATATCTGGATTGCCTTTTTGATTTATGTCCGTTTGAATGAAACACGGGGGGATTTTCAGCTCGACTCACAACGAGCAGTTTGCATTTAAAGCTGATCGTTTGTGTAGCTCTCATCTGTATTACTGCAGCCGTTCTCTGCTGAGGATCACCAACAGCATCTTCTGTTAAAAGGTGCACGTAATGCGCTTTAAATAAGTTATGTGATCTTTGCTGTGTAGTTTGAGAAAGTGAGAAAATGTCCATGTTCTGCACTTTGCAGTGATAGGGCACACAGAGCGTTTCTTGAGTCTATAAATAGTAAATGTCCTGAAGTTTCTTCTTCTTTTTTTTTTTTTTGTAGCATTCACTTACCTCAAAGTGTAATCTCAAGAGCGAGTCTATTTCTGAGACAAATAACTTGAGTTCACTTTTTTAACTTTTCCCTAAGTGCAAAGAGCCCACCAGCCTGACGACAAAGAGAGATGAATATTTGATGTCTGCACCGATACCTCCTGAAATATAGGTCAAAAGAAAATCAGGGGTGTGGGAGGGTGGACCATGCTTTTACTTTAAGATGCTGATCCTGGTTTCCAGACAAAGTGCTTCAAATATTTATGCACAGATGCAATCAAAGGAAGAACCCTTTCTGGAGTTTGGTCACGCTTAGAAATGCCAGACAAACATATGAGAGAGAGTTTCGTTAGTTTACAGAATATGTTCTCGGGGGGGGGGGGGGGGGGGGTGCAAACTATTCTGACAATTTCCAGGGAAATTTTAGGCTGGGAACATTTTGGAAATAATACTCCACATTTGTTATTGTATGCAACATCTTTATGTTTTTTTTAATTGTATTCATACGGTGACCCTAAAGTGTAAATGAACATTTGAAAAAAAATGGAATCACATTTGAAAATAAAGTTAATAATTAATAATAATAAAGTTAATAAAAAAAAAAAAAACCCTGTCTGGCTTAATGTAATCCCATTTTTGCTAAAGTCATTCCGTTTTTTTCAAAGGTTCATTTACACCTTAGGGCCACCGTATATTCAAATTAAAAACAACAATTTCATTCAATTGCATTTCACATAAAAGTCACTGAAATGTCTGATTTAATGAACACATTTCAAAGTTAATTGATGCGACTGAACAAAATTACTCATTTGATGGTTATTTTTGCCTTTTTATGTCTTCGGAAAAATTAAATGTAGGTCAACTGAATTGAACATTAAAGCTATTTGTTGCATCATCTTACTATTACAATTAGCGCAAAGTCACAACAGAAGTCATCTCGGCACTGAACAGAAGCATTCATGTAGCTAAACAAAACAAGTTAACATTATTTATCTGAGGAGCAGACTGCTTTAAAGTTCTCCATCGCAGAACTCTCATCCTGCGCAAGCACAAAGGTGACAGTGGAAAGGAAAAACTCCCTCATGAGGAAGAAACTTTTAGCAGAACCAGGCTCTGGACAAGCGTCCATCTGCTCTGGGTTTGAGAGGAACAGGAGGGAGGAATAGATACACAATGGCAGGTCCAGAATCACAAGATAGAAATAATATCAAATGAAAACTTCAATTTTAAAAAATCATTTAAGGAAATGAGGTCACTGTCCTCAAGTAGTCTTAAGCCTATAACAGCATAACAAGCCCCAACTATAGGATTTATCAAAAAGGAAAGTTTTAAGGCCAGTCTTAAAACTGGACAATGTGTCAGCCCTAAGGAGAGAAACTGGAAGTTGGTTCCACAAGAGAGGAGCCTGATAACTGGAACATCTTCCTCCCATTCTGCTTTTGAAAACTAGGAACCGCAAGTAAGCCTGCAGTCTGAGAGCGAAGTGCTCTGTTAGGAAAATATGGAACAATAAGATCTGTAATGTAAGATGGAGCTAGGTTGTTGACAGCTTTGTACCTTGTAGGTTAGAAGTAATATTTCTATATTCTAGACTATTTCCACCTGTCTCCAAAAGTTTAGGTGACAGTTTGTCATTTTTAGAGTGTGGTACCTCTCATCGCCTTTCTTTAAGTCAAGATCGTGCTCAAATATATTTTCCACAACTAAAATGAAACCCACTGTTAAGGGCCAAACTTCAGTATTTCACATTTTTGCTTCATTCCTCCTTATTCCCATGAAAAGTTTCCAACTTCGAAATCTGAAAATCCTAGAGTGCTGCAACCCTCGTCATCATTTGAGAGCTGTGAGAGACAGTTTTTTAATCCTCTTAAATTAAAGTTGATGTTTGATTTAATGCAAAACAATGCATTTAGCAACTTTTAATAAGTTAATCAGACATCCCTTTTGTCCGCTGTTGCACATGCTCACTGCCCTCTATTGTTAATACACCATTTTAGTCAATCAGTATTGGCTGAAGTGTTGATTTCCGATGGATTTTCTCCAGCCGTCCAATGAGAAATGTGCAGTTAAGTGACATTTGGTTGCCCAGGACATAATCCTCTAAACTTCATGAGTGCACATAAGCAAATTACAAACCCAAGGATTAGATGAACGACACATAATGAGTTATCTGCAGATATCACTATCCAGACTGCAGAGCTGCACACTTTAGGTCCATGAAGAATGTGCAACCTCACCCAGTACACACAAGAAACGGAGCAGATGAACTGTCTTCAAGCTTAATTTACTTCCCCGTAACGACCATTGCGAGGCTGTTCTGAGTTGACGGTTTTTGCCTGGTGAGCTCAAATGGATTTTCTCAGCTGGGAGAGCAAATGACCAACTTACATAACCGCTAACTGTTAAAACAGTTTTGAACTTAAATGTGGAAATAACGCAAGACTAAGCTCCCCTGAATGCTCTGGCAAGCTCCAAATGAGGATCATGATCTGTAAATAAATGCAATTTATAGAAACTTCTCAAAAGTCGGCACAAACGATGCAAATTTCAACACCAAGGCAACGGCATACTTTTATTTTACACACAAACAGTTGAGGATTTAAGTTATATGTGACGTGTGGCTCCTCGGGGATCCGTTGAATTATGTGGAGCAGAAGAAAGCTGGAGTGGGGGCAGCTGTGGCGGAGGACAATCCAGAGGAGAAACGGGCAGCGCTGAGTTAGAGATCTGATCTACAAAGAAATGTGATCAGAACAGAAAGCTACTGGATTATCCTGATTGGTAACAATCGACCTGCGTCGTCTCATTGATCTGAGCCGATGAGGCTTTAGGAAGCAAATCCTAAATAAATAAAAACGACTTACAAAGCAGTAATATTTACACAACTGCTTAACTGCTAATGTTCCATTATCCACACAGAGAATTTCAATTCAGTTTATTAATTTAGCGCCAAGTCACAACACAAGTCATCTCAGGGCACTGAACGAGTTTTTATTTTGTTTATCTCGGATAGCCTGCTAACTTATAAAAAAGCTCCTCATAAAGCTAGAACTTTATATTATTCATCATCTAGATTGATGATCTAAATCCGAAGTTCAGTTTTGTTTAAAGCCGTTATATATAAAAACTTTTTACCAAAACAGAAGCTTAATAATTTAACAGCAACTTATGTGGCCCTTAAAAGAAATTAAAAAAATGATGCATGCAAGTGTGCCTGTTAGCATTATTTTTTTTTTTTTTTTAAACTACAAGTAACAGAAAATCAGTCTGCCAGTAGGAGATTATAAAGTGTTTTGGTGAACTGGGTCATGACCTTTTATTTCTAGTCTGGACGTTCCTTCTAACCAGATTTTACTGAGCTCAAGCTGAACACGGACTTTATTTTAGTCGAGTTAGAACCTCAAAGCTCAGACATGATTATAGACAAGCAGGTAAACACTATATAACTATAGTTAGACAAGTCTTTCAGATGTTATCTGTTAGATATTGAGTGTTTGGTTGGAATTTTAAAACTATTTAGTTTTGTGGCATGTTTGTGATTTATTTGTTTATAAAATGCAGGAGCATCTTTTAGGAGTAGTGGTTGCATAATTTTTCCTAGTGGTTGTTGTAGATCAGATGTAGGCAACTTAAGGCTTGAGGGCCAAAAGCGGCCCTTGAACAATCTCCTTCAGGCCCCCAATATCCTTAGTTTAAAAAAACAACAACAAAATAACACCTTAAAAATAAAAAGATTTATTAAAAAATAGCAATTATCAACAAGACTTGAGAAAATTTAAATTAAACATCTTACGCAAATTAAAAAAATATATATTTTTTGTGTTTTGAGTGAACCTGAAAGACTTAGAAATACAAATATATAAGTTTATTTAGAATATTTCCACTAACATGTTACACTTGTTAGTTAACATATAACATTAGCTAACATGTATAATGTCACAAGAGCCAGTTTACAAAATATGTTTTATACCTGTATTCCTAAAGGATATTGTTTTTTATAACGCATGCGAACTATGCTACAAGAAGAAAAAGCTTGAAAAAGGTCTTCTAGATAAACTGTTATAAAAAATAAAAAAATAAAATTCTTTATGCGACCCTTTGATTGCTTTAAATGTCTTGATGTGGCCCTTTGGAAAACATATGTTGCCCACATCTATTGTAGATGTAAATACTGATATAGACAGGTAGATTTATATATGTATTTATATTTAAATATTTAATTACCAATGTAGTGTTATGCAGGTTAAAAAAAGTTAATAAAAGAGCACAAGTCGAAGTGTATACTGTGTATCTAAATATTAATACACCATATTATATTTAGGCCTGTCACAATAACAAATTTTACTGGGCGATTAATTGTCTTAGAAATTATTGCGATAAATGATAATATTGTTTGAAATTTGAAAATAATTAGTAAATGTCAAATTTAAGAAGAAACATTTGTTAATTTTATTTTGCGTATAGTACCTTTTTGACCACCAGATGGCAGAATAAGACTGTTTGAACTGAAGGATGGATAGTAAGGGAGCGAGCAGCGTGTCTCTTTACGAAAAACGAGAGGGAGGCCCCTTGACGTGACAAGGGCTGTCTCTCCTTCCTTGTTTTCGGTTCTCAAAATGGCGGATGCTCGGTGTGGTTTGGGCTCTTCAGCATAGCATTTTCCACACAAATATTTTAATTAAAAAAAAATCAGTAAACAAGTTCTCAGCTTCTTTTTGCAGAGGAAAACAACTTTTTACACGAAGGCACGGGTTTCAACCGTGAATTTTCGAGCTTCGGTTAAAACTGATTTTAAAGGGAAAGGGAAGGGGCAGTGAAGAGCACCGGACTTGAGCCTTGTCATCCAGTGTCTTCAGTAGAAAGAGAGACACAAATAAACGATAAAGCGGATAAATGAAAACGAGGTTGATAATTTTCATTTATCATGCGATTAATTGATTTACCGTTTATTACGACAGGCCTAATTATATTACATTATTATTGTTTAGTATACATCTTAGATCCTTATAAACTACTTATTTTTTTATGCTTTATGTTTTTGCTAATTTTAGGTGTAACTGGGACCTTGAGTACACACATGTGATGCGACAGTAAAGAACCTTGAATATAAAAAAAAATTAAAAATACTTTTGTTTCTATAAAAACTTTAAGAAGTGTAACTTATTAGACCAATTCTTATAGTCGAAATAATTCCAACATTGATAAAACTGGCAAAGTCTTCATCCTTAATGACAAGATCAAAGGGGCGGGGAGCCAGGTGTGCTTGGAGAAGAAGCCCCGCCCACCGCTACCTTAAATGTCCATCGCGTGGAGACGTGATTGGTAGGCTGCTCAGTGAGACATGGCGGAGTGAGCAGACGCTAAGAAGACTCTCAGAGAGTTATCAACACGCTGAAACAACTTTATTTGAGGACAAAGCGCCTTCGCAACACATGGAGCGAGACGCTTAAAGAAAGTCTTTCGTTCTCGAGAAAGACGGGAAGAAAATGTGTCGTCTTCCTCGCGCAGTCATCAGCCCCGGGCAGCAAATATGGCTACTTCTTGTGTATCCTTCGTTTCGGGTTGAAACCCGTCCCGACTGGGTCGAACGGGACGGTTTGGAAGAGGCTCGACAGTAAGAAAGATTTAATCGACGAAGCTGCGTCAGCGAAAAGGAGGGGGGGGGGGATAGAAGGGAAAGTGGTGGTGGTGGTGGGGGGGCGAGGAGATGGAGCCCCAGCGTAAAGAGTTGTTGGAGAAATGTTCCCAGAACTTGTTGGAGTCGATAACGGACGCGGACCGAGTTGTGGATGTTCTGGCTCACTGCGGGGCTCTGAGTCCGACCGAGCGGTGCGAGCTGGCGCACAGCTCCACCAACTCTGGGAAAGTGGACCTTCTCCTGAAGATCCTGCTAAGTAAGGACCGAGACTGCTTCGCGGAGTTCTGCACGGCGCTGGAGACGACGCACCCGCACCTGCATGCGTTGCTGCTGGATGGCATCGGACCAGTGGACCACACATCTGGTGAGAAACTTGTGCACGTTTTTTTTTTTTTTTGCTTCTGTCATAATTATATAATGGCACCTATTGACGACCTAAAGGGCATGGCTTTCCTTTAGGCAACAGAGAAGGACACGAAGTGCACAGCCACGTGACCCTGTTCTCACTGCTGTGCTTGTGTTCGTGGATGTCACTAAAAGCACAGCACTGTTTGCCTTTTGTGCAAGTATTTAATGGGCCTGAAAGGATTCAAACGATCAATACAGTGACGGCACTGCCTGTGAAGGATGTGCGCGCATGCGGGATCAATAAGCCACTGTCAAAGTCAAATGAACGAGGGGATGAAATGACTTTCCCAGCAATGAATGGACATCACTCATTGGTGCTTTACAAGCTTGTTCTCATTGTTCTCAGTTTCTTCACAAACTCTTAAAGAAACCTCTTTGGGATATTGCTTTAAG
Organism: Nematolebias whitei; assembly: GCF_014905685.2. NCBI lineage: Eukaryota > Metazoa > Chordata > Actinopteri > Cyprinodontiformes > Rivulidae > Nematolebias > Nematolebias whitei. The sequence goes on along the minus strand of NC_056514.1, from coordinate 30,356,872 downwards.
AAGGTACACGCCACTTCCTCCATTCAAATGATTTGTTTATTTACCTTTTTAAACATGGATAACTTTATAGTACTCAACACTAACAGTCATAATTAAAGCATTAGAAGTTATGGATGTTACTCATTGCCTTTCATGGCAGAGTTAATACAGTACACCATGTTTTTATTATTGGTGTTTAGCGTATATCTTGAATCTAAACTTACTTTTTTTTTTGTTGCAATTGTTGGGTGGAACTGGGACTGAGTACACTATTTCGTTCCACCTCAGGTACCACATGTGATGCGAATGACGAAGATACTCGATTATGGTCCAACTTTAAAAATAAAGGCCTGCGAGGTTATTATGGGCATGTGTTGTGAATGACTTTCACACATTTTTTAATATTTGTAAAATTTTCTGTTCAAGGTGAGTTTGTCATTTGCATCACATGTGGTACATGAGGTGGAACAAAACTGTGTACTCGGTCCCATTTACACCCAAAATGGCAAAAAATATAAAGCATAAAAAAAGAACATTATACAAGGATCTAAGATATATGCGAAACAATAATTTAATACAATAGTGTATTAAACAGCAGCCTGAACATGAGTCTGTTGTGAGCAGATGGGTATGGATGTAGCAGCTGATGGGTAAGAAATCAGCAGCATGCATAATCAGCAGCACAGATGAAGTGTCAAATCTCCAATTAAAGTGGCATTAGTGATTTTTCTGGTTTGGGATTTATGAGTCTACCATCTTCAGGGTAGAAGCTGTTCCTCAGTCTAGTGGTTCTACACTTAATGCTCCTCAACCTCCTTCCTGAGGAGAGTGGGGCAAAAAGTGTGTGTGCTGGGTGAGTGGGGTCCTTCGTGATGCAGGTGGCCCTCTTCCTGCATCTGGAGGTGTTAGATGTCTGATGGCGGGGAGGCTGACTCCAACATCTTCTGTGCAGCCTTCACCACTCTCTGCAAAGCTTTTCTTTCTGCAGCTGGGCAGCCTCCATGCCACACGTTGATGCTGGAGCACAGGATGCTCTCCACTGCACACCTGTAGAAGGAGGTGAGGACTGAGCTGATTTATGTAGCAGTACGCCATTAAATTAAAACTTTCTTCACAGATAAATCCTAAAGGTATACAAATACTTTTGCTCCTCTTGTGCAGAGATATTCACTCAACCTTTATTTAGACTGGTAAATCCCATTGAGCCTCGAGGACTCATTTACAAGGGAGACCTGGTGGGTCTCGGACATGTCTATGATGTATATCTCGGATATCAACAGATGATTGGTGCGGCCACACAACTACTTGTACGGTGAGACATGGCGGCGTTGGCTTCCATGTTAAAAATCCCATTGAATTCTGTATAAAGTACAATGGTTTGTTTTATATCATTCCGTTACGCAGCAGGCTAGTTCATAGTTGCGTTCCTTGCTCAGAAACTCCAGTGTTCTGTTGTTTACATGTTCTGTGTGGTTTAGTGTGTATCTCTGTTTTGTACTTGGATAAGTTGCAAATGGGCTGATATTTCTGGCCACTGGGTTTCAGTACGTACTTTTTTTTTATGTTGCAGCAGCAGCCTGGTTAGATATTTATTCATGCCAGAGTAAGAGATCAAGACCACCTTTTAAACAAACTTCCTTTTTGTAGTTGCACAACATGTCAACTCTTGAATTGTTGGACTTCTAAATTCACTTGAATATGATTATGTTGCATTAAAAAAAAAAAAGGTGTGCTTCTTCAAGGGTCCATTTGTTTTTAATAAAAAAAAAAAAAACTGGTACGCTCTGGGTTTTATATAACCATAGCTTTAGGGCTTGACAGTAGGAGTCTTTTTGTTTACAGATTGTTCTTAAGGAACAATGACAAGGGTGGCAGATTATTCGGGTGTGTTCTATGGCTGGGGTGTGCACAGGACCGTATTACCAGGGATTTTTGTAAGAACCAAATCTGTTTGTGTTCGTTCTTTGTACTTAAACTATTGCTAAATCTTAGCTACTTCAAACCAGGGAGTAATCAACTTTAAATTGCAGTAGATGCAGTGAATATTCAGGGCAACTTAAGAGTAATGTTTCATCTCCTTACTGTCAGCAGTTTCTCTCAAACATCTCGGAAGCTTCAAATTTAATCAGGTCAATTTCTGCTTGGCTTTATTTACACAATAGTTTAAGTCTCAGTAGCTTTAACATTGACATTCCATGTTTTATATTTGTGCAAAAATTTATTATAAATGACTTGAGCAAGTAGTAAATGTAAAAATTAACTATTGTGACTTGTTAATAATAGCTGGTTGTTGCACCTAAAATTTCTGGAATACCAGAACAAGCCGGTGACACTGATTCTTTCTACTTTTTTTTAAAAACCAAACCAGTTCATCTGACTGCTGTGCAAAACTCAAATCTGCAAGAATCAGTTTGACGTGTCTCTGCTGTAAAAATAAAACTGACCTGACTCCTGTTATAAGAAATGCATGTTTTCTCGCTCGTGTTAATAATTTATTTGAAGTCTTAATTTTGTAGCCAGATTATTTTCAGCATATAAACATCAGTTCATTACGTTTGAAAACAAAATCCAGCTGTTTTTTCAGAAATATTTTCAAAATTAATCTGTTTGTTTCATTGTCTTGATAGTAGATGCAAGATGAACAAGACTATGGCTCTTGAATTAACAGATTAATCCATTTTCTTCCACTTATTCCAAAGTTTGGTCTCTGGGGCAGCAGCTTGAGCAGGGAGGCCCAGACATCTGTTTCCACTGCCACCTCTTCCAGCTCTTCTGGAGGATTCCAAGGCATTCCCAGGCCAACCAAGAGACATAATCTCTCCTGGGTCTTCCCCGGGTCTCCTCCCAGTCGGACATGCCTGAAGCACCTCCCTAGGAATGTGCCCATGGGTCATCCTTACCAGATGCCCGAACCACCTCAACTGGCTCCTCTCGACGTGGAGGAGTAGCAGTTCTACTCGGAGTTTCTCCTGGGTAACTGAACTTCTCACCCTATCTCTAAGGGAGAGTCCAGCTACCCTGCGGAGGAAACTCTTTTCAACCACCTGTATTCGCAATCTCATTCTTTCGGTCACTACCCAGAGCTCATGACCATAGGTGAGGGTAGAAACTTAGACAGACCGGTAAACGTAGAGCTTTGACTTACAGCACAGCTCTCTCTTCACCACAACGGACCGGTACAGAGTGCAGTACTGCAGACGTTGCACCAATCTGTCTGTCGATCTCTCACACTATTCTTCCCTCACTTGTGAACAAAACCCTGAGATACTTAAACTTGAGGCAGAACCTCACCCTTGACCCGAAGAGGGCAATCCACCCTTTTCCGGTTCAGGACCATGGCCTCAGATTTTGTGGTGCTGAGTCTCATCCCAGCTGCTTCACACTCGGCAAACCGCTCCTGTGAGAGCTGGAGATCACGGCACAATGACTCCAACAGGACCACATCATCTGCAAAGAGCAGAGATGGAATCCTGAGGCCACCGAACTGGAAACTCTCTGCCAGCTGGCTGCACTGAGAAATTCTGTCCATAAAAGTTATGAATGGAATCTGTGATGATGGGTAGCCCTGACTGAGTGCAACTCCCACCCTGAAGGGTCCGACTTACTACCGGCAATGTGAACCAAACTCTCGCACCACTTTTGTATAGGGACTGAACAGCCCGTAACAACGGGCCTCCGATCTCATACTCACGGAGCACCCTCCACAGTGTATCCCAAGGAACACGATCGAATGCCTTCCCAAAGTCCACAAAACTCATGTGGACTGGATGGACAAACTCCCATGACCCCTCGAGGACCCTAGTGAACGTAAAGAGCTGATCCAGTGCTCCACGGCCAGGACGGAAGCCATTGTTCCTCCTGGATCTGAGGTTTGACCAGTGATTGGACTCTTCTCCAGTACCCCTGAATAGACCTTACCAGGAAGGCTAAGGAGAGTGATGCCCCTATAATTGGAGCACACCCTCGGGTCTCACTTTTTGAAGTGGGGAACCAACACCCCAGTCTGCCAGTCCAATGGCACTGGATGTCTACACAATGTTGCAAAGACATGTCCACCACCAAGACAGCCCCACAATATCCAGAGCCTTGAGGAAATCGGGGGTGAATCAACAAATTTTTATTTAAACGATCCCAATAAGAAATCAAGGTATTAACTAAACATTTTTAACTAACATGCTTCTTTAACAATTTGATATTTTTATAATAAAATAATGGCCCAAATATCAGATGTTTTTAGACAATAGTTTGTTAGCTATTGGTTTTGGCTGATCAGTTATTGTATTAACCATTTATTAGGAACTGCCTACTAAAGCAGCACTTATTATTATCCACCTGACTTAGAGTTTCTTAACTTTATATCTAACAATTCCATAAATTTTAATGCGGCCTGAACCGCAATGTGTACTCCCACAAATTTTATATCAAAATGACCGGCTCGTCACTGATGTGTGCTGTTACTTTTGTTGGCGTTTTGAGTTACCATGGCAACATAATTTGCAAAGAAGGATGCCATTTTTCTAATTCAAAATGCCTGATGGGGCTCAACACGTTCCCAGCTGCTATAAATCATTATTTGAGGTATTGAACTGAAATCTGCTCTGGTCATAGCTGAGAGCAAGTTTTCTTACATTCCTAATGCAAGTCAAAATACCATGATGGCTGCCTGAGCTAAAGGAAAAAATGCTATAAATCAGCTAATTTACGATATTGAGCTAAAGTTTTGTGGTGATAGCTGAGAACGTTTCCCATCACATACTGAATCCAAATCAAAAGTCCAAGACCTTAGCTAAAAGGGAAATGAATACGATAACCCAGCCATTTTTAGAGCATCAGCCGAAATTTAGTATAGTGGTAGTTGAGGGCAAACCCCAACACACAGTACTGTCAAATCAAAAATTTAAATTGGCTGCAGCGTGGTAGTCCTCGTCAAAGTTTCTCCAGGAACTTTCTAGTTGGATGTTTCTGTTGGCAAGTTTTAAAACTCGCAAGAAACTCTTGTCTCTTTTCAGACATTACGTAATGGGTCTGAATATTAAACATTTTGGGTGAGGCAGCATGGCCAAAGATCACTAAATGGCTAAACTTAAGTAAGGCACTTTAGCTGCGAGTATAAGTCGGTGTGGTGAAGGTCACATGACTTCTGCCATTTACAAAAGCAAGTGAGCTGTAACATTGTACACCTTGTCCTTTGAGGCACTGCTTAGAGTCATGGGAAACGAGCTAGAGCATGAATTAAAAAAAAAAAAAAAAAAAAGGCATGATGTATGGGATGCTACAATTCCTGAGGCACATTAAGCGTCTCCTTTTTTCTTTTTGTCTTTATGTGGAAAAAGGTGGAGAGAACCATGTTGGCTCTAAATCTTAAACTCACTGTATTCCTTTTATTTGGTGGAAATTTTGCCAAGCTGGGATTGATTTTTTTTATTTTTATTTTTTTATTTTTTTATTTAATTAAAATTATTATTATTATTTTTTTTTTTGGGGAGTACTCTGTTAGGGGTAAACAGAATAGTTTGTCATGGTCTTGCGTGTCCGGAGTCTACTCTGCACTTCTTCAGCTTGGGGATAGAAGATGTTGATTTAAGTAAACTATAAGCTGTTCCTCCTACAGCCAAGTAAGACGACAAGAAATATTCACTGCTGACTGTTTGATTAAGGCCAGCTTTTAAACTCTTCAAGCATCACTAAGCCTCCTGAAATGCCTTTTTTTTTAATTTTTTTTAAAATTTATTTATTTATTTATTTATTTTTTTGGAAGCAGAATGTACTTGATCTGCACATCATCATGTGTATATAGGCAACAGGGATGCAACATCAGTGTATTTTTCTCCCAGGTTAAGCAAAATGGCACATTTATTTGCTGCTTTTGATTTTATATGTGGAAAGCAATTTTTACTGTTAGTCTAACAAAACCATCCATCCTTTATCTTGACCCACTTCTTCCTTTTTGGGTCACGGGGGTAAAGTAATGCTTTTTAACATATGGGTATTTATTTATTTTTTAAAATTGTGACGATGTGCAAAAAAAATCTGAATAATTAAATTAATTTATTGTGGGGGTTTCCATTCTCAGCGCCCCCCCGGTGATAAGTGGAAAAACTGCGAAGTTCGAATAGTAGAGCCGTCATTTCTAACCTGGGCCCAAGGCCCAGCATGACCTGAATTTGGAGCGGCCCGGGCCATGGTAATGTGATGGATGGGCGGGCTGGGTCGGTGTCAGGCTTTTGATTGCATCAGTGGATCAGCTATGATCCAATTTTATAGCAACGTGGCTTGCCATACAATCACCAGCCGCACGCGGCCATTTCACCGCAAGTTGGCCGGCCTTGAAAGATGTAAAATAAAATTCAGTTAAGCTTTAGATGGGACTATACTGCCAGGAAGCGATCCATTGCCCAAATGGACATTCGTTCAGCGGACGCACGCAGCCGACGACCCAAACGGGTAACATCCCAAAGCAGACATGTCAAAGCAGGGTCCGTGTCTGAATAATGCTGAATGTTTGCAGAAGCAGGGTTTTAATGTGCTTTGATGGCCATGAAAGGACAAACACCCCCTCAGCTCTGATCTTCTTCCCCTTTTATTTTGCCACTCGCCTCCACCGACCGTTAACTATATAAGCAAAGCTTAATTAAAAACGTGTTTTTTTTTTTGTTTTTTTTTCCCCCGGTTTCGGACCTGTAATTACTGTTAAATTGTCAGGTTGGGTGGGGTTTGGAAATGATGCCTACAGGCTGGGGCTGTCAAGATTGGATTTTTTGGGTCCGAATGCAACTTTTAAGGAATAGTAGTACTGTACAAGTAGTAAGTAGTAGTTTATTTTAGTGTGTTTATACTAAGACGTTTTAAACCCTTCCCACACTCTTGGAATATTCAAAACAATGTTAATTCTAAACGCTCTAAAAGAGCACAGCATGTCATGATCTCTGCTCTTTCTGCCACCGGCTGCTCTCTGCCACCTGCCAGTGCTCTCAGCCACGCCCACTTCTCCAGCTCATGACATGCTGCAGGAGGGAGCTTCTCCCTGCTCCTGTGGGTTGCACACAGTGGCAGCAGGTGCTAAATCATTTAACATTTATTTAAATAAATAAATCCATATTGATCATACGGCTCAACAATCAATCAGCCAATTGTGTGTCATGTCCACTCTTACTTTGAAAAACCGCGAAAGAGCGAGTCCGAAAGTCGAATCGCAAAGTAGCGAGGGACTACTGCTAATATTCATTCAACCTTTTTTATTTAGACAGGTTAATCCAGGGGTGGACAAACTTTCGGACATGCGGGCCACACTGAGTTCTAAAATTGGATCGAAGGGCCGGGCCAGAAACAGATGGATGTAGTGTTTGTGTGATGTTACACCCCAGCGCAATAACGGCTGCCGGGACGCTATTAATTATGGGCAGATTCCACCTTCTGTACCACTCAAGCAGCCACTAATTCAGATTATATGATAAAACGGTGATTTTATTTACAATGGTGAAATTATTGACTTTGTGGAGTCTTGCCAACTTCAGGCCAAAAAAAACTGTATTTTCTCTTACCTGAAGAAAAATAAAATGAACAAAACCACAAGTCTCTTACCTCATTATGCTAATGGAATACAGGAGAAAAGTCGAAATAAAGTGGAGCTCACCTCTACAAACTCCACAACTTTTTACAACTACAGGATCTAAAGTTGATGACAGCAGGTCAGCTGTGGCAGGCTGGGAATGGAAGCAGACGTCATCCTCCTGCAGCATCACAACAGAGTACCTGGACAATAATTCACACGCGTTTTTCACTTTTTTTTTTTTTTTTGATAATTCACACACGATTAAGTTTCACTCACGCGCGCACACAAAGCATGACTTACAGAGATTCCTGATGGATGAAAAATAACATCCTGGTCGAGTTTTCCTCTTTCACTTTATCCTGGATTCTTTTCAGCAGACTGACATGTTTTCCAGTTAAATTTAGTGATCTGTCCATTGTGACATTAACTTTACTCCACAGTATCTTAATTCTCTCGATGACAGCAGACTGAAAGGAAAAACACGGAGAGAGGATTTTTATAACGGAGACTCCAGGGTCAAACGCCTCAATTATCTCAAAACCGTTCTCAATCCCGCATATATTTAAAAAAAAAAAAAGAAAATGGGAGATGAGTAGTGTCCTTTTTTTATTACTTTCATCCAGTAAACCATAACTTAAAGGACTCTGATGAAGATTTAGCCAGCAAAACATGCTAAAAGGCAGTCAGTTCCACAAGGCGAGTCACAGTCCTGCATGATAAACTGACTTTTTCTAACTTGTCTTGGCCGTTCAGACACAATAGACCTGCTCTGTTTTTAACAATGTTTCTTTTAAAAAAAATGCCATCTGAGAAAGGCTTGCTAGCATAGTTAGCAAAGTGTATTCTTTGAAAACCGCGACGGGTTCTTGGCATAAAAACTGCCTTTTGATTGGACCTCAGTGAAACTATGTTGTCCACCCCATTTTAAACACTCGGCACTCACTGTACACTTTTCTTTTCTTTGATAAACACGTTTTTACAGATGAGTTCGTAGGGCAAAGTAAAAATAAAAGCGTAGAAGAAGAAATTACTACTTATCCACTTGCCTCTAATACACGCCAGTGTCTGTAGTGCGCCTCTACTGGTGAAATGCTGGAACTACAGGTAAAACACACCAGTTTTTTTTTTTTTTCTTATTAAATTCAGTTTTTTAAATATAATTTGAACCAGTGGTGATTTTACCTCTTTTGGGGGCCCTAAATTTGACCTCAGCAACCCTGAAAAATAGTGTATAAAAAAAAAATAAAAAAAATAAATAATAATAATAATAATGTATAGATGTATATATGTATAGATATAGATATAATAATAATAATAATAATAATTTTAATTGTCCAAATTTTGGACAATTTCGGCGGGCCAATTAAAAAGCCCAACAGGCCGTATACGGCCCGCGGGCTGGGGTTTTCCCGTGCCTGAGTTAATCCCACTGAGCCTCGGGCACTCATTTACTCATTTACATTAAAGTCTAGTTCTTCAAGGAATGCCAATCTGCCACCAGAGTCTTAGACATTTTGAACAAACCTTGAAAATAGTGCTAATATGTGGTGCTACAAACATACAAAACTGTAGAGCAATTTCTGTAAAAATTACTTTTTAAAATGGCAGGTTTTGTGTTCTGTAAGGACAGTTTGCTGTGGCGTCCATTTTGAATTGGATCCTTTCAGCAGTCTGTGTTGAAGCAACAGTTTTAAGTCACAATTTGCCTCAGTTTTTATAAAACATCACCTTTTTTTTTTTTTTTTAAACGTTTTTGTCTGGCCGTTTTTACTTTTTTATTTTTTAGAGTTAAAAGTCTGATTCTAATTTGAGCTTTAAACAAGTGTAAACTAAAATCAGACGTTTTGCATGCCATCACTACATATGTTGCGTGAACCGTCACTTTAAATTTTACATCACATAGTGACTTGACTCAAATTACTGAGAAAACAAACTTGAGAAAAATCAGTACCATACCAGCTTTATTTAGAGCACTTTAAACACAAATGGGACCAAAGTGCTGTACTCATAATAAAAAGATCATAAAACTTATTTGAAGCCCCTCTTTCTTTAGTAATTACATTGGTAAGTAAAAAAAACTTAATGTTACCTGTTCCTTTCCCCATATTGTTGATTATGAAGCACTGTAGGAAATAAAAGTAGGGGCTTTCCTTGGCTGGTGGGGGGAGCCTGCGTGATGTTGTCAGAGGAGATGAAAGAAGAAGCTCTAAGACTGCAGTCTCTTTGGGGCCCTGGTTAGTAAGTATTCAAGCTCCATGCCCAACCGATAATTAGCTTTACTCCGTTTGCCACAAGGCTTGTCATCTAAAGTTAGGGAAAGTCCCAGCTTTTATTCCTTCTGCTGGTCTCCCCCTACTAAAAGATCCCGATTGTAACCCGAGCTGCAAAACCTTGATGTCCCACACAATGCTGGAGATAATCATCCGGCTATAATGCAGACACGGGCGAATACTCTGAACTGACTTGACTGTTTTTGTTTGCCTCACAGGGTCCACTTACAGCGTCTTGTCCACCATGCCATCAGACTCGGAAAGCAGCAGCTCACTCAGCAGCTTAGGTGGGTATGGTGCTCATGGTGAGGTACAAACTTTAAATTTAAAGGATGGAAAATAATGCCTTTCTTACGAGGGGAAAAACAAACCTACATATTCTAAGAATCATGCCACAGTTTTATAAATAGTAACTAGAGGATGGTTTCTGGCTGTTTAGACTCTGAGCACAAGCACGTGATTAGACAGATGTGAGCATGATTTAGTAAAAACACTCTACCCCCACTCACATGCACACACAGACCTGGTTCATTATGTTGTTCTGTAAAGGCCAGAGGATTTGGCTGGCACATGCCGTTAAAACAAAACAATTTGTATCAGCAGGTTTCTTTCCTTTGTGACGCTTTTTCCTCTTGCTAACAATAATTTAACAGTGATGTAATTAAATAAAAGTGTAATTCTTGTTTGCTTCCAAAAAAGGGTCAGTTTAAAGAATCAGTCAGGCTAAGGTCCCCCCTGAACACAACCATTTGTCACTCGGTATAGTTCTCGCTTAGTATGAAACTGCCAACTTTTTTTTGTTTTGTTGTATATCAGACTTTAGTATCCATTTGTACCATTTTCTGAAACTATGGTCATGTTGCCACTCTTTGTTCTCAGAGTTGGCTAAAAATCCAGATTGTAACTTTACCATTTTAAATAAACTGAATCTGCAGTAACTGCTAGACCTGTCACGATAACAAATTTTGTTGGGCGTTGAATTGTCTCAGAAATTATTGCGATAAACAATAATATTGTTTTGACCAATTAAAAAAGTTAGAAATTACTGTCAAATTTAAGAAGAAATGTTTAATTTGTTTTGCATGTAGTACCTTTTCGACCACCAGATGGCAGTACAAAACTGTTTGAACCGAAAGATGGATAGTGAGGGAGCGAGCAGCGTGCCTCTTTAAGAAAAATGGGAGGGAGGCGTCTTGACGTGACCTGGGCTGTCTCTCTTTGGTTCTCAAAATGGCGGACGCTCTGTGTGGTTTGAGCTCTTTAGCATAGCATTTTTTTACACAAAGCTTTTAATTAAAAAAAAAATCAGTAAACAAGTTCTCAGCTTCTTTTTGCAGAGAAAAACTTTTTACACAAAGGCACTGGTTTCAACTGTGAATTTTGGAGCTTCGACAAGATGGAGGTTTAAACGAAAATGAGGTTGATAATTATAATTTATCATGTGATGATTTTTATTTTTCGCGACAGGCCTAGTAACAGCCCCACCATTTTGCTCTTTGAGACCAGCACTTTTCCTTCATTGACATGTTGACGCTCGCAGGTACTTCTGGTCAAGCCTCCTCACCTCTCCCCACCAACATCGACGGCCACAGAGTCAACGAGAAGATGGAGACAGTCCTGTTCCAGCTGAGACAAGTGACTTGTGAAAGGGACGAATTACTCAAACGCTTGCCACATTCTTTACCTGGAACTACTTTTGAAGAATGCAGGTACTCATTAAGTCTTATACACCTTACTTCCTGTTCGTCTCTTTGCTCCTGTATGTAAAAGCTTGTCAGTCATGCTGTCACTCTCCACTGTAGTTTCTTAAAACCCGAATTATAGATTTGTCCCTTTTTAAAATTTTTTATAATAGACTAAACTCAAAAACGGGTCATGACTACGAGCGCCTAAAGCTGCAGTGCATGAAGGCAATGGCAGACCTGCAGTCCCTGCAGAACCAGCATAGCACCACCCTGAAGCGTTGTGAGGAGGCTGTGAAGAAAGCAGACTTTTACCGGTAAGTGAAACTTCTGGACATTTTGCACATGAGCTGTATCCTGCTCTGTGCACGTCGTAACATATTCGCAGCAGATTGCATAGACAGATTTTATTCTGCAAGAGTAATAGGGGATGAAGCTTTTATACCAGTTCAAAAGTCGCTGGGTTAAGCCATGAAAACAAAATCCCTTCAGTTATCCTTCAATTTAATTTAAAATTTGTTATTGTTTAAAAAAAGAATAAACGGTTTTTATAAGTCCCATGTTGTCTTTTCAGGACCGAAGTTTAAATCAGAAAGTGAATTGCTGTCCTTTATGCCAGAGCATGCTCTGTTTTTATTTAAGCACACAAACATGGCACAGATGTCCAGCCGCACAAATCAGTGTGGCTGTACATCTGTGCCATGTTGGTGAACTACAAACGGAGCATTTGTGGTCCTGTGATGTAAGCTGTGCAGAGCCGACATGATGGGAACGCTGGTCCATTTGTGTGATTTGATGATGCCATATTCTCCCCAAAGTGTTTGCGACCAACATCTGGTCCCCAATGCAAGTGGACAGATGAAGGATTATTGCAGTGTTTAAGCCTCTCCTTCTGGGCTCTGTTTGCACTGAAAGTATTTACTTGTAACTGTCCTGTCTGCTCCTGCATTTATCAAGCAAGCATCACACAATGTCAATAAAAAAAAGCCCATTTAGATCTGACCGTATATAAATCAATGGGTCACTTGGTACTTGTGCAAGCTTTTGATTCAGTAATCACTGAGGATTGCATTGTTCTACTGTTTGTGTCCATGGTACATCTTAGATGCATTTTACTAGATTTATCAATAAAAATATGACTAATGGGCAAAGAGAATATTTAAAATGTAACGAGTAGTATTTTGTACTGCAGCACTACCCAAGGAGATATAATTATTTTTAAATTGAGCACCTAAAAAAATTTATTGAAGTGCAATCATAACACATGCAGGACTTAAAACAGCTTAGCAATTAGGGATGTGAATCTCTCTCTCCAATAACACTGATCAGGCTTGTTGTGATATCTACTTAATATTCTGTGTAGATGTCTTGCGGGTGAGCACAATCAGCTGAAAGAGGAGCTGGAGGCAGTCGGACAGCACAACATCCAGCTGGTCAGAGAGTTGAACCACGTGAAGCAGGCCTGCGAGGAGCTGAGGAGGCTGCATGAAGACGACCAGAGGGAAGTTTCTGATATGAGGATGCTGCAGCAGCAGGTATCCGAGTAAAACTATCATGCATGCACATGTAGAATACAAAACGCGTACTATTGACTGTGTGCACAATGGAACTCTGAATGTCCTTTACATATAGTTTGATCTTGGCATTTGAACCAAAATTAAATTTAGTTCCTGTCCTTGTGACCATTGTATGCAAAAGAGCGAGCTGTTTAGACGAACGGGGTCAGACGGGTCCAGTCTTCCTATATCTCCATCGATCAAACCCATTTTAGAAATTTGAAAAACAACTTTAACCTTTGCCTTTTACTGTTACTTCATTTGACCTTGGCATATTCAGTTTCACTGCAATAAAAAGTTGTATCATTAAATGTTTCATTTGCATAACCATAAGAATGTCTGAGTTCTGTCTGATTGTACAAACGCATGCTCGGCACACATTTCTGAGGGGAGCTAGTGCTGAAGGTTATGGTGGAGGAGATGTGGATCCTCACAGACTGCGGTCTGTTTAAGAAGTCCAGGACCCAGTTGCAAACTATCAGACTTATCAGACTTGGCATGACTTTAAAGGTAGTTCATTTCATGCTTTCATGTCAAAATTTACATTAACTGTTTGCACCACTAGGACAACTGCAAGTGGTGCAAAACGAAGAATGGTCCTGCAAGGTACAGTTGTAAGGATAAAAAGCTGCTATTTTGTACTGTAACTTTTTTTCACCTCAATGTTAGTTTGTCTGGCAACCAAAATATAACGTTTTAATTTTACTTTCTGTGCCAAGATGCTGTTAACATTAAGAACATTATTTTTAGCCTTTGAAACCAATAAGAATGGTGTCTAAATTGAGCTGAATGATTAATTTGTGCTCAAATTTCACAGAAATTGTGAACATCTTAGTTTTTTTTAAAAGCATTTTCAACTAGATTCTGCAAATGAAAAAACTTCCATTTAAAAAATAAATAAATAAATAAATAAATAAAATTATTTTTATTCATTCACAGGTGATGAGAGAGGGTTCATCTGAAATCCTAAACAAGATGTATGAAACGGCTGTAGACAAGTTGGAGGTGATGAAGAGCGACTACGAGGCTCTAAGGAAGCGTTACAATGAAAAGACAGCCAGTCACAATGTGGACTTGATTCGTTTGGACCAGCTTGAGGAGGAGAACCACCGACTACAGAAAACACTGGACATTCTGTCTAAACAGAGGGACGCTGCCATCCACTATCAGCAGCAGTACTCCTCTTCAGTTAAAAGGTAGAGCAGAAATTATTCAACATTAGCAGCTGCACACACAAACCAAGCAGCTGGTAAAAACAACAAACGGCAAATGCCGTACTTGAGTGTTATTCTGAAGTCAAATCTTCAAAGTGCTTAAAACGGCTCAACAGAAGCTGAAGCTTTTCAGATCGACAAATCTTTACAAGTTCTTTTATATTTTGTGACACGTTCTAACATTTTTATATTGTAGTAAAGCAAAAATATAATTCAAAAACAATATTATGAGTTGTTAAATCATGATCGGTTTCAGGTTTGACAACACTAAAGAACTGAACAAAGCCACAGCGCAGAACAAGGAGCTGCAGAGAGAGTTGGACCGGCTGCATTCTGAGACGACACGGTTAAAGACCCAGCAGCTCAAGGCTGTGAAGGACTGCGAGAAGTACAAGGAAGAGCGGGACTCTGTGATCAGCGAGTATCGCTTGATCATGAGCGAAAGGGACCAGGTGATCAAAGAGGTGGACAGGCTTCAGACGGGCCTGGAGGTGGCGGAAGCAAAGCTCAAGAACAATTCCTCAGAGAGACGAGTGGCCAACGAGGAGCTGGAATCTCTGCGACAAGTAAAGAGCTTGTTGTTTAATCAGGACATGTTCAGAATTTAGAAACTTGCGTGATTATTAATGTTTACTGGTATTGTTTTTGCAACACGAAGGAACTGGCCTCTGCACTAGTGGACAGAGATCAAGCAATCTGTGAAAAGAACGAGCTGCTGGAGAAATACTGCCATGAGGTGAAGGACAAGACGGAGGCTCAGAAGGAGCTGAGTCAGGCCTGCAAAGCCATTGAGACAGTGCGTGAGGAGAGGGATGTGGCCCGCAAGGAGAGGACAGAGGCCATCATTCAGAGGGACCAGCTGCTGCGAGAGTATTACCAGGCCAGACAGGTAGCCAGACAGAGGGTTATTCATCAGTCCAAATAAAAGGATAGATTTACTTCAACAATAATCCTTTGAGCTCCTCTCATTGTGATGGTAGTAAAAGTTTGTTTTCATCAGCTGTGCAGTTTCCACTCATTGATTTAAATGAGAAATGAGCTTCACTGTTCACTTTTACTGATCGTCAGCTTATTATAAGGAAAGCCAAAGATTCTTGCATTAGGAAAATTGCCACTAATTAAAGTGACAAACGGCACAGTGTCAGAAATGAATAGTGCAGTCAAGTCTAATTTAGCAGCAGACTTAAGTGTATTGAGAGCATAAATTAACTGTCATTCGCTCTAGAGTTATTTAAAATGAGACCAATAGACTCATCAGACATTTGTTCTATATCTGACCAGCTTTAAACCCCACTTATTCCGTTATATCCATGATCCTGTTCACGTCAGAGGATGGCTTTTTGTTTGTAGTGTACTTTGTACAGTGTACATGCATACAGTGTACATGCATAGTGTACATTTACAGCTGTATTAATTACGTGGCTTCAAAATCATTTTAAACCTATTGATTGGTTTGAAGGATTGCACAGAAAGGGCTCAGACCCGTTTATACTAACCCAGGGGTCTGCGATCTTTTTGACCTAAAGAGCCATTTCTGCCACTGTTCTCACAGTGTCTTGAGCTGCAAAACCTGCTTATCAACTGGTGGCCCATGGGCCACTTGGAGGTTGTTGGAGGAAGGTTTTTCTGGCCAGTTGGGCTGACATAAAACTAAAAATGTGATTTATTTATTTATTTATTTATTTTTTTATTTTTTTTTATTTTTTTAACATTTTAGGGTAAAAGGAAAACTCAAAATTAGGGGAAAAATGGTTTCTACAAAGTCTTTGCAGGCGTATGCAAGTGTTTTTTTACTGACTTAAAATTAAGTATAATAAAACATAAAATTTTAAAGTATGCAGAAAAAAATTGCCATTTTTCTGGACAAGTTATTTATTTTTAAGAAATATCCCACTAAGCTTGGAGGTTGGATAAATGAAGTAGCTAAATGTAATGAACACGTTTCACTTCTTGTATTTCACAAATTTACAGAAAATGTCCCCAACCCCCCCCAGCTAAAACCCGCATTCTCTGTTGTGGGATTAATAATAAAAAAAATAAAAAAAATGGCAGTATTATGTTAGTTTTGGTCAAAGCTTCAAAGTATCACAATTGAGAAACTAAAGAGCTGCATGTGGCCCCTGAGCTGCAGGTTGCAGACTTCTGTCCTAACCTTGTGAAAGATTTTGCACCTTACCGTATTTTCCACTGTACACGTTGCACCTCCTTATAAGTCACATCAATTCAAATTACTTGTTTGCTCGAAATTATATTAAAGATGTGTCTCAGTCTAACTTTTCCTTAATAAATGCACTTTGTCAAATCGGCTGCATTTCAAAACCCGATTTGCGGAAGCACGCAGAGGGAGAGCACGCTGTGAATTTCTTCGAAATTTAACAAGTTAACCACCCAAAATCAATTAAAAAAAATAATTTTTTTTTGCTCCTCTTCAGAGTAAAGGTGTGTCTGTTTAACTTTTACTTAATAAATGCCCTTTAATGGTCAAATCCACTGCATTTCGCCGAGGCGGCGCAGAGAAATGATGGCAAGCCGATTGTGTCATTAATGGCTACTTTTACCTATTGCATGACAAAATGGCATGCCATACTAAAGTGCCATCTAGTGGTTCAATATTTTCAGTAAGAATGAATGAAAACGGTAATATCTCAGCCAAAAACTGGTTTATAAATATGGGGAAAAAAATCCATAAATGTGTCTTATAAGGCACAGGGCATGTAAATTATGCAAAAACTGCGACTTACAGGCTGAAAAATGTTATTGTTGAGGGGAAAAAGACTGGGATGAGAACTTATTTTTGAATGATTTTAACAGCAAGAGGCAGTGTTTTTAGATCAAGTTACACTGTTGCTCACAGTGTTTCTATGCAACAGTATTCAAAGGTTGACTTAAATTATTGGCCTTTTTCAGAATAAGACTTTAAGTAAAGGTTTTAATTGTGCTTTACTAGATTAAAAGCAGCAGACTTGTCTGCCTCTTTTGTGCACTTTGACACGATTCTTTTATCGCCCTGCATTTTTGTCTGCACCTCCAGAAACAAGACTCCGCTACTCTGGACATGGAGCGAGCCAACAAGGAGATCGAGATGCTGAGGAAGCAGTACGAGGCCATCTCTCAGGAGCTGAAGGAAGCGCTGCAAGAAGCAGAGGTGGCCAAATGTCGACGGGACTGGGCCTTTCAGGAGCGGGACAAGATAGTGGCAGAGAGGGAGAGCATACGGTAAACCATCCGTTTAAAGGACGCCTGTCTGTAGAATGTCCACATATTTCATATGGTTACTGCTCGTAAGCACAGATTTGTCTAAAAATAGATGTCGGCTAATTTATGGTATTGTTTACTCCATCCAGCACGCTGTGTGACAACCTGAGACGAGAGCGAGACAGAGCTGTGAGTGATTTGGCAGATGCTCTAAGGAATCTGGATGACATGAGAAAGCAGAAAAATGATGCTACACGGGAACTCAAAGAACTAAAGTGCGTCTTTCCTCCACACTTATTTGACTCTCCCCCCGTGCAACATTATCTGCACTATTTTAGGACTAACAAAACATTATTAGCACTGCAGTGGGTATCCAGTTATTTGAATGATAGGAGACAGTTTGTACAGGTAAACAATGTAAGATCTGAATTTTGTGTGAATGGGTGTGGAGTTCCTCAAAGCTCTGAGTTGGGAACAAAGTTGTTTGTTTTGTATGTGAATAATCTGGTTGACGTGTCGGGGCTTTTGAAGTGTTTTCTTTGCAGATGATGGATTTTTTTTTTTTTTGTTCGGGTGAAGATATTGAACGGATGTTAAAGGTGATACAGGCAGAATTTGTAAAAATACAAACTTGGTTCCAACTTAAGTTACCATTAAATTAGGAACAAACAAACTACATGATAGTTTGTAATATAAATAAAATTATTGAAGTCCCATTTAAAATTGACAGTATTGAAATTCATAGTTAATGAAATAATATTTTTGGGTGTCGTTATTGATGAGAAGCCGACATGGAAATCTCATGTAAATTACTTAAGAATAAAAATGGCTAAATCAATTGCATTACTGTATATAAAGTAAGTTTTTGAATAACAAAGCTTTGTATTGTATAATATAATGATAGTTCCATATTTAACATCTTGTATTGAAGTTTGGGAAAAGCATGCAAAACAATTACAAATCCTATTTTTAGTTTACAAAAAAGAGCTATAAGAATTAATAGTAGGAAATGCTATGGTCACCCAACAAATCTATTATTTCATCATCTGAAATAAAAATTTATGATTTGGTTGAATATAGTATTTTACAAGTCATGTATAAAGTTCATAAAACATATTATCCCCAAATATTAAATTAAAATTTGTTAATAAAGAGTCTTTAACCTTAAAGGAATGGAAATGTTTGTAAAACCTCCATTCAGAACTAATCTGAAGGAGTAATATCACAATAACAATTTCAAAAACAATTTGTTTAAAAAGATGAGCAAGTTAAATTTGTTAGGAAAATATGATGCCATGTGAAGGCTGCCTAATATTTTTTTTTTTTACTTTTTGGAGATGTTCTTGCGTAAATTGTTTTTTTTGTAATTTTATATATACATTTTTAAATAAGGGGCAGATATAAAAATTTTGTCTTCTTTCTGCACCCTTTTCATTCAATGTATTTTTTTTCCTTTTGAGTTATTTTGTTTCTTTTTAAGTGAATGAATAAACGAATAAAAAAAATAAAATTATTAGGCTATATAGATGAGCGTTTCTTTTGACTGGGTATACTTTAATGCAAAGTGGAGACATTTAATCTGAACTTTTCCCAAAGAGCTGAATGTTTTCTGTTTTCTTGCAGAGAAAAGCTGGATAATCAATTGGAGAAGGAAGCACGATATCAGCAGCTGATTGTTCACAGTTCACACGATTCAGCCATAGACACAGACTCTATAGAATGGGAAACGGAAGTTGTAGAGCTTGAAAAGCAAAGAGTAAGTTAGTCGTACTTTTAATTACCGTACTAAACAAATGCATAAAGTTCAATCAAAACATTGAGACATTTTCTGTGTGGTCTTTTTCCCCCTAGGATATGGATTTGAATGCTCTTGGGTTTGAAATTGCTGAAGGGGTAAATGATTCATATTTACCAGGCGATAGCATCATATTTGTCTCCAAGGTGGATAAAGGAGGTATTGCTGAAGGGAGATTAAGGTAAACATTGTTTTTTGCTCTAATACTTGATAGATTTGGTGATGATGCTTTTTTTTAAATTTTTTTATTTTTTTTGTACTATTAAATCTTTAAACGGAGTAAAAGCTAATCTTTCTCGCTGCAGGGTGAACGATTGGCTGTTGAAAATAAATGATGTCGATTTGACTAATAAGGACAGAAAGCAGGCGATCAAAGCTGTGTTGAACGAGGAGGGGGTGATCAATATGGTGGTACGAAGACGAAAGTCGTGTGGGGGACGGATTGTTACTCCGATCCAGATAAACCTGGCCGGACACAAAGGTCAGCTTCAAGTTCCACATAAGAAGCAAGATTAAGTATTTTTACTCAAAATCATTTTGCTTTAAAAAGTACGAACAATATTCCAGTGCGATTGAAGATTCTGTTTTACTTTATTTGAAGGCAGTTTTCTGTAAATGACAAATGTTTCTCGTCTTTCTTCTCAGACTGTGGCATTAGTTTGGAAAGTGGAGTTTTTGTTGCCAGTTTGGCTGCAGGAAGTCCAGCCTCCAGAGATTGTAATCTTACTGTTGGTGACAGACTATTAGCGGTAAGTATGCCAGCTTAAAAACTGGAGTTACTCAAAACAAGCTGCTTTAGTGCCAAAACACAACTATTAGATTAAATCTAGCCTGCAGCGCCCTCTACTGGCCAAGAACAGACAAACACAGACTATAGTGTATGTGCATATGCAACGTTAAAGTTCAGAAAATGTAGTTTTATTCTTGGGAACATTTTGGTCAAATCCATTATTTAACCATTTCTTCTGTCAAAGTAAAAATTACTGTGTATAAAGTTTTGATACATGCCTAATCTAAAATAAAATTAAAAACTATTGATCTGCAGGAAATTATTGTGCCAGAGTTTCAATACAAAGGAACGTACACAAGGAATAATGCACATAAAAACAAAACGGAATATTAAAAAAAAACCAAGAATATGAAAATGCCAATTAATTTCTAAAACGGGTCAGGTGCAGACAGAAACATTAAATTGTTTTATTGTAGTGCAGAATTAATTTTATTGTTCTGTGAAGAAAGGGGGAGGAGTTGAAAAGTTTGATAGCCACAGGGAGACAGGACTTCCTGTGAGTCTGCATTAAATTAATATTTTGAAGGCTTCATGAAGATTTTATCAAATCTTCATGGTCATGGTCTTCATGGAAATCAGGTCTCTCTTGTAAAAATGAGTCCTCGAGGCTCAATGGGATTTACCTGTCTAAATAAAGGCTGATTGATTGATTTTATGAAACTGGAATGCAGTAATTTCTGATTTTACATACTTTTTAAAGTCAAGTTCCTTTTTAAAAATTTAAAGTATTTAAGTTGCTTTATTAAATTATTATTTATTTTTTGGTCTGCTTGTCTATAATCACTGAATTTTAGAGATTACAGTGTTCTGCCTTCACTTCACTTAAGTCCCTGAAGGGCAATTCATTTACAATAAGTAGTAGTGGTAATGACAGCCAGCACATTCATACAAACTTTTAATCATGACAAAGTTAATAAAAACAGGGTAAAAAGTTACAATATTAATAATGCATAAAAACATGACTAAAAAAAAAAAAAGCGTCTTGACTGTAATAATTAAATAACCTTGGGTCAAGGCATTAAATCTATATTTAATTTAAAAACCAATTACTGTGGGGATGAAAGAGTTCTTTAATCTGTTCGTTCTACTGTGTACCTAGGTCCACAGAAAAATAAAAATTAGTAGATTGATGTGTAGAGGATGCGTGGAATCTACCAATTTTTATTTTAGTTTTTTGGCTTTGGATACTGATCTGGACTTGAATAGGTCCATGATGTAATTCAATTGATTCCCTATGAATTTTCTGCATTCTTTGACAACACCCTGTAGGCGTTTAGGTTTTTTTTTTTTTTCAAGTTCAACAACCCAAACCAGCAAAGAAATGAAAAAATTGAGACAGATTCAATAAAACGGCTGTAAAACATTTTAATAAAAATGCAGTCAACATTTAAGCTCCTCGGCTTCCAGAGGAAATGCCTCTTGTGTATTTTCCGGCAGATTCCATCAGTCTGGGACTCAAATGTCAATTTTTTTTGTCCATCGTTATGCCCAGGTACTTGTGTTCTTGCACCTCTTCCACTACCTGACCCTTAATAATAACAGGAGGGAGAGGGGCAGGAGCCTTCCTAAAGTCTATGCACATCACTTTTGTTTTTGATGCGTTGATGTGCAGGAAAGATGGCTGGCACCACTCCAGTCCTGCAGGACATCATCTCGGCCTTGGCAGAAAAGTGCAATAATCAAAGTCTTACTTTGTTTTTTCTTTTTGTACACAGATCAATGGGATTGAACTTGATGACAAATGTCTCTCTGAATGTGAATCTCTGTTGAGGAACTGTGGAAACTCTCTCAGGATCTCCCTAATGAAGGTGACCACCTCAGACTTTACAAAATAAGAGTATTATTTATCATATCTAGGCCTGTCACGATAACACATTTTGCTGGGCGATTGTCTCAAATTATTGCGATAAACGATAATGTTTGAAATTTGACAATAATTAGTAATGTCAAATTTAAGAAGAAATTTAAAATTTTTGTGAAGTACCTTTTTTGACCACTTGATGAAAGTATAGGGCTGTTTGAACTGAAGGATGGATAGTGAGGGAATGAGCAGCGTGTCTCTTTAAGAAAAATGGGAGGGAGGCCCCTTGACGTGACATGGGCTGTCTCTCTTCAGTTCTCAAAAATGGCGGATGCTCTGTGTGGTTTGAGCTCTTTAGCATAGCATTTTTCACACAAAGCTTTTAATAAAAAAAAATCAGTAAACAAGTTCTCAGCTTTTTGTAGAGAAAAACAACTTTTTACATGAAGGCACGGGTTTCAACCGTGAATTTTGGAGCTTCGACAAGACGGAGGTTTTTTCCCCCAAGGTTGGCCTGTTAGCTTAGCTCGTAGCTTAGCTTCTCAGCTGATCTGCTTTTAACAATCCAAAAACACAATTTTGGGTCGTTTAAAATGGGTTTTAAAGGGAAAAGCAAAATGGAGGGGTCAATGAAGAGCACCGGAGTTGAGCCTCGTCTTCAGGAGAAAGACTGACACGAAGAAACAATAAAGCCGTTAAATGAGACTGAGGTCAATAATTTAAATTTATCATGCGATTAATTGATTTATTGTTTATTGCGACAAACCTAATTCTATAGTAGTGGCTGTCAAGTTGTTTATGGCGTGATTTATTTTTGAACGTAGATTAAATAAGTAAGAAACTACTAATTGCGTATTTACTTCCCTTTGACAGTTTTTCCCACCGAGCTGTTCCGGACACAATTTGTTTGAAATGTTGAGGGACTCAGAAAAGACTTTGCGGTTCCAGTCTGGAGAAATCCACACCAGGAGCTGCAGGAACTCTAAGCACAACTGCTCGACTCAAACTGAAAGCTACAAGTCGGGCAGCAGAGAAGAGCGCGTCTTTAAAGAAACTTGTGATTCTTTGGAAAACGGCAGCAGCTCTCATCCCCGCCACAAAACCTTTTCCCATAGCTCCCAGCACGCCTGCTCGGTTTCCATTTCCCACAGTCCTTCAGAGCCGCATCCAGCACTCTGTTACCGGAGGCCGGATCTCGGCCCTCATCCTCTCACCTTCACCCCTGTTCTTTCTGAAGGAAACTCTACTCAGTCGTCTGTAGATGGAGGGCAGAGCTTTCCGCTGAAGGCTGGTGGAGGGACATGGCCAAAAGTCATAATGGGAACTTCTATTACTGAAGCAAACCCACTGTCAATCTTTAAAAAACCCAAACAGAGGAAGTCCATCTTTGATGTGGCTGCTTTCAGGAGGCCTGAGGCAAACCCTCAGCTGGACTACATGTCTCAAATGTCCAAGCACTCTCCACAAAGCTCCGTGTCTGAACCTGCTCAGACACCACCCACCCCACCAGCCAGGAGCGACTCGTTTAGATTCAAACATCGTCAACAAAACAGCTCTGCGTCCGACTCCACCATCACCAATGGCACTCCTCCTGCCTCTGCGGCTCAAGGCGCAAGCCCCCAGGATGAGGGGTTGGTGGGGAGCCAGCTCTACTACGTCAACACGCCTCCAGAAAAGACCAAGAAACACTGTGAGGATGAAGGGAGTCGACGCAGAGCAGAGATGCAGGAGAGGAGGCGGTACCGTCCAAAATCTGCACCAGCTCTGCGGCGGAATGTGACTCCGTTACACATCCCTGCTCCCATGCAGGTAACTGGTTTATAAGTTGTGTATCCTGATAAACAAACGAGAGGAGTGCTGCTTTAGCATTTTGAAATGCATGCCTGTGTAATGGGTACACTGGATTTCTTGTTTGGAGAGTGATTCAGATTAAAAAAAAGTACTGTTAGCTGTCTGAAACCGTCCTGATGACCTGACTGAATTTTGAATAATTTTTTTTGCCGTCTGGTTTTGTTTTCCCCTCAGACACAAAGTTTCTCTAACGATGAGCACTCCCCGGAGCCAGTGGACTTGTTACGTTTCTCTCCTTTGAGGACTAATCGTTACAGCATGCCATTTGCACCCCCGGGCTACATTAGCATCTCGGCACGTGAGTCATCAGCACATCTGAACGTGTTCCGATTTGCATTTAAATAAACGTGCATTTGTCAGTTAATAAAAACTAGAGCTCAAGCCTGTTTTTATTTATTTTATTAGACCCACCCCAGCGACGTTTAGCGCAGTGTCCTGCTGTGGCAGCTGCTATGAAGAACCCAGTTTATACAACCTTGAGCCACGAGATTCAAACCAACAACTGTCCTTCAGCTCCTAACTCAGGAATCCATCTTCATTCACAACAGAGGTTTCTGCCAGTTTGTTTTTAAGCTAAATCTATTTTGTTGTTCAACTGAATAAACCTTTTTTTTTTTTAATACAAATATTTTAGACTTGTCATAAGGGTCTTGTACGGCTCCCATCTATTATAAAAATTAATAACATCGTGTAGGAAGGAGGGTAAAAAGACCCAAATCTGTTGTGTTGCATGTACAAAAGTGTCCACCCTGCCCCAGATCTCATGAACAGATGGCATGAAGCAAATCAGATCTTGCTCTGGGTTGAATAATTGACTGCCGGGGGACTTACATAGGCCTCTCTTTCTACTTTTAGGCCCCAGAATCATGGACCCCTTAGTCTGGACCTCAGCCACAAGCGCAATGGAGACTTGACGGAGACCAACTGCAGCCAAACACCACACGGCACTGACTCGCTGCCCTCTGCAGCCAGGCTGAGTATGTATGGTGTCCTAGTTTTGAACCGAACATGTTTAAAACATCCAAAAAGCAATTTGATTTCTGGTGACTTTAAATTTATTTTGTTCTGATAACAGTTTTTTTTTTTTTTGTTTAGCCATGAATATGAAGTGCATCCAGAAAGTGTTCAGTGCTTCACTTTTTCCACATTTTGCTTTGCCTCATTTCAAATTGTGTTAAATTAATAAATTACCTAGTTACTCAAAATTCTACACACAATACCCCATTATGACAATGTGATTTAAAAAATTTTTTTTTGCCAATTTGTTAAAAATAGATAATTAAAATCACATTTACGTATTCACTCTTTGCGATGATGCTCCCAACTTGAGCTCACATGTTTCCACTGATCATCCTTGAGATGTTGGTACAACTTAAGGAGTCCACCTGTGGTAAATCCAGTTGCTTGGACTTGACTTGGAAACGCACCTGTCTATAGAAGGTCCCACAGTTGGTGCAAGTCAGAGCACGAACACCAAGCATGAAGACAAAGGAATTGTCTGTAGACCTCCGAGACAGGACTGTGTTGAGGCACAAATCTGGAGAAGGAAACGGAAAAATTCTGCTGCTTAGATGGTCCCAATGAGCCCAGTGGCCTCCATATATGGAAGAAGTTCCAAACCACCAGGACTCCTCCTAGAGCTGGCCGCCTGTCTAAACTGAGCGAACAGGGGAGAAGGACCTGATGGTCACTCTGTCAGAGCGCCAGTGTTCCTCTGTGGAGAAAGGAGAACCTTCCAGGACAAACATCTCTGCAGCAATCCACTAATCAGGCCTGTGTGATGATGGTGGCCAGATGAAACCCACTCCTTAATAAAAGGCACGTGACAGCCTGTCTGGTTTACCAAAACACACCTGAAGGACTCGGACCATGAGAAACACAATTCTCTGGTCTGATGTGAATATCAGGCGTCATGTTTGGAGGAAACCAGCTCCTCACCAGGTCAAGACATCCCTACAGTGAAGCATGGTGGTGGCAGCATCATGCTATGGGAATGTTTTTCAGCAGCAGGAACTGGCAGACTAGTCAGGGTAGAGGGAAAGATGAATGCAGCAACGTAGAGACATCCAGGATGAAAACTTGCTCCAGAGCGCTCTTGACCTCAGACTGGGGCGACGGTTCATTTTTCATCAGGACAACGACCCAAAGCACATGGCCAACATCTCCAAGGAGTGGCTGCAGGACCACTCTGAAGATCCTGGAGTGGCCAAGCCAGAGTCCAGGCTTGAATCCTGTTGAACATCTCTGGGGATATCTGAAAATGGTTGCACAGACGTTTCCATCCAACCTGATAGTTTGAAAAGTACTGCAGAGAAGAATAAGAAACTGTCTAAAGCAGGTGTGCCCAAAGTGGGGCCCGTGGGCCAAAGTTGGCCCGCCAAGCCATTTCAGTTGGTCCACAAGCTGTCCTCATTACTATATTAAAATTTCCTTTTGAAGAATCAATGTGTTTACACTCATTGACTCCACCCATTAACTTTATTGTTAGTCGACCTGACTACCATAATTAAACTACATGGATTCACAGTAGAGTAGATAATTTATGCATTTTTAAAATAATTTAATTTATATTTTATTTTGACAGACTTTCTACCATCCCTCTGCAGTTTCTTGTCACTGAATAACATTTTCCTTTGACAGAACACACTTATAAATCACAGTGTTTAAAAGTAAATTGTAAATATGAACTGGTTTTAGTGGTGATTTGAGCCTCTTTATTTTTCAGGGGTGCCGAGTTTAAATTGAAAGAAACCATCATTAGGATTGTGTAAGGAAACGATTCTCAAACCTTAGATTCACCAAAATATTGATAACTATGGAATCAATAAGTCTCCAATGGGCCAATAAAATCGGATTAATTTGTTTGTTTTTTGCACGAGTCCTGCCACCTGTCAAATCAAGCCAGTAGGCACATCAGCAACGGACCAATCAGCAACCTCGATATGTGCTAAGTGAACGTCCCTTACCTGCAGAGCTGCTGTGGTGTTGCATTACGAACGCTTTGCAGTCAGATTTCAATAACAAAGTTTTTACTTTTGTTTCATGTTAATCTACAGTAATAAACTTTTGTAAAATACACCAGAACGCAGGAAATGGCATCTATTTTATTCAAAATTCTCTGGGGGAGGACCCCCCACCACCACCAATGCAGCCTGTTCTGTAATGTTCTTTATACAGAATGGAAGGATAAATAACAAATAAATGGACTTTAAATAATTATTTGCATTTCATGTATTATTGCGTTTGGCCTGCAGCCCTCTGATGGATTTTAAATTTGTCCCTCTAAGGGAAAGAGTTTGGGCACCCCTGGTCTAAAGAGAGGTGTGCTAAGCTTGAAGCATCACATTCAAAAAGTCTGGAGGCTGTAACTGCTGCCAGAGGTGGATCAACAAAGTATTAAAGGCTGTGAACACTTAATAAATGTGATTTTTCTATTTTGCATAAATTTGCTCAAATCTATTTCTTCACATTGTCATATTGGGGTATTGTGTGTAGGACTTTGAAGAAAGACAATAATACACTAATAAGGCTGTAACATCAGAAAATGTGTAAAGTGAAGCGCTGGCTGTGAATACTTTGTGGATGCACTAATATTTTGTTACACGGGACAATCCAGGTGTTTCTATTTCAATGTAAAAGAAAACGGATTACGATAAAAGATCAAGTGCCTGTTCAAGCCAAACAACTTCCTACTGTTTTAATAAGTTTAGTTGCAAACTCAGGATCTTCTTTTATTCTGCCAAATTCTTCTAATTTAATTTGTTGGGTCTGGGCAGGCTATTATTTCAGTTAACCTTGGGGAAAAAATAAAAACTAGACTTTTTTTTGTTGTTCCACAATGGGTTGCAGTATTTAAAGAATCTTCAGCAATAATATAAAATAAAAAAAATACAAAATATATTTTTGTTTATGGAAATAAAAAGGGCTGGAAGTTTCTTTAGTTTTTTACAAATCCTCTTCATTAATGTTACTGAGAGCATTTGATCCTGAATTCAGTAGGTTTTAAAATGCTGTGGACCACGGGAGTTGAATGAAACTGTGTCTACCACGTGCTGAAAGATTGTTTTTGATTTATCAAGAGGTTTGAAGCTCAAGGCTGTTTGTTCTAAGGAAGAGAAAGCTTAACGTATAGTTTAGTACAAAGCAAAGATTACACATTTGATTTCTTCTTTAAGTGACATAACCTTAAGAAGAAACGCAATAAAAATGGATCTGATTCAGCTCAGGTCATGACGGCAACTAAGAGGCTGCATCGATCTAAACGCTCATGTTCATTAGATAAGCAAATCACAGGAATTCTTCATTTCTAGTAAGACTGAGTGTTTCCGTGTTCTTTGTTTTAGGCTCCCCTGGTGCTTTACGGTTTCGTGCAGAACGCATTAAGATCCCTCCAGCTCGTTCCTGTCGCTCTGCTGGATCAGACAAAGGTCTGGATTACATCACCTGTTGGTGAATGCTGTTGCTGTACATGACACAAGCGCTTGTCTCTGTCACTCCAGGCTCTCTTTCACACTCGGAGTGTAGCAGCCTGACGCCTCCGACGTCACCCGTCAACTTGGACACATCGTCTTTCTCCAGCAGCCAATCCCAAAGCTCCACTTCCTCCCAGCCCAGGATATCAGCCAGTCCTGCTCCAGCTGGTGACAGGAGGGAAGGGTAAGCCAGCACCTTGTCTGCATCCTCGTGCCATCATTCATCAGAGCATGACATGTTGTTTCCACTCTTTGTCTGGTTCATTAAGATTAAATGCTTTGTGTGCAGTAAACAAATCTATAACCATCTCGAACTGAACGCTGACTCACCTTACCTCCGTCTTTTCTGCAGCTTATCATAACCTGAAATCTTTCTCTGCAGCTTCAATCGATGTTTCTTCTTTTTTTATGTGCTTCTCAGATTTCTCTCTTTCTGCACTCCTTCTGTTAGACGTCCACCAGTAAAGCCCAAGTTCTTCTCTTTGAGAAGCTTGAGGTTCGTCCCAAGCTACTTGTAGCACAAATGGAATAATGCAATTACTGCAAGAATTATAGAGAACTCTCTCTCTACTCTTTGTGCACGCT
The DNA here is from genome assembly GCF_014905685.2 of Nematolebias whitei. Classification (NCBI taxonomy): domain Eukaryota; kingdom Metazoa; phylum Chordata; class Actinopteri; order Cyprinodontiformes; family Rivulidae; genus Nematolebias; species Nematolebias whitei. The sequence continues at coordinate 30,328,130 of NC_056514.1, read as the reverse complement.
GCAAATATAAATGCTATGTTCTGCTGTATTTAGCAGCACTGGTGCATGATTTAAACTGAGTGTTAAATTTACCTTAATTATGAAATGGTTGCTTTCCTTTTGGTCATCTCTAATCTTGATGCTTGTTGATAATTGAAGATGTTAAATTTTAGAATAATTTCACGACGGAGTTGAATTTGAACGTGAACTTGGCATATTCTGCACAGCTCCTGTATCGTTTTTAAAACTTTATTTTAAATAAATTGCAATCAATCTTTATACTGAAGGAATCATGAGATGTAATTTACAGTAATTGTAAAGCTGTTTGTATAATAAATGACTTTAAAATGTGTGCTGTTGTATAAACAGTTTTTCCACAACACTGTCAGCATTATTAATAGACCTCAGAAGCATTCTGCTTTAAACAAGATATTATAGTTCAATTTCAAAGGGTAATTTGTTAGGTTTATTTACAGAGTAAAAATACCATTGAAAAGTATTAAACGTAAAAGGTTATCCTGAACCTGTGGTTTGAAAGTTTACTGTTGTAGTTTTCCAGTTATATTGCCATGAAATTATGAATTGCAGGTACAGTAGTCCCTCATTTAGTGTGGTGGTTAAGTTATAGACCCCCTGGCAATACAGGTGTTGGTCATAAAATTAGAATATCATGAAAAAGTTTATTTCAGTAAGTCCATTCAAAAAGTGAAACTTGTATATTCATTCATTACACACAGACTGATATATTTCAAATGTTTATTTATTTCAAATGTTTATTTCTTTTAATGTTGATGATTATAACTGACAACTAATGAAACTCCCAAATTCAGTATCTCAGAAAACTGGTATATTGTGAAAAGGTTCAATATTGAAGACGCTTGGTGCCACAATCTAATCGGATAATTAACTCAAAACACCTGCAAACGGTCTGTCTAGTTCTGTAGGCTACATGATCATGGGGAAGACTGCTGTCTTGACAGTTGTACAAAAGACGACCACTGACACTGCACAAGCAGGGCAAGAAACAAAAGGTCATTGTTAAAGAGGCTGGCTGTTCACAGAGCTCTGTGTCCAAGCACATTAGAGAAGCGAAGGGAAGGAAATGATGTGGTAGGAAAAAAAAAGTGTACAATCAATAAGGATAAACGCACGCTGGAGAGGATGGTGAAACAAAACCCATTCCAAAATGTGGGAGAGATTCACAAAGCTGGAGTCAGTGCTTCAAGAACCACCACGCACAGATGTACACAAGACATGGGTTTCAGCTGTCGCATTCCTTGTGTCAAGCCACTCTTGATCGAGACATCGTCAGAAGCATCTCGCCTGGGCTAAAGACAAAAAGGACTGGACTGTTGCTGAGTGGTCCAAAGTTATGTTCTCTGAAGTAAATGTTGCATTTCCTTTGGAAACTAAAGGTCCCAGAGTCTGGAGGAAGAGAGGAGAGGCACATAATCCACGTTGCTTGAGGTCCAGTGTCAAGTTTCCAGTCAGTGATGGTTTGGGGGTGCCATGTCATCTGCTGGTGTTGGTCCACTGTGTTTTCTGAGGTTCAAGGTCAATGCAGCCATCTATCAGGTTTTTTTTTTTAGAGCACTTTCTGCTTCTGACCAACTTTATGGAGATACAGATTTCATTTTCCAACAGGACTTGGCACCTGCACACAGTTCTAAAGCTACCAGTACCTGGTTTAAGGACCATGGTATCCCTGTTAGTAATTGGCCAGCAAACTCTTCTGACCTTAATCCCATAGAAAATCTATGTGAAGAGGAAGATGTGATATGCCAGACTCAACGATTCAGAAGAGCTGAAGGTCACTATCAGAGCAACCTGGACTCTCATCACACCTGAGCAGAGCCACAGACTGACCGACTCCATGCTACGCCGCATTGCTGCAGTAATCCAGGCAAAAGGAGCAACAACTAAACATTGAGTGCTGTACATAATCATGCTTCATTTGGCCAACATTTCTAAAAATCTTTTTTTTAATTTTTTTATTGGTCTTGAGTAATAACAAAAAAGGTTGAATCATGTCATCTGGACTTCGTTTTTTTGTTAAAAAGAAACGTTTCGCCCCTCATCCAAGAGGCTTCGTCGGTCTGAGGCCTAGCCATCTGGTATTACCCAGAAGCCACCCTGACTCTTGTGTTTCAAGCCTGCCTCAGATACCCCTGAAGTCTGGCCTTTTCACTAATGGTTTCAAAAACACAAAGTTTGTTTTCTCAGTCATCCAGGTATATAACAACAAAAAAGGTTGAATCATGTCATCTGGACTTCGTTTTTTTGTTAAAAAAAACAAATGGCTAGGCCTCAGACCGACGAAGCCTCTTGGATGAGGGGCGAAAC
>NC_056514.1:30306134-30325708 GCF_014905685.2 Nematolebias whitei | reverse complement strand
GACATGATTCAACATTTTTTGTTGTTATATACCTGGATGACTGAGAAAACAAACTTTGTGTTTTTGAAACCATTAGTGAAAAGACCAGACTTCAGGGGTATCTGAGGCAGGCTTGAAACACAAGAGTCAGGGTGGCTTCTGGGTAATACCAGATGGCTAGGCCTCAGACCGACGAAGCCTCTTGGATGAGGGGCGAAACGTTTCTTTTTAACAAAAAAACAAAGTCCAGATGACATGATTCAACCTTTTTTGTTGTTATATACCTGGATGACTGAGAAAACAAACTTTGTGGTCTTGAGTAATATTCTAATTTTCTGAGATTCTGAATTTGGGGTTTTCATTAGTTGTCAGTTATAATTATCAACATTAAAATAAACATTTGAAATATATCAGTCCATGTGTAATGAATGAATATAATATACAAGTTTCACTTTTTTGAATGGAATTACTGAAATAAATCAACTTTAAGATATTCCAACTTTATGACCAGCACCTGTAGGTGAAAACCTACGAAGTAGCGATGTTCTATTTATTTTAGTATTTATATATATATTGAGGCTTTATAATCCCTTCCCTCACTCTTGCAATGTTTTAAACTCTTAAACCTACTAATTTTAACATCATTATATATGTAGCTGCTAAATTTTACTTACCAGTGCATCCCCACTTGGAGGTCCATGTGGGCCGGTTGAAAGAGATGAAAAAAAGTCCCAGTGGGCTCCGGATGGAGTGACAGACCTTCAGCGGCGCACGTCTCGCTTTCAAGTCTTTGTGGGCTGGCTACCAACTCTCAAGATTGACCGATGGGTCTGGAGGTCTGGTTCTGCTCTGGTTCAGTGGGTTCTGTGCGGCTCTCTGCATCTGCTGGGCGTGAAGTCACCGTAATAAGCGCACAACTTTTTCCCATCGGATCAAAACTTTCCCTCTAGTTTTTCAGCAGAAGGTGGCGGGCCCTGTTGGCTTCTGGGAAATGTAGTTGTTTTGAGCAAAGGAAACTAAAAAATGGCAGCTTCTCTGAAGTATTTTACATTTTTGTCAACTTTTGACTACTGTATCCTGCCTGTAATGTTGCAGTCACATGAGTAATAAAGTTGCCAATCGTGTCCTGTACACATTTTTTCCTTGTGTTCAATCTTTGAAAAACCGCGATCGAGCGAGTCCACGAAAGTTGAGCCATGAAGGAGCGAGGGACTACTGTGCACACTTGATGTAACCAAATCTCTGCTGATTCTGCCCAAAGACAGTTTTAAATAAGGGGACTGAGTTGCATTCGACTGGCTGTGCTCTGTGTAGGTAAACGAATATGGTGGATTTGGACAAGTGTAGAATCTCAGACATTTAGTTGGAAATACAAGGATGGATCTGTTTCTAAATGTGAAAGAAAAGGGAACAAGTAAGACATCTGTCAAAAATAAATTACATTTTCTCTATAAAACTTTTATTTAAAGGACATAAGAAAAGTATAGTGTGGATTTTATTTATTTTGGATGGTCTGTATTATGACTTTGTAATGAACCTTTTTAATTTTGGTGGAATTAAAAAAAAAAAAAAAATTAAAAACTTAAATTTCCCTTTTAAAAGCCCTGATCTCAGTTTTATTCAGTATCCACAACAGGATGTTGGCACTAATCAATTTTCTCAGCATTTCTACTCTCCCTTCCCCCACAAATTTTGAACCAATCAGAAAATTACTTATGAATTAAATTGTAAGACTTAATATTTAGGATTTTTGAACCTATAAAACCTTTCTTGCACCGGTCACTAAAGTGAACAAACTTGTTTTGATCCGTTTCAAACTGTGTGAATTTGGACCTAATTTAATGTTTCATCGAGACAGTAGGCTGGAAGCAATCATAGCTACTTGGAAAAAAACAAACAAACATGCACCTTTTAAACTTTACAACAACGAATGACATAACTCTTTTATTCTCTAAGGCCATTCTTGGGAGAACCACGCAACGTGACTGTACAGAAAGGAGCCGAGCCGTTGGGAATCTCCATAGTGAGTGGAGAAAACGGCGGAGTATTTGTGTCCAAAGTAACGGCGGGCAGCATCGCTCATCAAGCTCGACTAGAGTTTGGCGACCAGCTGCTCGAGGTAAAACCACCTCACGTAAACTTCACTGAGCTGTCTTGTTTTTGTTTCTAATGCTTGATGCAATTTCCAGTTTAACGGAATCAATCTTCGAAATGCCAACGAGCAACAGGCACGGCTGGTGATCGGCCAGCAGTGTGACACGGTCACCATTTTAGCCCAGTATAACCTGCACATGTTTCAGCTGGGAAATCATTCTCATTCAGGGTAAGAAAGCAGCACACAGTAAACCTTTAAGCTGATTTTGAGTCATTAAGTGATCGGCAAAATATCTATATTTTTTTTCTTAGCTCTCAGATGGAGTCCTTCAGCAACCAGGTGACAACCCAAGGTGACGTAGCTCCAAGCTGGGACAATCACTCTGTCGATAATCTAAGTGAGCAGGACGAGGGGACCATGACTCCTTCATCCAGGCTGACCACTCCTGCCACAAGTCCTCACAACTCCTTCAGGTTTAGGATCCATTAATTTTGTTAGGAAGACAATGAATGTTTAGGGTTGGACTGGGAAATCTAAATTAGACCTGTCGCGATAATCGATAAATCAATCGCACGATGAATTAAAATTATCAATCTCATTTTCATTTACCGGCTTTATCGTTTCTTCGTGTCGCTCTTTCTAGTGAAGACGAGGCTCAACTCCGGTGCTTGTCACTGACCCCTCACTTTCTTTTTTCTCTTTAAAATCTGTTAATTGTCCAAAATTGCGTTTTTGGATCTTTAAAAGCAGCTAAGCTGAGAAGCTAAGCTTCGAGCTAAGCTAATAGGCTGACCTCCTCCATCTGGTCAAGTTCCAAAATTCACGATGGAAACTCGTGCCTTTGTGTAAAAAGCTGTTTTTCTCTGCAAAAAGAAGCTGAGAACTTGTTTACTGATTTTATTTATTTTTTAATTAAAAGTTTTGTGTGAAAAATGCTATGTTAAAGAGCTCAAAACACACCGAGCGTACGCCATTATCACCATGTCGGCCCATATCGCGTCGAGGGCCCTCCCTCCCGTTTTTCTTGAGGCACGTTGCTCAACTGGCGCAGAGGTTAGAAGATGGGCTTGCGATCAGAAAGTCGTAGGTTCACCTCCCGGTACCATCAACATCAAAAAAAAAAAAAAAAAAATGTGGGGGGAAAAGGTGAAACACCCACACCTGCCTCCACCCTCATTCGCCCCACTCTGGGCCCCTGAGCAAGGCCCTTAACCCCCACCATCTGCTCCCTAAACAGGTCTCTCTTGAAAATGAGTTCTCGTGGCTCAATGAGACTACCTGGATAAATAAAGGGTAAATGAAGAAAAAAAAAAAAAAAATCCATCCTTTGGTTTAAACCGTCTTAAACTGCCATGAGGTGGTCAAAATAGGTACTACATGCAAAACATCAACATTTCTTCTAAAATTTGACAATTACTTACTGTTAAATTTCAAACAATATTATCGTTTATCGCAATAATTTCCGAGACAATTAATCGCCCAGCAAAATTTATGGTGATAGGCCTAATCTAAATCTTGTTTCCCTCCAGGCTTCCAGGCTCAGTTTCACTCAGAGCTGCAGAATCTCGGTTGGTGAGGTTGAAGAGGATTCATGCAGAGTTGGGGATTCAGATTTGCGGAGGAAACATTAATGGGATTTTTGTGGAGATGCTGGACGATGACAGCCCGGCGAAGAGCCCAGATGGACTGCTGCCTGGAGACCTGATTCTGGAGGTACTGGTGCCTGATGGATGGATGATTGTTTTTGCTGAAAATGATGTGGTTTCTGTTGACAAAGCTCTGCGTCCTCATCAGCTGAGTCACTGTTTTCTTACAGTTCAATGGCATCAGCATGAAGAATAAAACTAAAGAAGATGCTTACCTGGAAATGTTAAAACCAGCTGAAACTGTCACATTCAAGGTCCAAAACTGTGCAGGCAGCCTCGCTGACATCAAAGAGTCTCCTGCAGATGGATTCTTCATTAGGTATGCAAATAATCAAACTCCAGAAAACAAAGAGGCAGATTGTGTTTTCATGAGTTTATAAATGCATAAATATTTTCAAGCAGTCAAATCAAACCTGAGAATGTGAAGCTCATGATGTGGCTATAAAAAGCACCTTGTGAACTGTTCTGACATTGTTGGCATTGACTGTGTTTAACGTACCGATGATGTCGTTCATCTTTTTGTCAGAGCACTTTATGAGCGGGTGGCAGAAGTAGAGCAGGAACTGAGCTTTAAGAAGGATGACATCCTGTATGTTGAAGACACGCTGCCAAATGGCAATTTTGGTTTCTGGATGGCCTGGCATCTCGATGAGGGTGGACAGAAACTGGAAAAGGGGCAGATTCCAAGTAAATACATGTAAGTTGCACCATTAATTTATTCAATTTGTTTTTATTGGTTGGGACATTTTTCAGGTACGTAATCTAAATTTCTTTCTCAGTTGTGATTAGTTTGAAGGACCACTTTTTCTAATTTCTAAAGTTTAAATGTGTCTAAACAGATTTTGATGGCGTCTGGGTTTGTGTGCACATGGTGTTGTCTCCATTAGGATGGATCAGGAGTTTTACAGAAGACACGGCATGGCTGATGTGAAGGATGACAACGGCACCAGTAAGACCACGTCTGCTGCTGCACGAAGGTCATTCTTCCGCCGGAGGCTGAAGCACAAACGTAGTGGATCTAAGGACGGGAAGGAGCTGATGGTTCTGGACGCCATCAGTACAGACACTTTTCCAGTTACAGAAGGTAATAATTTTTTTTTTTTTACTGAGGCATATTTATGGCAATCTTATAAATTTGCATACTTGTTAACTACTTCCTCTAATAAGAATGTTTAATCCTTGAGTTATAATTGAATTAGTTGAAATTCATTCTTATATTTAGACAAACTGTAGGTAAGTGTATTTGCTCCCTCAAGTTTAACTTGTCCCTCAGTTTTCACTACATCAATGTAGGCCTGTCACGATAACAAATTTTGCTGGGTGATGAATTGTCTTAGAAATTATTGCGATAAACTATAATGTTTAAAATTTGACAATAATTAGTAATTATTGTCAAATTTAAGAGGAAATGTTGGTTAATTAATTTTGTGTGTAGTACCTTTTTCGACCACTGGATGGCAGTATAAGATTGAACCGAAGGATGGATAGTGAGGGAGCGAGCAGCGTGTCTCTGAGAAAAATGTGAAGGAGGCCCCTTGACGCGACATGGGCTGTTTCTTTCCTTTTTTTTTTTGGTTTTCAAAATGGTGGACGCTCGGTGTAGTTTGAGCTATTTAGCATATCATTTTTCACACAAAGCTTTTAATTAAAAAAAATCAGTAAACAAGTTCTCAGCTTCTTTTTGCAGAGAAAAACAACTTTTTGCACAAAGGCATGGGTTTCAACCGTGAATTTTGGAGCTTCGACAAAACTGAGGTTTATTCCCAAGATCAGCCTGTTAGCTTAGCTCGTAGCTTAGCTTCTCAGTTTAGCTGCTTTTAACGATCCAAAAATGCGATTTTGGACGGTTAAAACAGATTTTAAAGAGAAAAGAGAAAGGGAGGGGTCAGTGAAGAACACCGGAGTTGAGCTTTTTGTCATCCAGTGTCTTCAGTAGAAAGAGAGACGCGAAGAAACGATAAAGCCGATAAATGAAAATGAGTTGATGATTTTCGTTTATCGTGCGATTAATTGATTTATTATTGTGACAGTCCTACATCAGTGTTTTTTAATTTTTTCCCCCTAAAGCTTTTACTGTAATTTCTGGACTTTTGAGCACACCTGAATATAAGCCGTGCCCACTAAATTAAAAATAGAATAAAAGTTGTACACATAAGCCGCAGGTGTCCACGTTGTAACATGAGATATTTACACACAGGTTTTTTTTTTTTACTTATAATTAAATGTGTACCTGTAACATACACAATCACATACAGTAAAATATATTTTTTTCTGAACAGTGCTTGTATCACGGCTGGTTAAAAATAATAAACTATACAGTAGCCTACCAGGAAAAGTCATTGATCACTGTCTTCATTCCTCCTGTGCATTAAAACCACTAAGTCTTTTTCTTCAGTGTCAGAATTGAACCGCCTCAGAAAAACGTCATCACACACGTCCTCCGTCTCTTTTGTTGTCGCTCTTAGTCACTTTTGTCTCGAGGCAAATTCGCAATAAATAAAATAAAATATGCAGGTCCCGCCCCCCAAAATAGACGAGTATTTGGCAGCTATGTGAGCACCCGGGTGTGACGAGGCTAAATGTTTTGGCGGCATGAAGCTCGTTAACCCGTCAAAAAAAAAAAAATCCATAAATTAGCTGCAGCATTGCATAAGCCGCAGTGTTCAAAGTGTGTGGAGAAAAATGTAGCGGCTTGTAGTCCAGGAATTACGGTACTTGGGTTTATGAATCGAGATTTTGCTGCTTCTGGGTCCAGAGTCCTTCATCAGGTTTAACAAACCCATCACTGATTTATTAACTGCAGCTGTATCTTAAGAGACCTTTTTATTTCTGTATGTGGTGTTCAGATGGAATGAGCCTGATGTACCAGCGGGTTCAGAAGGTGGACTGCTCGTTCCCCAGAGCAGTGCTCATCTTGGGTCCTTTAGTAGAGGCCATTAAAGACGTGCTGGTGAAGGAAGCTCCTGCCAAGTTCTGCCGCTGTCTGCCTGGTGAGCTTCTACACTTAATGAGCCCCATTTTACAAAAGGTCATTAGGTTTGTCTCTCTGCAAAGCACGACATTTAAGGAACTACATAATTAGGAACTTCAAGGTAGTTTTAAACAAAAAAGTGACAAGTAGAGAGAAATAAATTGGTAAAATTGTACTAATTAAAATGTAAATTTACGTCTAGAAATCATGAAGGCGTCTCAGCAGGCAATAGAGCGAGGAGTAAAGGATTGTGTGTTCATCGACTACAAACAAAGGAGCGGGCATTTCGATGTGACAACTGTTGCGTCCATAAAGGAGATCGCCGAGAAGGTAAATCGGGTTGAATTTGCGTTGCACTTCTTACCGTGATGTAGCTTCACTGGATCAGGTTGTAAATGGAAATGGTCACATTCCAAAATATGTTTTGTACGTATTTATTTATTTAGTTATTTATTTTAAGTCCCCATCGATAATTTTTGCATCAATATTTTACAACTGAGTTTTTACACATTGACTACAGGATTAAAATGATAAAACACAGCTTTTATTACCATTTCTGTTTTTTTTTTTTTTTTGCAACATTTACTTTGGCCCATCCCCCACTTTTCAGTTCTTTGCTGTCATTCTCTTATAGGACTGTCACTGTTTACTTCACATTGCTCCTTATGCCATCGAACGTCTTCACAGCGTTCACATCTACCCAATCATCATATTCATTCGCTACAAAAATGCCAAACACATAAAGTGAGTATTCCCATATCTTTGTTTCTTTTACTTTTGTATCAAGATGATTTTATTTTGTTGCCATTGACTTATTGACTACATTTCAGATTCACATCTTTGACCACACTTTGAACTGTTTTACATTTGATGTGCTTATGTTTTTTTATTTCATAGATAAAATACTTTAGGTCAGTTAATGATCAAATAGACGTCGGAGTAATTGACAGTTTATCCATCAAGTTCATACGATTTGTTTATTTTCCCAACGGTGTTTGCCTGGAGATGAGAAATGAACATCTGCCGAGCGATTATTATCCTATTCATCCTGCACATTTATAAATGTATCCAAGTGATAAACGTGTCTCATCGGATCAGGCGTCATGAATCATCTGACGCTGAAATGTCAAATGTCTCGAACCCTCTGAATGTTGTTGTTGTTGTGGTGTTTTTTTTACAAGTCCTGAGCGCATAAACCGATATGGACACTGAAATCTAATGGGAGCAGGCTTTCTGGGCCTCCCACACACACTTCCACACATTTGTGAAGCAGCAGGAACATGGTAGATTGATTCCCGCTAAGCCTTCAATGTCATCAGCTGAGTGCCAGCTGTCCTGGGAGCATGCGGCTTCACTTTGGGGCGTGTGGTGTCTGAAATGGCCACATCTTCTAAATTTACACATGCAGGACGTACTGACTGCTAACTGTAAAATAATGGTAGGTTGGGTCACTGGTTTGAGGTGGAGCATGAAGACTTGCAGTCACGTGACTTCTTCCTCAAACTGGTTGTAGTTTGAGCAAACTGGAAGCATTTAAACTTGGGTTTCTATTTAAAGTTAATACATTGTTAGCAGGGTTGACATTAGATTCAAATCTAATGAAACACCGCTGTCATTAGGCCAATACATGTGATTATTTTACTAATTTTAGCTGGAAAATTTAATTTACAAATTGCACAATATAAGATTTAAGTAAAACTCTTATATGCTCCACTTGTTTCCAGTTGTTCAAATTTAGGCTGTTTTTAAATACACTGAAATGGATGCTAACTGGTGTTAAAAATAAAATGTTGTTTAGTAAATGCATAAATTTAAATAAAAAATATAAAAATAAACAAATTAGTATAAATAATAAGATATAATATAAATATAATAATATAAATGAATTAAAAAAATAATAGTAAATGCATACAATCACATTGTTTTTGGTTACAATGTGCTAACTGTTTGGCCTTTAGTTAAACTTTTTAATGTTTTACACCTTTGATAGTAGTTCATGTGTGTAATGAGGAGAAAATGTTGTGCAGTTAAAATCTGTTCATGTTTGAACAAACTTGTTTTTAAAAGCTTAACAAATATTACTAGGTTTTAGGGAACACATTTAGGTTTGACTTTTTGGGGTTTTAGGGAACATTTACTGAAAGGGGGGAAATAAAGATCTTATAATAGGATGCACAATATTGGATTTTTGGCCGATATCCAATATGCTGATTTGATGAAACTAATCTGACGATATTTCCTATACGCTCCTTTGTCAGAACATATTTGTCTTATTTAGGCTTATTTGCTACAAAAATTGTGTAACAGCTGTAAGAGCTGGTGACAGATTCAGTAACAGCCATATGATATGCATAGCACTTTAACTCATATTAAACGAGAAGTGTTTATTATTTATTAGCATTAGTCGCCTGCGATGCTGTCTCACTTGTGGAGGCTTGTTCCAGGTTCATAGCTGCAGTGTGGGGTCCTCTGCACTCCTGTGCATGAAGGACAGACTTTCAACGTTTTGTCTATCCATTGTGCCGTAAGACTAATCATGCTAACGAGGCTAACACGACGTCCAAATGTCTGTGGTAAAACCCCAAGTGCTATCGGCTGTTAGCTTCTCAGTGACGTCGGAAATGACGGCTTGTAACTCGGGTAAGGCTACGTCGGAAAAATATCTGACTGGGGACGATGTAGCGAGGCTCGACGTAGTCCAGAAGTCTTTGGATTTCAACGTCCTCGCCAACGAAAAATAAACCTTCCACACCGCCGACATTTTTAATTTTCCTCTCAGCCGTGAGATCAGGTGGGCGTGCTTGACGTCATCACGTTGTGCTGCCACTGCAGGCAGAAACGGTGCCTTTTATATCTGCGAGTTATTTTAATGGAATGGCCGATATTGAACTTTAACGCTAACATCAGCTGATACCATGCCGATAATATTGTGCATCCCTAACTTATAATAAAGCCTCATTTGAATATGACATGAAATTATCAATCATAATTTTAAATGTAACTATAATGAAAGAAACTGCACATTTTGAACGAGTCTGCGTGTGTGTGTGTGTGTCAAGTTTCTGACGGGTGTGGCTGCTTTCTCCTCAGAGAGCAGAAGGATCCGTTGTACCTGCGAGATAAACTCTCTCAGAAACACTCCAAGGAGCAGTTTGAGGCGGCGCAGAGAATAGAGCAGGAATACAGCCACTTCTTCACAGGTCGGTGGAAATGACTCCTCACTCAGGTCCAACGAATGAAGTTTACAAACTTCAGCCTAAAAATGATTTCATATGGGACTTTTGTTGTTTTTGACGTTTTAACTGGATATAAAATACTTGACGGCTTCAACTTTTCAAAGTTTTGTGAGCCGTTTGAAAAGCTGATTAATGACTATAACACACGACTGCTGATCTTTTCAAACCAGGACAAGTTGACCAACTTTCACACACGGTGATGAGAAATGGATTTATAGTGTATGAGCTTGTAATATTAAGTAGAGCTGGGTAAACTTAAAGGTACTTTTTCCATTCGAATGACTAGACCAGCTTACATTTCTCACTAATGTTTTAAAAATAATTCACAAACACCCTCATAACCTCTGGGAAAGTTCAAATACATGTGTATGTGCCGCTGTGTGAGGATTCTCAGGTCACTGGTCCCAGTTTTTTTTACTAGAAAAGCTAGAGAAGCAGCATAAAGATCATTTAAGAAATTGTATTACTTTAAAAAGTAACAAAGTCTAAACTTATTCAAGCACGTTTCACCCACTATGTTTCTAAATTAACTTCAGTGCAACATGTAGTCTTAACTAGGGCTGCGCGATGTATCAGATATACTCGAAGTATCACGAGTTTTTCAATGTACGATGGTTAAAATGGCTCCATCACAACCATCGAGTATTTTTAGACTTGAAAATCCGTGTAGCTCTTCTTCTCTCGTCTGCACCAACGGCGCACATCCCATTTTTTTACTGTTACAGCTGTTCGTTAATAAAAGTGCCTGTGACAAATGGGACAAAGCTTTGACGCAGAAATATGTTTTAATTACTTTATAGAAAGGAAAAAATATTGATATATCGTATATCACCATTTATCGTAAAATATTGAGATATTTTGGTCCATATCGCCCAGCCCTAGTCTTAATACAACAGAATTATTAAAAATTTTAAATTAGAGCAGCCTAATTGTGGATTTAGCCGTTTTTAAGACGGAACTCTGTGAAGATAAACGGGAGAGAAGCAAGCGGGTGTAAACGACTGACAACAGATTGAAAATGCAGCATATTGTTTTGTAAATGGGATGTTTGAGTGATGCTAACTTTACCTCTTCACACAAGGCTTCAGGTCGATTTCTCTCAGAATACTAAAACATTCATGTAAATTGGTTACGTATCAAACTTTAAATTTACACCTTAAGGTGTAAATTTAATGGGTTTTGTTTTTAAAACTGCAAACTGGTCTCCAATTATTACACAATAACTATTTTAATCTACTGTGCTTTGATTGTTAGTCAATAAAGCATTTGGAGACTGTACTAGATTTCTTAATGATTTAGCAAATTAAATGCCGTACTTTCCACCGTACACGTTGCACCGCTGTATGTCACATCAGTCCAAGAATTTCTAATAAAAATGGAACCCCCCCCCCAACATAAGTTGCTTCACCGTACAAGTCACATCTATTATGTATCACCGCTGATGCATCGTGTTTATCAGTCACTGCTGACCACCCGGAAACGTGGGCCGGTGTCGTGCCAAAAATCAATTGGCTGCCAAATGGCGGCCACGGGAGCGTGCACGGGAGGACTTTTAACAGAATTTAACAAGATTAACACTTAAAAACAATTATTTGTTTGCTCATAATTATAGTAAAGGTGTCTCAGTCCAACTTTTCCTTAATGCACTGTATTGGTCCAATCAGCTGCATTTCAAAAATCGACTTGCGGCTGCAGGAGCGTGCAGAGGGAGGACTCGCTGTGCATTTTCTTCGAAATTTAACAAGATAACCACCTAAAAACAATTGTTTGTTTGCTCGACATTACAGTAAAGGTGTGTCTCGATTTAACTTTTTCTTAATAAATGCACTTTAATGGTCAAATCAGCTGTTTCACCTGGGCTGCACAGCGAAATGCAGCTGGATTGACGTTTGCTCCAGGAGTACCGGAGTGAGACGAACGTGGCTTGGTATGGCAAGTCAAGTGTCTCATTAATATCCACTTTTAATGAGCAGGGGTTCTCTGCAGATAAAAAAAGTGGGCGTTTCTGGAGAATAGGAGTTTGTGGGGGCAAACACTGATTGGCTTACTGTATTTGCTGCTCTTCAGGTAAGTTACGTCAGGTCTTTTTTAAAAACCAGCGTTAAATCTACTGTCACACAAGAAGATCATCTTGTGTTCTTGGTTGTAGGCTGCACCCGACACAGGTTGCCTTGAGTGTGGTCTGGGTACAATGAAATGTGAAGCATCTGAAGCGAAACCTGCTCCTATTTGTCAAAAAGTCTGGTCTCAATTAAAGATCGTGAGTCCTATGATGAGATCATGGCCCAAAACAAACGCTAAAAACAAAATTTGCTCTTTAGAAGTTCTTCTATGAGACCTGATCTATGAAAGGAGCTGAAACATGGAGTAGGGTTGATCCTTAAAATGTGACACAGCTGAGGAAGTTAACCAGTAAACAGAAATACCTGCTCCAGGTGCAGAAATCTGACAGAAACTGACAATCACTCATCTGCAGTGACTGCAGGTTGAACAAGAGAATGTGAAGTTAAAGGAAACATCTTTAGTCTCAAGGCCACTTTAAGTATCATTAATATTTTGGTTACTTTATTTTTCTTTCTTTATGAACCAATTGTAACTATTTTCACATTTTTCAACAACCAAAATGGATTTTGTTTTTTAATGTAATGGCTAGGTATTAAAAAAAACAAACATTTAGCTCTCCCCACTACCAATTTATGTTGCTCTTATTTTGAAATGTAACTGGAAGTTCTGTGTTAAGAGAGGCGGAAAGAAGTTATGGAGACACCGCTAATGTTGAACCGGTTAACACCATAGACATGTCTGTGGTTAACAAAACAGCTTTTTTTTTTTTTGTTCAGTCAGATGTGGCCCTCCAGACACGCCCATTTTTCTATCGTCTAATCAGATGTGCCCCCCAGATACACCTTTCGAATTTGTCTGCAGAGATACCTACTTGCTTTTAATAAGACGCTTGAATTGCCACATTGGTTGAGCGCCCTCTAGCGGCTGAAAATGGTAGTGTTCAGTATCTTTCATGTCGAACTGAATGAAATCGTCGGATCTCAGCCAAAAATTGGGTTATTAATATGGGAAAAAATGTATATTAGTCACTTTGGTGTATAAGTCGTAGGGCATGCTAATTTATGCAGAAAGATGCAACTTATACGGCAGAAAATACGGTAATTAAGATGTAATAAGTTTCTAACACACATTTCTGTCAAATTTGTTTTTTATGCTGTCCTTATGTTTTAAATCTCAAATTGAAAATAACTCTTTAGAATAGCCACTCGATCTAAAAATAAATCCATTCAGCATTTTACCCATCGTGTACATGTTCCTCCCCACCCTCACTGTGTTGCAGGCGTTGTCCAGGGAGGCAGCCTCTCTCACATTTGCACTCAGATCATGACCCTTGTGGAGCAGGAACAGAATAAAGTCCTGTGGATTCCAGACGGAGCGCCATAAGAACTTCATCTCACCACAGCTCGCCTGCAGCCGTCATGTAGTGATTGTTGTCCCAGCAGGATTCACCATACATGGATATTCTTGTACACCGCAGCCGAGCTCCGTTAACAGCCATCAGCACTGATGGCGCAATATTCCACTACAGTAGTGATGAACTGTACTACAGATAGATTTGTTTACACTAGTATTTAATACTTGAATGTTTTATCATCCATCATATTTTAGAAGCTCTGTTCTCGTTTTTGTTGCATGAATGTGTTGAACCACAACGAATCTGCACCAATGGAAACCAGAAGACCATGTTGTTGAAATGAAGACGTTATGTCACATGTTTATATGTATTTTACCTCCCATTTAATTTATCTAATCAAATGAATGTTGTTTCTTTAAACCCTTTTGTACTTGCGTAGTTTAATGTTAGAATATTTATTTATAGAGGAAAAGTACTGATGTTGCAGTTTTTGTGTTGTCATTTTCATTTCAGTCCTCCAACATGACCTTGTGCCAACTTTATAAGTTCTTCTTGGAAAGCTAAACGCCACCACTTCAAGCATAAACCATGTAGCAAGTTTGGTTTAGTTTCACTACTTTGTGTCCTGCTGGTTCTGCTAATCTACGTCTTTAAACACGTGACATGTAAAGGGATATTTTAGATATGGTTCATGTTTAGCTGTCAACTATAATTACCGTATTTTTCAGACTATAAGGCGCAATATCGATGAACGGGTCTGTTTTCATTGTTCTGTTGTTGCACATAAAATCAGTTCGAGGTCAGTAAGCGCAACCAGAATTAATACATAAGGCTCAGTCGACTTTTGAGAAAATTCAAGGATTTTACGTGCGTCTTATATTCTGAAAAATACGGTACAGGTACCTCTTGAGTTATGCTGCAACGTTTTACCAAGTCGGAGGAAACTTTTCGTAAATGATTTCCTAAAATAAAACCGTTACTGTTTAGAGTTTTTGGTTTAAAAATTGTACCTGGTTGATTTCACACACAAACACGTTATTTGTTGAACTAACCTTATCAGTACATGTCTAACCTCAATTCATGTCATCTTATCCCCAACCCTAACCCAAAGAAGGTCCACTATATTAGGGTGTGGTTCTGGTTCCTATAAGGACTGTCGGTCCCGACAAGGTAGGCACTTATACCAGAAAAGGTCATGAAAAGATGAAGAGCACAAACAAAAAAAAAACTAAATGAAAAAAGTCTCGGCTATGAAACATTTGTCCACCAGGGGGCGTAAAGTCATAACTTTGTTTTTATAACTTAGTTCCAGCTGCTCATTCATAAACACTTCTAAATGTACAGTTTCACTGCTAACCAAAAAAAAAAAAAAATGGACCTTTTTATTATAATTTGAAGAGACGAGAAAAATTTCATCCTTCTAAAAAGCATTAATTTTTTTTTGTATTATTATTTTTGACCTTATTATTTCTAAGCCAAATGTTTAAATGTTTGGTGCCTGGTTATAAATAGTTTCACTCCCGAACTGCACAGTTTGTGTGAGTTCGTTTAATGGTCAGATCGAGACTGATTTTATTTCCAGGTCTTGAAAACAAACAGGTGTTTCGCCTCCACGCGCTCTATAAATAACTGCACGCGTCGACGTGTCTGTGGCTCCGCCCCCCGCTACCTGTAAATCTGAAGCCATCTTCGGCGGGTCGGCAGCAGCAGAACTCCAGTCACCGACAACGAGCGGCGCGTTTGCGTCGTGTTTCAGTGAAAACTGCGTGTTTGTTGTGAACGACGCGCGAGCTTTAATCCGAGGAGCGCGCGACGCGGACAAACAGGTGGGGGAGGAGGGCGAAGCATCTTTTGATGCCACTATGAGAAGAAGACGAGCGGGGCAGGGAACCAGCTCGCGCACGATGTGATTTTAATATTTATATATATTTTTTTGTATGCGCGGGTCAAGCGGATGACGTCATCCTGATTCCTGAAGTTATTTTTTTTTTAATTCTCGTGCCCAACCGAACTTCGCAGCGTTCTGAGCAGCAGGTGGACGGTTTGAAACATGCGCGAGCCGCTGGGGCATCAGGGGGCGCTGGCCGGAGCTCCACAAAGCGCCTGAATCGGACTCTTCGTTTCTGCTCCAGGGGCTGACCAGAAAGTCCACAATGGCGAAAAACCGAGAGAAATTCATCCCGGACTCGCCGATCCACATACCCAGACCGAGTTTCTTCATCCCGTCGTCGCCCGACATGCCCTGCGACAGCCAGCGCATGTGGTGGGCTTTCCTCGCCTCCTCCATGGTCACTTTCTTTGGGGGGCTCTTCATAATCCTGCTGTGGAGGACCCTCAAATATCTGTGGACCGTGTGCTGCCACTGCAACTCCAAAAAGAAGGTACGTTAGTTTTTTTTTTATTTCTTCTGACAGCTGCGCGTGGCTTTCATGAAACGGTCTGAATGAAATCAGTGCTGAGGCTCCATCACCAACACCGCGTGAAGAATGAAGCGTGGAGTCCTGCCGCCCTGTTGCACGCGCGACCACTGCTCCCATTGGTGGATCTGGAAACAGCTGAAGATGATCACTATCAGCTAAAGCCATGCTTCACAGGATTTTAATATTTCTGCAAAATATTCTGATAACCTAGTTTGTCATTTATTCTAGATACTCGTCAGACTTTATGAATATCTTGTTTTGGGAGTAAAGTCAGAGTAAAATTCACTTTATTTTATTTGTATTTTTTTTTCATGGTACACACCAGTACAGATACAGTCAACCCATCAGAAGTACAAATGATGAAAAACTTCATTTAAAAGTATAATGTAAAAGTATTTCCCACAGCTCTTTGAAACCTCTAAAGTCTATTTCTGAACACGGAGCGTCTCAGCTGCTACATTGTTGGACATTATTACAGCTCTGTTGCGTAACACTTGGATATTTTAATTTCCCTGGCTTTAACTAAAGGTCGACCGGTGTGTATTATTTTATGGTCTATGGCAGCCAATGTCTGATATGAAACACCAATTTAACGTCATTTGCTGTATTTTATTATAACATCTCTTACAAAAAGGAGCCTGCAGTGAGCTGCTTGTATACACCGTATCTTAATTTATGGCGGATTACTGATTAGTTTGACCAATCTCAAATTATTTGGTCCGTCTCGAGCATCGACCAAACAAAACGACTAAGCTACAGAAATGAAATGGTTGTATTTAACACATTTTATGAGACGACGTGCACATTACATTTTTAAAAAATGCCCTTTTATCGTGCCAAGCAACGTGAAGTTGCTTTAATGTAAATTTGTTGTTTTTTTGAAAATCATTGCTGATGATTTATTTAAATCATGCACCGATTCAGCATCTGCTTTGAGAAACCCATTTAGACCAGTGAAACTGTCCAACCAGACTGGTCTTCTAGCAGCAATAGCTTTTTTTTTTTTTACAAATGGACGTAAATGTTTATAATAGGAATAAAAAAAAAAAAATCTGACATATTTGGCATGAACAATGTTCAGTTGGATTTTTGTTGGTTTTAGCACCTTTTCCTGATCTTGTTATAAAGAATGATAAACTGGTTAACTCCGGTGCCAGAATAGGAGCATTTGTGGATTTATTTCTCTGAGTGAAGAGGAGAAATGGCAGAGCCTGCTTGCAGGGTGGTGCTGACCTTTTGCAGGAAGACGTCTATATTACGTCTGTGCTTGAGCTGAAGCTGCTAAAGCTGAAGTTAATTTCTTCAACGTGGGATCATTCTGCATCGCATAACCCCCGAATTCAACATGATCGCAAGTACAGGAACATATATGAATTTTAAAGAAACTACAGAAACTGCATTTACTGCAAGAATGCAGTGTGAATGCTTGTTGCAGAAGAACTTGCAGAAAAACAATTGAAATTAGCTAAAAACGTGCTGAAATGCATCTGAAATGGATGAACAAACTTGGCAGAAGGAAGCGGGGAAAAAAAAAAAAACAATTTTGCGGAATTAGGTTTAAATAAGCAGAAATGAGCACAACGTACTGAAAGTAGCTGAACAGGCAAAAAGAAACTTAACTTACTGTAAGGAAGCACAAAGAGCTGGAATAAGCTCAGCTGGAAAAGCTAAATTTAGCATAAAAACGGCTAAATGGTAGCTGAAACAGCAGAAAAGGCTATTAGCTGAAATGGGTTGAAAGGAGCATGATGAGCTGAAATTAGCAGAAGTTAATTAGGCTGAAAGTAGCAGAAGTGCATGAAAAACTTCAATTTATGTAAAGACAGCTTAAATTAGCTAAAAATGTACCGCAATTTTCTTGCAAAATTGCAAAAATTAGTATGTCTGCAACTTATACAGCAAAGTGACTTAGTTATGTTTTTTTTCCATATTTATAACTTGTGGCTAAAATTTGACAATTTCATTCATTCTGACATGGAAAATATTGAACACTACCATTTTAAGCCACTAGAGGGCATTCAACTCGTATGGCAAGCCAAGTGTCTCATTAATAGGTAAAAGTGGCTATTAATGAGACACTTGGCTTGCCATACAAAGCCACCTTCGTCTCGCTCCATAACTCCTGCAGTAAATGTCAAATCAGCTGCATTTCGCAGCAACACCCAGGTGAAATGCAGCTGATTTCACCCTCAAAGAGCATAAGAAAGGTTGAACTGAGACACAACTTTGCTATAAATTCGAGCAAACAAATAATTGTAAGTGTTTAATCTTGTTAAATTCCTCCCGTGCACGCTCCCATATCGATTTTTGGCACACTGGCCCACGTTTCCGGGCGGTCAGCGGTGACGCATAATTAGGGCTGGACGATATGGCCAAAACTTTTATCACAATATATTTCTTAATTTCGAATAACGATTTAATTTGATATCGATATAAACAATATAAAAGCCTTAAACTGTACAAATAAATTAATGTTCACCTTTTATTTGTATTTAGCCTTAAAAACAATTGAAATCACCGTCAAACATAAAACTCTCAACTTTGTCAATATTAATAGTTTTAACTTTAAACAACAACATAGCCCATGCAGTTCCTCTTTTGATGCAGCTGGGGGTGGCGTTTCAGGGACACGTTGACTCAAACTTTTATCGTGCTTCATCTTCTGACTCGGCATATTCTATCAAGTGGAAACTTCAGATGATGAAACAAGTTCGATGTGTTCCCACCGCTAGTTAAACGACTCTCCGTCACATTTTGCAGCACACTGACTGAAACCTGCAGTTTATCGGAGCTTAGAAAGCCGAACCACTTCCACACCGACAAATTAGTCTTTCCTCTTTTATCAGTTATTTCATCTGCTTTCTCTTCGCTTGTGAAAGCTTGTTCAGTCACATTCTGACGGTCGTGGGCGCTCAGTTTGAAGCGAAAACTTAACGCACGTTGGAGATTAGCCTAGCCTGCTACCGCTAACGCCTGGACGAGCTCTGCATCACATCTACGTCACCACGCACTTACGTAGTTGTGTGGCACCTTTTTCTGTTGGGGTTGAAACTGAAGCGGCCGCTTCAGTTTCAACCCCAACAGAAAAAGAAATGTGTCAATGAAACGCTGTAATCATCGAAATATTGAAAATGTGCTTAAAACTCATATCACCGTTATTGAATAAAAGTATATCGTGATATATATCGATATTGAATTATTGTCCAGCCCTACGCATAATAAATGTGACTTATACAGAAATGTGACGTAGCTGAAGAAGTAGACCGAGCTTAAATTAGCAGAAGAAAGCAACAAAAACATGTTTGCCCAATTAGGCTGAAAGAAAAAGAAACGGGCACAAAAAAGTGGGAATTATCTGAAAACAGCTGAAATTAGCTGAAAATGGCTGAAAACAGTTTAAATGGGCACAAGGAAGCTGAAAGAAGCTGAACAGAAGAAATTGTAAAAGGAGCAGTAAAAGGTTGTAAACGCATCTACAGATTTGAAGGATGTAAAATGAGCACAGTTAATTTTCTATGAGGGGAAAAAAATGGCAGAAAAGGCTAAATATTTAAAAAAGCCAAAGTTGCACCCATACCAAAAGTCATAGCGAGATTGTCCTGTAAGAGCTGAACGTTTTGATTTTATGATTTGTTGAAATGGCACAAACAGCAACGAGAAAGATGCTGAAAAACCTACAGAAGATATGGATCACAATAGTGTGAATGCTTCATAAACATTAAGAAATGGATCACAATAGTGTGGATGCTTCATAAATGTTAAGATATGGATCACAATAGTGTGAATGCTTCATAAACATTAAGATATGT
>NC_056514.1:30305829-30306124 GCF_014905685.2 Nematolebias whitei | reverse complement strand
ATAAACATTAAGATATGGATCACAATAGTGTGAATGCTTCATAAACACTAAGATATGGATCACAATAGTGTGAATGCTTCATAAACATTAAGAAATGGATCACAATAGTGTGAATGCTTCATAAACATTAAGACATGGATCACAATAGTGTGAATGCTTCATAAACATTAAGAAATGGATCACAATAGTATGAATGCTTCATAAACATTAAGATATGGATCACAATAGTGTGAATGCTTCATAAACACTAAGAAATGGATCACAATAGTGTGAATGCTTCATAAACATTAAGAAA
>NC_056514.1:30260606-30305819 GCF_014905685.2 Nematolebias whitei | reverse complement strand
AAACATTAAGAAATGGATCACAATAGTGTGAATGCTTCATAAACATTCACACAACTAAAAATGGCTACTAATGCTTCAAGTGTTTATGCAAAGAAAGAAAAGCAGCAAACCTTTGGCACATTTATGGTCAAATGTTCTGTTTGAAGTTTTTGTGGCTGTTCCACATCTGTAGTGATGGATGAGAAATGTGTTTATTTTTTACTGCTGAACGGTGCGTTTAAAAAAAGAGCAGTCTTTCTGTTTACTGCTCTGCGTTTTGCCAAGTGAAGCTGCTCGGCTCCACCAACCTGTTGTTACTCTGTGGGAGTCGGCCACGGATGGGTCATCTTTTCACTTCCCATCTTCCTCCCCGTTTTCGGCCTTTTGCACTTCTGGCAATCATTTCACCCCTCCGTCCTGGCGCTTTTCTCACCCTCTATTCCTTATCCAAGCATCAGTCTTCCTCCGAAGCGTCAGAAATGCAGTGTCAGGTGCTTACAGTATGTGCCATATGAATAAGTGTTTTAGTTGCTAAGCAACTGGCAAGCAAAGGATTTCATTAAAAGAGTAAATCTCTCTCGCTGTGTTATGCAGTTGTCTGGCCTGTGAGATGTGGCAGGTTGTGTGGAGGAACACCTCCTTCTTCCCAGTCTGTCATTACCAGAACCAAACATCAAGCATTTTGTGCATTGTTCATAGAAAAGAGTTGATAATCTCTTTCCTCCTTTACTGGGAATTCAGATTATTTCCTCTGTGAGGCGTTCACTGCCCACCATGTCCTGTTCTGTTATGCTCCTGTGTCTGACTCCATCTCTGAGCCTCCGTGTCCCCAGTGCAATGGTAATCAATGAACTCATTATTTGTGGGGTTCTGATAAATCACTGCTATTATGGGACTGGGAGGAAGACAGAAA
The DNA here is from genome assembly GCF_014905685.2 of Nematolebias whitei. Classification (NCBI taxonomy): domain Eukaryota; kingdom Metazoa; phylum Chordata; class Actinopteri; order Cyprinodontiformes; family Rivulidae; genus Nematolebias; species Nematolebias whitei. The sequence continues at coordinate 30,304,927 of NC_056514.1, read as the reverse complement.
TTGCATTTGGTGTAAATGGCACATGGCACTGTTAAAAAAAAAAAAAAAAAGTGGCAAGTCTTCTGATCTGGAGGCTAAATTGAGACAATGCAAAAACATTTTCATCGCCAATATTTTGGGTATTTCAAACATATTTATCATGATGTGTTTAATATTTCCATAAATGCTATATTTTATTTGTTGTGGAAAAGCAGTCCAAATGTTTCCAAATGTACTAGCAGCCATTTGAGTTACTTTTGAGGGATGCATGATTTTATCGGTATCGGCCGATATTGGCGTTAAAGTTAAATATCGGACATCGGCCATTCCATCAAAATAACTCACCGATTTAAAAGACGCTGTTTTTGTATGACAACCCTGTGACAAGGATGCCGGCAGCACCAGCACAACATGATGATGGCGGTGTGGAAGGTTTTTTTTTTTTTTCCCCCCATTAATATTGGATTCCGAAGATTTTTGGACTACATTGAGCTTCGCTACATCGTCCCCAGTCGAGATATTTTTCCAACGTAGCCTTACCCGAGTTACAAGCCGTCATTTCCGACGTCACTGAGAAGCTAATAGCAGATAGCACTTGGAGTTTTACCACAGACATTTGGACGTCATGTTAGCCCCGTTAGCATGATTAGTCTAACGGCACAATGGATAAACAAAAACTTTGAAATCAAAAAGTCTGTCCTTCATGCAGAGGATCCCACACTGCAGCTATAGGAACCTGGAACAAGCCTCCACAAGTGAGACAGCATCGCAGGCGACTAATGCTAGTAAATATTTAACACTTCTCATTTAATATAAGTTAAAGTGCTATGCATATCGTATGGCTGTTACTGAATATATGTCACCAGCTGTTACATCATTGTTGTAGCAAATAAGTCTAAATAAGACAAATCTGTTACGACAAAGGAAAATGTATAAAAAAAATCTGTATCGGATATCGGCCAAATAAGTTTTAACATATTGACGTATCGGATATCGGCCAAAAATCCAATATCGTGCATCCATAGTTACTTTAGCTCTTAGTGAGGCATTGAAGTTTCTGCTGTGCAACATGTGCCGGTTCTTTTACTAAAACCTTCAACTTGCATCTTGTAAATGTTTTGTATATTTGGTGTTTGATGGCTTTAATAATAAATATGTTTATCGTTAGATGACATAATGAGACTTTTCCGTATCTTTTTATAAGTTGGTAAACTTTAACTTAAGAACTTTGGGCCTTATTGTGTGCTGCTCATCAGTTTCTGTCTAACACTCGGAGTGCCGTAAGATCTTAGTTGAAAACTTTTAACCCTTTGAGACAACTCTAGACGATATACCTCCGCAGAGTTTAATGAAACTTTCCCAAAGGCTGGATGTACACCTACAACCTGAAACAAAGTGGCAGCAAAAGCTGACGATGGAAAGCCAAATATTCAGTTTTACATATGTTTAGCTAATATCTGGTGTGGAGCTGAGAGTCATCCTCAACATAAACTCTGAGGGTCAGCGGATCATGTATTTGAATATGACTAAAACAGCTATAACCTGTTGTCAACACGTTAGTTTAAAGCTTTGGCTTGAAAGACGTATTCGTTCAAAGAATGATAGGCATTTAAAATTATTTATTTTTAAGGGATGCACGATATTATCGGCATGGTATCGGTATCTGCCGATATTAGCGATAAAGTTAAATATCGGTCTTCAGCCGTTCCATCAAAATAACACATCGATATAAAAGGCGCTGTTTTTGTATATGACAATACAGTGACAAGGAGATTTGAGTTCATCATTAAGATTGTATAACCACGTATTGGGCTTCTGTTTTAAGTTAATTTTTAATTTAAAAATAATAATAATACTGTCGACACTCGGTTATATGTTCTGATCCGTGCTCGATAATCCAGGTAGAAGTTTAAGGTTAAGTCAGGTCCTGCACAAATTCTTCTTTGTTGAAAAGAACTTGTATGATATATGGTTTGCTTTTGTACAAGTTTGTTGTTTTTGCATGTTAAAAATCTTTATTTTTTCCTTTAATTTTTACATAAAGGTTTCTAAAGAAAAGGTGATTCAGTGCCAGTCTTTTATGTGCACCCTGTTGTAATGACTGATGTATTAGTAGCACGGCTGCTGTAATGGGTGGATTCAGATGAAGTGTTGAGCTCATGGTGCTTTTAAGTGCTGTCTGAAATATTGCAATCATGACGAATCGTGATCAAATTGCAGCGGTCATGAATCCGGTAAAATTGTTGAGGGGCAACATTTTTCTGTTCTCTCTGTCACGTGCTCAGATGTGTGCACAGAGTGTTGCAGGGTTGGAAAAAAATGCATATACTTGTTTAAAAAGGCTATGAGCTATAAGTTTTTTTCAGTTTGTCTGAAAACAGGTGTTTGAACGCGCATTAAAAAAATCACGTAACTTCAGAAGAGGCATATGAAAGCAACATTTAACATAATCTCTTCCTTCCCTTTGACATTATTCAAGGCTATCTTGTCGCGTCTTCTCATAATGAGTTGTAATCTATTCCCCATAATGTTCATTTAATTGGCGGTGTAATTAGCTGGGCAAGAGTTAGCTACTTGCATTGTATAATATGAGCGGCACGCTGCAGCTCGGCTGTCTGTGCACCATCTGGGATTCAACAAGTCTGTGATTAACACGAATGTTGAACATTTCTGTCTTCGCCTGCTGCTTTTCGTCAGAGAAGATGTGTTTGGCGATGCTGAAAGAAGCTGTAGCACTGGTGCCGCTTTTAACTTGACTTTGCTTCTTTATGTATTCATGTTATTTATTACTAGGCCTGCCGCGATAAACAACAAATCAATTCATCGCACGATGAATGAAAATGATCAACCTCATTTTTGTTTATCGGCTTTATCGTTTCTTCGCGTCTCTACCGGAGTCACTGAATGACGAGGCTCAACTCCGGTGCTCTTCACTTTCCCCTCCCTTTCTCTTTAAAATCAGTTTTAACCGTCCAAAATCACATTTTTGGATTGTTGGAAGCATCTAAGCTACGAGCTAAGCTAACAGGCCGACCTCGGGGGGGAAAAACCTCCGTCTTGTCGAAGCTCCAAAATTCACGGTTGAAACTCGTGCCTTTGTTTAAAAAGTTTTTTTTTTTTCTGAAAAAAAAAAAAAAAAAAAGCAGACAACTTATTTACTGCTTTTTATTTTTTTAATGAAAAGCTTTGTGTGACAAATGTTATGCTAATGACCTCAAACCACACCGAGCGTCCGCCATTTTGTGAACCGAAAAAAGGAACGAGACGGTGCATGTCACGTCAAGGGGCCTCCCTCCCATTTTTTTTAGACACGCTGCTCGCGCCTTCACTATCCGTCCTTCGGTTCAAACATTCTTATACTGCCATCAGGTGGTCAAAAAAGGTACTACACTCAAAACAAATTAACCAGTATTTCTTAAATTTGACAATTACTAATTATTTTCAAATTTCAAACAATATTATCGTTTATCACAATATTTTCTGAGACGATTAATCACCCAGCAAAATTTATCGTGACAGGCCTATTTATTATTTGTTTGAACACATTTTTATGGCACAAGTTATATAAGTTTTCCATATAATCCATACAATCGTTCACGACAATTTTCCTGCTCTGAGACGTTTTTTTTGTTGTTTTTTTTCATTATTAATCTGATTTGTATTAATATCTTTTTAAATGATACATTTTTCTTGGGAAATTGTCAGTCGCCACATGTAAAATTCAAGTTTAATGTGCTCCTCTTTTGAGAAATGATTTGTAATGGATCCTGAGAATAGACTCGCAGGGTTGATCGATGACCTCTGGTGTCAGGAGGACTTGATTTAGGAGAGATTGTGAGACCTAAATTTGGAGGCGCAGACTACTAATCAAAGCAGCCGTGCTGCTGGAGTGCCCGTAAGGACTACATGTACTTCTTTCATGTGCCTGCTGCCGTTAAAAACACATTTTGTTCATTTATTTAAGAAACAGTCCAATGGGAGATGGTTTAACCGACTCGATTTGCAGTCGGCTCAGGAAGCGTAAAGATGCAACATTAAAACGAGTGTACGCCTAATTATTATAACTATAAATGTCAAAAATGGAACGCTTCACTGCCCCTCTGAAAGCATCTTCCTGTGCGTGACCTTAGGATAAAATCTCATCCTTTTAAAGAATAATTGGACAGGGTCACGGCTCTCAAATCGTTAATCTTTGAACATTTTCAGTGGCATTAACAGCCAACTGTTGCAGCCGATGAGTGGATTATTATTTTTTCAGCTTACGTTTTTAAACTTGGTCATTAAAGTGCTAACGGATAACAGCGTGATGCCAATTAGGCCTACTTAACGGCTATCACTTCCTCCAGCACAGCCTACTTTATTCATTATCACAGGAAAAAGTGCAGCAGTGGATAAATCTATCAGGTCAGGCTTTTATTGAGTTGTGTTGAGGCGAGGAGCTGTTGCAATTAAACCGGGGTGTTCTGTTAAACCAAAAATTCTTTACCTTTGTGGGTGTTAATTGTTTTCGAGCCAATGAAGTTGTTTTTTTTCTTTCTCCCTGTTTCAAAGAAATGATCTTTTCAAAAAAAGAAATACAATGTTTGCGGGTAATTAAAAACAAACAAACAAAAAAAAGATTTGCAGGAGCTTTTATTCTTAAATCGAACCTAGCTGTAGAAACAAGCGACATTTGTAAAATGTAGCTTTGAGCTGAACCTGTGTTTAATTCCCTCATCTGTGAAATTCAAACACTAAATAATTCAATTTTTTTTCCCCAATATTGAGTTACCGTATTTTTCGGACTATTAGTTGCACTTAAGATCCTTTGATTTTTCTCAAAAATAGACGGTGAACCTTATAATCCGGTGCACTTTATGTATTAATTCCGGTTGTGCTTACTGACCTCAAACCAATTTTATGTTACAACTGAACAGTGTTGTTGTTGTAAATGAGCTGAATAACGTTTGACTTATTTGACCGTTTTGTTTTGCTTAATGCGCCTTATGTATGAAAACAGACCCGATCATTGATATTGTGCCTTAGAGTCAGAAAAATACGGTAACTGACTGCCTTGTTAAGAGAAAAGGTGAAATATTAGCATTCCTAATGCATATCCTCTGCTACCCTCCATTAACTATGGCTGCTATCGTTACTTGGACTAACAGGGGGAGTGGGGGTGCAGAGGTTAAAGAAGGTGGGCCTGTGATCTCCAGGTCACGAGTTCGACTCCCTGGATCGACATCAAAATGTGGGTGGAAATAGGCCTGTCACGATAACAAATTTTCCTGGGCGATTAATTGGCTCAGAAATTATTGAGATAAACAATATTGTTTGAAAGTTGACGGATAGTAATTGTCAAATGTAAAAAATGTTGAGTTAATTTGTTTTGAATGTAGTACCTTTTTAAACCACCAGATGGCAGTACAAGACTGTTTGAACCAAAGGATGGATATTGAGGGAGCAAGCAGCGTGTTTCTTTAAGAAAAATGGGAGGAAGGCCCCTTGACGTGACATGGGCTGTCTTTTCTGTTTTTCGTTTCTCAAAATGGCTGACGCTCGGTGTGGTTTGAGCTCTTTAGCATAGCATTTGTCACACAAAGCTTTTAATAAAAAAAATAAAATAAAAAAAATCAGTAAACAAGTTCTCAGCTTCTTTTTGCAGAGGAAAAACAAATTTTTACACGAAGGCATGGGTTTCAATCGTGAATTTTGGAGCTTTGACAAGACGGAGTTTTTTTTAAAATTTCAGCTTAGTTTCTCAGCTTAACTGCTTTTCACGATCCAAAAATGCGATTTTGGACGATTAAAACAGATTTTAAAGGGAAACGGAGGGGTCAGTGAAGAGCGTCGGAGTCGAGCCTTTTTTCATCCAGTGTCTTCAGTAGAAAGAGAGAGACACGAAGAAACAATAAAGCCGATAAATGAAAATGAGGTTGATTATTTTTCATTTAATTGACTAATTGATTTATTGTTTACTGCGACAGACCTAGGTGGAAAAGGTGGAATACCCACACCTGCCTCCACCCTCATTTGCCCGACTCTGGGCCCTTGAGCAAGACCCTTAACAGCCCAACTGCTTCCAAACGGGTCCCTCTTGAAAACGAGTCCTCGTGACTCAATGAGAATACCTGTATGAATAAAGGTTAAATAAAACGACAGTTGTCGTACACCCAGTCATTACTTTCTGAGAGAATAAATTTAATCATCCAGGATCAGTTTAATCTTTGTGCAGCTAATGGGAGATTTTGCTCATCGAGTTTGTGCTGGAAGTGATGCTCGGCTACTACCACAGCAAACTTTAGTTTATATACATTCTTGTCAGTTGGATGTGGTGGCCATCTTGATCTTGTTTGACTCAAAATGTTTAGTTGTGGAAGGACACTGAATGATTACTCTGAATGTTTCATTAAAATCCATTCAGTAGTTCAGAGATATTTTGATAACAGTTGATTATTCGTAAAGTTTTTAAAAGCACATCTTGTATGAGCAATTATTGCTCGCATTGTAAGTTGGGGATAGGTCTAAGCTACTAACAGTCCAAATTTTATATAAATATTTGTAAAACTTAGTAATCCGTGTCTTCGCTAAGATGGCTTAGCTGTGGCAGCCATCTTGAATGCAATTTGCTTTAAAAGTTAATTATGTAGAGTTCAGTCCAGTGGTTGAGTTAAGAGTTGCATTTCAATCTGTTCAGTGGTTTTAGGCAAAAACATCATCACCCTATAGCCTATGGTGCACAGCACAGGCAGTAATGACCCACATTTTTTCTGTTTGTATATTTTCGGTGTTTACACAATTCTTTTGAGCCTCATTATGTAGCAAAATGGCTACTAATGCTTTAACAACGGATTCATGCCAGAGCATACAGAAATGTCAAAGAGTTACATCTGACTGCATCATGTGCCGTTTGTATGTAGGCAGTGGTGAACGCGGTTCAGCTAATTTGCTAACAGCTAATAGCGAAAATAAATTTTGGTTTAGAGGATTAGCGTTTTCGCTAATTTTGGAAACCGTTAGTGGAATTCACTTCCACAAAGTTAGATTTTGCCAACTTTAAGTTCGCTAACAAAATTCACACGCTAGTTCCCGTCTGTTGTGGGCGTGTCTTGAAGAGTCCGTTAGGATTGGATTACTACGTGAGAAGACGTGATTGGTCGACGCAGCTTCAACTGGAAGCAGTGTTGCCAAGTCCGCTTATTATAAGTGACTTTGGGCTTGTTTTTTTCTCAAGTCGCTTGCAGATCTTGTGAGTCGCAAGTTGCGTTGTTTTGGGCTCGTTTTTGAACACGAAGTTGCTTATCTGGGCTTGACTTTCTTTTTGAGTGGAACTAGTTGACTGTCTTCCATCTCTGCACAATAAAGCAAAAGATGAGTGGTAGTAGGTAGCTTGTCCCTTCCACGCCCTCGTTTCCTGTTTATCGCTCTCGCCCAAGTTGGCGAGGCACCAGGCGCACACCCAAACACTCATACTGTGGCTGACCACTAGGGGGCTCCACCCACATGCAGATGTCAGGATGTTAAGTTTTTAAAAATATGTAGAAAAAATACGATTTACATATGTTATATATGCAAAATGTATTTATTTTTAATCAGAGCTTAAAAATGTTATTTAAAGTGTTTAGCATAATTTTGCTGTTTATGTGTAATGCCATAATAAATGATTATACTATTTAAAAACTGCCTCTGTTTTACACAATGTGGTGGGTTGCCAGTTGGGCTTGTTTTCATAGAGCTGGTTGCTTGTTTCTATCGCAAGATCTGGCAACACTTGACTGGAAGGCGATGAAGACGTATTACAGACTGAGTGACAGTCAGAGGTTAGCTGTTTAGCGTTAGCTTCTGCAATTTAGTCATTTAATTTTTTTAACCTATTTAGCAGTTTAGCAAAGCTAACGTCTTAGCTAGCAGAATATGTGTTGGTGAAGCTAACTTTTTGGTTAGCTGTGCTCACCCTGGTTCATAGGAGCTTTCTGAGTCTTCATACAATATACCATCAATCGTTCACTAAACAAGGAGACGTGCTGTTGCTACTTTTCTGCTGTGAAGCTTTTGGGCTTACGTATTGAGGTTTAAAACCAAAATACAACAAGCAGCAGACTGAAAAGTCTGTTTGCTTTCATCCCTGATTTTCTTTCGGAGATTAAAATAAAATAAAAATCTGCCCTTTCCCCTGAGGCTCTGATTTAACATGAGTCTAAAAAAAAATCTAAAAGAAGACGTAAGCTCTGAAAATCTTCCTGGTTTGATTTCAGCACACACTGCGCTCCACAATAGAAATTGTTCGTACCTGTTGCTTGATGTCCGTTTTCCCCTTCCTGGATCTTGTTGGTTTATTAGTTCCTAACTGAACTGGACATGTTAATATGATGATCTAAGATTAGCTGTCGGGTTCTGGACTGGCTGCAGGAAGTGGAACAAGGCCTGAAGCTGGTCTGCTTCTCTCTAATGACTCTGAACATGATTGCATTTCTCTATGCAATAACCTTTTTTTACATTTTACTAATGAGGACTGAACCTAGAGCTTTAGGTGAGTGGAAACAAAATGTACTTCAAGTTTTACAAGCTTGTAGACGGTGGCAGACTTGGCCATTTTGGGACCCATCCCCAAGTCTGCCTCACCAGTAAGCCCTGAAGGGGAAAGATTCTGTAGCGATGCCACAATTTTCATACTAAAATACTGTGAACCAGACAGTAGTGCAAAATAAGTTGTTTTTTTTTCTACTTAAAAGACACAACTTCTCATTAAAATCATTTTGGAAAAACTCAGTTTTATTAGTATAAAAAAGTGCTAAAGTAAATCTTACATCAACATTCAACACCACTAACAAACAAATGACGACACGGTGAGGTAGGCAATATACTTTAGGAAAAATATATTTAACAAAAGTAGCAGATTTTTTAAACTTTATCACAATTCTTTTAGTGTCAAGTCAAATGTATTTATATAGCACATTTAAAACGGTAACTGTTAAAAAAAGTGCTTAACAAAAAGATCATAGCATCAAGTAAAAAAAAAAAACGAGATATAATTACATCATCAGGAATAAAAGCATAAAAACATGAAACATAAGTGGAAACGATGAAATACTAGTGCGATTTGCATAATCCAACGACGGGGCACTGTTGTAAGATCATTGTTGGAAAAGTAAGTGCGCTTGAGAGAGGTGGTACTTGGAAGCAAATCCAAACATTGGCCCATTGCAAGTGTGGACTGGGAACTGGACTGGATGAAGGATGATGGACAGCGAGGCATCCAGGCAAGAGAGACGCTTGTATAAGTTAAAGAACGGCAATAAAAAGTTGTTTTGGCTGTAAAACTTGTCATTTGTCCCTTGCCTTGATGTATTTTCAATGTGCAATGTTATTTACAGAACATATCGGTCAAGTGAACGAGTGTAGCTGCAATCATGAAATGTAAAAATGAAAGTTGTTCAATAGAAGTCGTATAAAGCCGTTTGTATGAGGGGATGGGAGGAATGAGGACAGAGTTGGCAGCGATGTCATGTTGAGTGGTTAGTATAGGCAACAGATAACTCTTACTGCTATTCTGTGATGTGTGGATGGAGAATTCATCTGAAAAAAAAATCTAATTTGTTAATATTGGAGATGAACTTATTATACTGCGCTTTGATTTTACAGCATTAAGTATCATGAATTACCACGAGTGTCCTGTAGTACTTCTATAAAAGAAGTTGTCTTCTGTCTTGTTTTACTGAAAAGAGAACCACATGAGAGAATAACAGGTTAACTGCAAAAGGTATAGAATAACGTAAATTACGGATAAAATTAGGGATGCACGATATTATCGGCATGGTATTGATATTGTCCGATATTAGCGATAAAGTTAAATATCGAACATCAGCCATTCCATCATAAGTATTTGTAGGACATGCTTTATGCTCTTGTATATCCTTCATCATAATCCCTTCCAGATAGATGTTTTTGTTTCTAGTTTATTTTATTGGTAATACTGATCATTATTTATCCGGCGTTAATCCTATCACTTTTGGGAGGAGAGGGAGACAGACAGGAGCTAAAGGACTTAAAATGTATATATATATATATATATATATATTAAAAAAATATATATATCGCTCCTACGTAAAGTTACAGGCTATGTATTTTATATTTTAACGAAGGAAAAAACATAGTACCGGTAATACATTTTGTTAAAGATATTTACACTTTGCGATCAATGTGGGTTGTTTCATCCAGAATTTATGTAGAAAATACTTCGTAAACCTCCTCAGTCTGTCCATGTGCTGAACTGCAACAACCGTCAATCTGTCCTCATCCTCTTCCTCCTTTAGTCCATATCATTACTGTGCGGAAAGGGGGGGAGCAGAAGTTGATCATGCATTGTTTGTTTTAATTGTAATTATTTTATTGCAAACTTACATTAATAATGCTGGGGCAATGTTAGGGCAACCAGCAGGGGGAGCCCTTACTGGTTGGTGGGCCCCAGGCGGTTGCCTACCTTTGCTAACATGCTAAGTCCGTCTGCTTGTATAGTATTCTAACTTATTTTTTCCTGGTTTTATAACAATCGGATCTGGAAATAAACATGCCCCCCAAAAATTCTGGATAATTTAAAAAGCTAAACATTTTAAAACTCTAAAATATTTTGCTTGAATATGCTATCGGTCTGTTTTATTTAGATTTTGTTTTAACATATTTTTAATGTCTATTTTCGACACTTGATAAAAACATTGCTTTTCTTGGATCAGCACATTTGTATTTAATTTACTTGATTTAAAGTACAAGTTTAGCGTTATGCTTTACTTCTGCTAATAAAATCTACATAAAAACATCAAATCTAGAAATCTAATTAAACAGTCCTTTCTTAAAATTGAGTTAAATAAGTTGAACAGTTTCACAGATGAGATAAAATTTGATGTATTAGCTGGGACACATATTTTAAGCGCCAACACTGATTTATTTATTTTTTTTTAATTAATTTGGAGACAACTCTTATGTTAGCAAAATATATTGTGAATCACTTAAAAAAAATAGTAATTGAAAATTTCAGAGATTAATCATTGGATGGACCTCGACCACAACTGATTAACTTTAGGAGACAATCTTACTCAAGTACTTGCCAAAACTATGCCTAAAACTGAACCAGTTTTACAGATTAACAACAAATAAATCACTGTATTACTTGTTTGTGGTTCGCGTTATTTTCAAACTTTTGACCAAAATGTCTAATTTCTCAAGATTAAATGAGCTTAGTGTTAAACTGGCATGAAAGGCGGTGGGTGATACGCGTTCCTTCAAGAAATGCTTAAACATTTTTTCCATTGTTTTTAAAAATCAATGAAAAACTCAGCCGTCATGTTGAGCCTCATCTCAGAGCTGTCTGCCTCCTGTCCTCTGCCTGTTGCGCTCAGGCTTGGCAGTATCGATTTGTAAAAGCATAAATCTATAGCAACGACTCATAAATATACAGTTTAATTCTTCTGAAAGGGCTCGGTGAAGTTGGGGATTGATTTCAACAAACATTACTCAGATTTACACAGGAGAGCTGTTGGGGACCATCTCTGGTCATGCACGGTTTCATGTTTGCACTGCAATGAGAGACACGGCAGCAGAGGTTGTTAATCACTAAAAAATACTGCAATCTTTATTTTTGGGCTTCGTTTTTGATAACCGTTAAGAACTTAAAATCTTTTGGAATTTACAATAGTCAGACATTTTTAAAATTTTGACTTGCATGATCTGTGAACAGCACAAAATTAAACATTTTTTACTTGTCGCGATAAACAATAAATCAATCGTATGATAAATGAAAATTATAAACCTCACTATCGGCTTTATCGTTTCTTCGTGACTCTCTTTCTACTGAAGACACTGGATGACAACACAACTCCGGTGCTCCACACTGCCCCCTCCATTCCTCATTAAAATCTGTTTTAACCGTCCAAAATTGCGTTTTTGGACAGTTAAAAGCAGCTAAGCTGAGAAGCTAAGCTACGAGCTAAGCTAACGGGCCGACCTGGGGGGGGGGGGGGACCTCCGTCTTGTCAAAGCTCCAAAATTCACGGTTGAAACTTGTGCCTTCGTGTGTAAAGTTGCTTTTTTTTTCCTGCAAAAAGAAGCTGAGAACTTGTTTACTGATTTTTAATTTATTTTTATTAAAAGCTTTGTGTGAAAAATGCTATGCTCAAACCACACCGTGCGTCCGCCATTTTGAGAACCGAAAAACAGCCCATGTCATGTCAAGGAGCCTCCCTCCCATTTTTCTTAGACACACGCTGCTCGGCTGCTCACTCCCTCACTATCCATCCTTTGGTTCAGTCTTATACTGTCATTCTGTGGTCAAAAAGGTACTACACACAAATTAACCATTTCTTCTTAAATTTGACAATAATTACTAATTGTCAAATTTCAAACAATTTTAATTGTTTATCGCAATAATTTGAGACAATCACCCAGCAAAATTTATCGTGACAGGCCTAGTTGATGAAAACTAGAAAACCTTTTCTTATTTATTTTTTTAATTAATTATTCCATTAATTCTCCGTCTGCCCTCTCTCCACAGTCACACTGCAGACTAACAAATGCCCTCGTTTTCTAATCACAACTGCTTGGCTTGTATTTGTGTGTCGCAAACCAAATTCATTCATTACTTGATTTATTTCAGTCAAGCTGCACTCTCCTCCAGTTCCACAAAGATTTACGTTGGCGTGGAAGCACGGCGCATGCTGCATGCCAGGAGTGCTTTAAAGTCAGCTACTTTATCACAGGGACGCATCGAAACTCATTCTGCATCTGGAGGAAACTGCATCAGGGAGCCTGGGTGTAAACACAACAGAGAGCTGTGATAATGTATAGATGTCAGGACGTTCATCTCCCCTTTTAAACTACTGCACAGTTTAGCTATGGGAGGTAGATGAGGGGGGTCGCAGAAAGAGAGACATGCATCAGCCCCGTGACTGCAGGGTGTTTGATCGGGGAGCATGGCTGTAACCTCCTGCTTCCTGTTTCGATTTCCTGCTCTGTGAATCACGCTGGTCCTACCAGACAGAAGGAAAAACAGGGTGAAAGACAGACAGACAGACAGACAGACAGACAGACAGACAGACAGACAGACAGGCAGGCAGGCAGGCAGCCCACTCAGTGAAGCAGAAACACCAGGAGCTCTGTGGCTGCCATGGATACACTCCTGGAGTCATCGCGTGTTTACAGGATGCATGTGTGGGTTTGTTTTGGAGGCCTTGAACCAGGTCATTTAATTTGGAAAGATAATGTTCAAATGGGGGTTTTTGGGTAGTTATCTAGAATATGCGGACAGTTTTTTTACATTACCTTTAATGTTTAACTTGATCCGTTTTAAACTAGAGGATTGCATTTAGAGGTGCAACAATTGCAGTTTTCTAGCCGATCTCTAAAGAGCATGACCTGCCGATACTGATTTTGTTTTATAAGCGACACTGTCAGGCGTTACAAGGTCACAATGCACCTTAAATTTTCCAATCTTATTTTACTGAAGAACATACCTTTGAACAATATCCTCGAAACAATACAAACTTGTTTGAACTGGCCATGAGGTAGTGCTCTGAAATATAAATGAAGTTCAGACAATTGTTGTTAAAACTACAAAAAATCTGTAAAAATCAGTTTCTCATGTATCGGCCGATTGCCGATCACCCAAACATTAAGGACATCGGGGCAGATTTATCGGTGCGTCCCTAATTGCATTTCCTGCTAAAATGCAGTGTGAATGCTTATTGCTGAAGAACTAGCTAAAAACAACTGAAATTAGCTAAAAACATGCTGAAATGTAAGAACAAGCCAAAGTTAAAATAATAAAACAGAAAGAACACATATTTGCTGAATTAGGTTTAAATAAACAGAAATTAGCACAAAAATTAGGAAATTTGCTAAAATTACTGAAATTGGCAAACAAAAAAAGTAGTTGAAAAGGCAGTATGAAGCTTAAACTACCAGAAGTAAGTGGAAGCAGCTTAAATAAGCTAAAAAATGTGGAATTAGCTGACAAAGCTAAATTTAGCACAAAAACGGCTAAATAGTGGTTGAAGTACCAGAAATGAGCCGAAAGGAGCATAACAAGCTGAAATTAGCAGAAAGAACTTAATTAGGCTAAAAGTAGCATAAAAAAAAAACCCTGAATTGATCTGAAAATGGCTAAAATTAGCTAAAAATGCTAATTACTTGGCTGAAAAGGTAGAACAAGTTTAATTGGCATAAGAAAGCACAGATTTGTCCAATTATGCTGAAAGAAGTAGAAATGAGCACAACAGTGGAAATTATCTGATAAAAACTGAAATTAGCACAAAAAACTGTTAAGTAGCTAAAAAAGGCTGAAGAAAGCTTAAATTATCAGAAGGAAGTGGCGAGAGCACATTTTTGCTGAAATAAGCTGAAAAAAGTTGAATATAGTGCAAAAAAAAAAAGTGGAATTAGCTGAAAACGTGAATTGGCATAAAAACAGCTGAACAGTAGCTGAAATAGGAGAAAAAGCTGAAAATTGCATAAATAAGCTGAAAGGAGCAGAAAGAAGTTAGAAGAGGCACAAAAATGTTGCAGTTAGCTGAAAGAATCAGAAAGGAGCACAAAACAGCCGAGAAAAACGGCAGAAATTAGCTGAAAAGTGTAAATTTGCACAAGGAAGCTGAAAGAAGCTGAACCCGAACAAAATGTGAAAGGAGCAGTAAAAGGTTGTAAACAGAGCTGAAGATCTGAAAGATGTAAAATGAGCTCAATTCATTCTATGAGGAAAAAAGTGGCAGAAAAGGCTAAATATTTCAAAAAGCTGAAGTTGAACCAATACCAAAAATCATAGCACCCTTTTCACCTGAACGAGCTGAACATTTTGATTTAGGATGTTGAAATGGCACAAAAATTGTGGAACGAGAAAGATGCGGAAATGCGTACGGAAGAAAAATGGATGACAATAGTGTGAATGCTTCACAAACAGTCACACTATTAAAAACATGTATTTGCTTTTCAGTGGTATAAAATAGGGAGAAACTGTTTTTGAGCAGCTGGTGAACATGCATTTAGTTTTTAAATAGCCAGAGATGTTTGTTTAATCTGATGTGGGAGACTAAACTGACATGAAAGAGTAAATATTAGGCTTGCATTTGACAGATAAGGTGATGCCATAGAAATGTTGTCACCAAGTCGACCCAAAAAAGATTTTATTTTGCCCGTTACTTGAAAGCATTTTCAACCACTGTGCACTTTTATGCACAAAAAAAACAGATTAATTTAAAAAAAGTACCTGCTTGATAAAGTTGAGTGGGTTGCAACACTTGAATTTGCTTTGTCCTTTAACTTTTTAAGCTTCACGGCTACATGCAAATTATACAGACTTTATTCTTGGCATCGCAAACAATAAACTTGTGTTCCTAATTCCTCTTAATTATGGCTTTGCTATCAGTTTATACATAAACCTTTAAATGTTTCCATAATGCTGCACTTACACCAAAGTACATACACACAGGAGCCTGTGGCTTTGACAAATAATCTGTAGTTGATGCCAAGGAAACGAGCAGCTTGGCAAACAGTGCTAATATTGATTTAGATTTAGCTCTAGCTTAATTTATGACTACACAGAGGTATAACTTTATTTATGTTAAAAGCTTTTGTCATAAGCTTTTATTTTAATTTGGGCCCTTCTCTTATAAATCATGTTGTTTTGGTTTCCACCTGTCATTTATGAGGAAAATAAATTTGAACAGGCTTTTTATGCATAATTTACAGACGTAAGATAAAATGGGTGTTTTAATGAATTTGTAGTCATTTTCTTAAAGAGAAAAAAAAAGTAGCGGGGAAACGACGTTTGCCTTGTTTTTCTAAATGAAACTTTTTTTTTTTTTAAGCTCCGTGAGAAAATGTTAGACCTTACGTGTAAATTATCAACCATTGTTTTGGTTTCTAAACATTTATACGGTAGTCCCTCGCTACTTCAGATTTTCAAAGTAAGATTCGACATGACGCAAAATTGGCTGATTGACAGATGAGCCATGGATTGTTTATTTAAAATATTTTAAATGATTTAGCACCTGTGTGCAGCCCACAGGTGCAGGGAGAAGCTCTCTCTGCAGCCTGTCATGATCTCCGCTCTCTGCCACCTGCTGCTCTCTGCCACGCCCACATTTCTGCTGCTGCAGCAGCTTAGTGAAGGGTTAACCCTTTACCGTCCAGCTGCACCGATCGACTTTTGTCTTCCAACTTAAAATTCAAAGTATGTTGCATCGTAAAATCGTCATTATCACAAAATATTTAAGTGTTAAGTTATTTTTAATTATTTTAGAACTACTATGTTCAGTTGTTATTGATCAAGAAGTACATTTCTGCTCTATGCTGCTGCGTGAAGGGTTAACCCTTTGCTGTCCTGCTGTGCTTCTTTTCTCTACAGTTTAAATTTAAATGGAGTTAAGAGTTTAGAAATGTTGTTTAGAGTACTGCAAGCATGTGGGCAAGGTACTGCTAGTATAGTAAAAACTAAAATAAACTACTACTACTATTGGAAATAATAAAATAAACTACTAATGCTACTGCTACTATAGCAAATACTAAAATAAACTACTTGCTACTACTACTAAAGTAAATACTAAAATAAACTACTTACTACTATAGTAAAAACTAAAAAAAACTACTACTACTACAGTAAATACTAAAATAAACTACTACTACTACTATTGGAAATAATAAAATAAACTACTAATGCTATGCTACTATAGCAAATACTAAAATAAACTACGTACTACTACTACTAAAATAAATACTAAAATAAACTACTTACTACTACTACTACTATAGTAAAAACTAAAAAAACTACTACAGTAAATACTAAAATAAACTACTGCTAATATAGTAAATACTAAAATAAACTACAACTTACTACTATTTCTGTAGTAAATTCTAAAATAAACTACTACTTACCACCACTATTACTATTGTAAAAACTAAAATAAACTACTACTTACAACTACTACTACTACAGTAAAAACTAAAATAAACTACTACTTACAACTACTACTACTACAGTAAAAACTAAAATAAACTACTACTTACAACTACTACTACTACAGTAAAAACTAAAATAAACTGCTACTTACAACTACTACTACTACAGTAAAAACTAAAATAAACTACTACTTACAACTACTACTACTACAGTAAATACTAAAATAAACTACTACTTACAACTACTACTACTACAGTAAAAACTAAAATAAACTGCTACTTACAACAACTACTACTACAGTAAAAACTAAAATAAACTACTACTTACAACTACTACTACTACAGTAAATACTAAAATAAACTACTATTTACTACTACTACTTGTGTACATAATTTTGCTCCATCTCCTGTACCACAAGAGATGGTAATGACAAAGTTTACTTGAACTTGGACTACTGCATCGCTACTGCTCGGTTTTTCACTTATCGCGGGGGCTTGGTCCCCTAAACCCCGTGATAAATGAGGGACTGCTGATCAATTGGTGATCTAGTTTTAACTGAATTTTTTGTTCGTTTGTTTTTCTTTCAGGAGGCCCACCGCATCACCACAGGTGACGGCATTAAGCGTGCGGACAAAGATGACGCCATGGCAAGCGAAGTGGGCTGGATGACCTCGGTGAAGGACTGGGCCGGAGTCATGATATCCGCTCAGACGCTGACAGGAAGAGTCCTGGTGAGTTCATCAGTTTTTACACCATCCTTCATCCCTTGAAGTCATAAGTACCACATTGTTTGTCGGGAACTTTTATTTATTTAATTAATTGTTGGACTTGTTAAAAATCCTCTCTCATTAGAATCCTGCATCAAACAAGTCACAAATTGGTCATGCTTGAATAGTCCTTGAACTTATTAATTTTGCTTGTTAGAAGCATAAATCCACACTCTTGCACATCTTGGATGTTTATCTCTCAAAGTCAAGGCAACACATGGAGATATTTATTGTGTACTAAGGGCATGTCCCTCATAAAGTCTGCAGGCGACAAATGCAAAGCGGTTCAATGTAGCAACAGCATCAGGTCATCTGAATGGGTTACCATGGCGCCTGGCGAGTTTGAATCTTTGTAAAACCTCTTGGACCGCAAGTTTCATCTTTACGTTCAATTTTTTGATTTAAAGAGATCCTTATTAAATCATTATTTGCTTGAATCTGCATTTGGTCAAGCAATTGGGATGCAATGCACATTCTTGTTTAATTTTGCAAGGGTGTTTTGAAGAGTTTGGCAAGTCCGACGACTCGGGGATGATGAAATGAAATGGCATGAGTCAGAGCTTCATGCCAAGACTTGCCGCAGTCCTCGAGGCTTGCACCCACTTTCACTTGCCACCTTAAATGTGGCGCAGCTTTTCCAGTTGGCTTGACGTGCACAGGCTGTTAATCATTGACGCTGGTCAAGCAGTTTGCACAACTGTTCTAACCGGATGCGGAGTAATGGTAATGGTTTATATTGGTGGGACAAACCTTTAAAGAGCTACTGACTATTTTAGAGAGAATTCATTTGAAAGAGTCAAAAAATATGAATAAAACAAGTTTTTCCTAACTTGATTATTGTCGCTTTGTTAAATTTCATAAAACGGTATGTCATTGTCTGTGCGGTTTAAAAATAGAACACGTTGCTCAACTTCCCCTAAACGTTGCACTCGGCGTCCCTCAGCATCTTTTGTTCCTTCATCCTGATGTTGATCGTAGCATCTTGCTAATAGAAGCAAACATGACCTCAACTGCCACCTCCCCTTTATTTTTTTTTAGACGCCAACGCTTCTGTGTGCGTGTGCGTGCGGCTCAAGTGCTCCATCTCAATGATAGCTTGACACACAACTGTTTAGTGAGTGCTCATCTGTAACCATAGCAACTGCAGCTTACCTAAACACGGCAGATGTGTGTTTTCTCTTTCAGCCTTTTTAGGGCACACATTAAAGCCTATTTTGAGGCCATCTGAGAGGGAGTTTTACTAGGAGGCATGAGCAAGTGGTTGCTCAAATAAGAGGTTGTGTTTAATGTGTATTGCTCCAGTGTTTATTATTCTATAAGTTGCTTCAAAGGCATTTTCTATTCAGCCATTTAATGTTTGGAAGCAACCATGTTATTGTAACCAATTTTTGTCAAATTTTATTAAAGGTCTTTTGTCTTAGTCCTTGGAGCATGTGCAAGTAACCTCAAGCCCAACGAGCTGCATCTCAATAAACTTGCAAATCAGGCAGTTTAAATTAGCGTTGTAAATGTGGTTGAAAGTGAGTACGAAGACAACGGAGGCAGAAATCATGTTGAAAGCTTCACGTCACCGGCAGAGTATCTGCAGTATTTTTGCAGTTTTGATCAGAAACGGAACAAGCATGCAGAGACACGAGAACAAAAAAGTTGAATGCAAATTTGAAACGTTGAAGGATAAAGCCAACTAGCATTGGGAGTTTACGTGTGTGTAGTAGGCCTGTCACGATAAACGATAAATAAATTAATCACATGATTAATGAAAATTTTTGACCTCATTTTCATTTATCAGCTTTATCGTTTTTTTGTGTCTCTCTTTCTACTGAAGACACTGCCCTCCCTTTCTCTCTTTTTAAAAAAAATCCGTTTTAACCGTCCAAAATTGCATTTTTGGATCGTTAAAAGCAGCTAAGCTGAGAAGCTAAGCTACGAGTTAAGCCCCCAGTATACTGCCGCGTACATCCATATGCAGAGGTACGTACGCAGAGGTACGTGCGTACCCCCCCAGCGTACCCTCCGTGTAGCTCAATTTTTAAGACCGCATACGCATACGCGGTGTCGCACAATAAACTGCCCAGCGACGGACTGTTTTGTATGCGACACCGATGTATTGAATTACCCTTCTTCATCCCTGATCTGGCCTTTTCTTTAGTTTTTTTTACCAAGAGGCAGTGATCTCTTCCTCCTCCGTTGATGCTGTGACTGAAATGGTGAGAAATGGAGGAATTTGTCACGAGCGAATTAAACTCAGGTCCAGCGTGGCTGCAGAAGGGTCTGGAGATTTCCTGGTGGGCTGGTCTGATGTGTGGGCTGTAGAGCCAGCGCTCGGTTTATGTTTTAGATCTTTTTATTAACAACATATAAACACAGAACACCGCTGTGGCGGAGGCTTCCAGCGCTCGCTTTTTTTTTCTTTTTTTCTGACCTGTCAATCAATCCAGTAGGCGTGTCAGCAAATGACCAATCGGCGACCTCAATTTGTCCCGAAGTTAAACGCCCCTTGTCTGTGAAGCTGCTCTGCAGCTGCTCGGGGTGTACGCTGGAGTATCATGTCTGAACCCTCTGCTTACAGTACGCGTGAACGGACGTACGAGGCAGTATACTGTTCGGTAGACGGGGCACTCTGTTCTGTTGACGGGGCGGGGCACCCCGCTTGTATAAAAGTAGGGGAAACACTGCACTGTTCGCTCCCTCACTATCCATCCTTCGTTTCAAACAGTCTTATACTGCCATCCAGTGATCAAAAAAAGGTACTACATGCAAAACAAATTAACAAACATTTCTAATTAAATTTGACAATAATTACAAATTATTGTCAAATTTCAAACAATATCGTTTATTGCAATAATTTGAGAGAATATCAGATGTTTCTGTTCAGTCGGTTTTCTAAATGGTTCATAACTTTGCACAAACATTTAAAAACTTAAATCACACGACTCCATTTTTAGGGTTAGTCTATGTAGGTAATTTTAAACTCAACAATCTGAATAGGCTTTTGAATTTAAAGGGCTATCCATATGGGTATGTTTTTATTTTTTTAAATATGCAATAACTATATAATAAAAAAACAAAACATTTAAGGAGCCCCAAATGCATTTCATTATTATTTTTGTTCCAGTATGAAAAATATTGAAGTGCCATCTTTGTTTTCAATGTCTTAATCTTTTGGTGTTTAGCTTATATTCAGAGTGCAAGCTTGTTTCGTCTGTTTTGGTGATTTTTATTTTTTTGTGTGTGTGTGTGGCAGGGTTACAGCGCCACATACAGGCTTGGCATAGTTAATGTAGTGTTTTGGGTCGTTTTTGTTGTTTCCGTGTGGATGAAGGCATTTCTATGAATTTGTGTTTGAGGATATATTTATTGAATGACAAAAATTTGTTTTGGGGAGAAAAAATAAAAAGTTTCCATGTGAACAAGGCCTAAGAGCCAAGCTAAAACCACGGGGCTTAAACTCTGCATTATGACCGATTACATCCAGGTTGCTGCTCACTGTAAACTCTGTTTACATGTGACGGTGGACGCTGAGTGACGGGCAGGTGCAAGCTGGCCTGTGGAAGTCCCGGAGGCCTGATGTAGATTTGCCCAGCTGGTCTCTCATCTCACCAGATTCTAAAAGATCAGACCTTGCCTTCAGGGATATTTGATTAGCAGGGAAGACACTTCCTGATGACCTTTTAGTACATGAGGTTTATCTGCAGATCAGAGCTCTGCTTCTCAGCCACTCAAATAAAATTGGACAAGCGAGGCCTGCAAATGTAAAATCAGCAGCGTCCTGAATGCAAGTTATATTTTCCTGCAGATTGGGGCCACGGAAGGATCCCATCTGTCAGTGTGTGCATTATTGCATTTCCCCTCCCCCTAGTCACTTTTGCATTATAGTCGACCACTCCTCCCATTCGTCACAACTGTCGCCACAATGCTGTTTGCTCAGGTTGTAACAAAAAAAAACAACTTACTTTGGTGTCTGAACAGGTGACTGGTGTTAGACTTGTACATTCAGGAATCAGCTTTAAATACTGAGACATACTGAGATTAATGCATTTTGTTGCAAAATGAGTTGTTGTTTTTTTCTTAAATGATGGCACCGTGCTGAGTGACATTTAGTCCACGTGCACTCGCCTCTAGAAGTCCACAGGGGGGCTTGGATGTCACAGCACTTTTATTCTGGTCATAGACCAGGTTTCTATTATTGGATGGCACTACTGAGTTTGCAGTGTTTGCCCTCAAAACTGAGTCGGTGGCGTTTGTTTTTGCTTTTTCTATATAAACTAATATTTTCAGTCGCTATTAGTACATCATATTTATTCCCATGTTTCCAAATGATAAATTCAGTTGTTGTCTACAAAATTGCTCCATCAGAGTTCATAAAGTTGAGTATGATGTATAATTGACAAAATGCATTTACACCTAACTTTACCCACAAATACCATAATTTCCGGACTATAAGCCGCTACTTTTTTCAAATGCTTCGAACACCTCAGTAGCACTGTGGGCCATGCATGAGGCTTTTATTTTTGGGAAAATTGCTACATTTTGTTTAAATATTGGGTTTTAATCTTGACAAATGTTAATTTTTTTCCAGCAATAAATGTATTAATCCTAATGGTACATTTTTACTTCAGCTGCGTCACTTCTAAACTTGTCACCGGCAGCTGTTTAATGCAGTCTTCAAAATCTGAAGTTGTTTAGGCTTACTGGGGTGGGAGGATTATTACCGGTAGATGATACGGTAAAAGACCTTCTACCTTCTTCACCGTTACTTTAGAAAAGTGGGGAAAAAGTGGGAAAGAAGACTGATACGAACAGATAAATTCCCACCTCCTTGTCTTTGTGGGGTCTGTGAAAAGCAACAACTGTGCTGCGACATGGAAAAGCTTTCTGCCTAAAAGTCACGGGGGGGGGGGGGGGGGAGACAGATAAAATAAAAATAAAGCAAGCGCAAACCCCTTTGTGGGGATTTTTCTTCTCTGATCACCCAGTATGTGGTTCTACTGGTTAGTGTAGGAACTGATCGAAGCACTTGTTAGAACGGGGTAGAAAAATAATGTTTTGCTCTTAATATTTTGAATAGTTTTATCATTTGGATGATTTATTTACATGTGCAGCTTTTCTCGTTTTCTTCGGTTCTCAATAAACCCCTTTCAAAGCTTATAGATGAAAACACACTTTTTATTTTGGTTTTTGGTGGGTTGCAACATTTTTAAATTAATGTAGTTTAATAAATGATCAAATATGAGTTTTTGCTTAGATTATGTCAAAACTGTGTATCTAGTTTTCATGTACCGTTACCAGTTGAGATGTTTTTCAGGTTCAAGTACCGTTGTTGACATAAACATTTCAAACGACACTTATAGTGTGATGTTCACAAGTCAAAATGTGATTACAATAAATAAAACTCGTAATGGTTGACACCGTAAGGGTGTTTTTACTTTTAATTAACTTTGTTATATTTATAAAGGTTATGTTTAAAAATATATATACTACCAAAAACTGCAATTTATATTTGCCAGACTGATGAATTTCTACCTTAAAATGACTTAATTTCACTCCGTATATTTTATATTGAATTAAAATGCATTAATCACAGTAGACTTGCCTAACAAATGTTGTTTGAAAAAATAAACCTAGTGCATGCAGCTAACCAAAACTTAGTTTGTAGCTGTAATCTGGTTTAGAATTTAAATTTGGAGATATTTATGATAAATGGTAAATGGACTGTACTTATATAACACCTTTCTATCTTATTTCAAGATACTCAAAGTGCTTTACACTACAATCTGTGCCCTCATTTACCCATTCATACAGCTCTCTACTAGATCTCTACAAAGCTAATGGAACAAATCATTCTAAAGAGACTAATCAGAGCTTTATCACATAAACTAAAAACATTTAAAACTGAAATCCTCACAGAGACGGCACAATGAAAAGAGACATACCACTACTTTAATTCTGGGCAAACAAACATCTTTTAGTTCAAATATATTTTTGGTTCGGTGACTTTACCAGAGAACATGACTCAAACAGGCTGTGCGCCCTCCTGCGGCGATGCCCTCTCTGTTAGCAGGAGTTTGTCAAACGGGTCTGTATGCCTTTGATGCTAGTCTGAACTAGAGTTGCATTCGGGCCTAAAAAATCCGACCTTACTCGGCCTGAGCGCGTAGTCATTTTGTCTGAGCCCGACTAATTAACTGTAATTACAGGCCCGAACCCGAAAAAAAAAAAAAAAAAAAAAAACTTTTTCTTTTTTAAATTAAGCTTTTACTGCTTTTATAAGCAAATCAGTTTGACATGATGGTTTTAAAAACGTATTTCAAAGAAAAGAAGATATAAGATTTCTTGTTTACTAAGATGTCACCAAAATGGACATTAACATACAAAACGACTAGCCTAAAAACCAACTCTAAAGATAGGCTATTATACAGATGAACAAAAATAATTTTAGAGCAAAATTATTTGTAAAAATATAGAACAAGGGTATTTTAATTGAACGCATTGCTCGCTTCAGCTTTTGTAGCTTCAGATGCTGCAACTTCCTTCATCGCAGATGACGGCAGGGTGCGGAGTGGGACATGTGCGGCCGATGATCCGGTGATCCATCCGGCCGGTCAGCAGGCACGTGCAGACGATGATCCGGTGATCCATCTAAAGCTTAACGGGACTTCTTTAAAAAAAATTTTTTTTTTTTTACCTCTTTCAACTGGCTGGTCAGCGGACACATGTGGCTGATGACCCCATTGTCCATCTGAAGCTTAAGACTTTTTTTTTAACGTCTTTCAACCAGCCGGTCGGACCTGAGCGTGCACCTGACCTGACACACATCAGCAGGTTTCACTGTGCTGGCTTTGTAGAGTGAGTTCTCCCGTTTTTAGCTTTTGTTTACTACTTTCCAGCTCCATTACGTCGCTTGTTGCGAGTCAGTTTCAAATCCTCAGATGTGTGGTGAAAGCAAAGCATGGTGGGCGGGGCCACATGCGCACTTGTTGCGCTACTCTCTTTTCACAGTCTGATTAACTTCTGCACTCTATTTTCTTTCTTTCCTCATCCTCAGTAAACTTACTGAGGAACTTACTTGTTCCTCCTCAACAAGTAGATTAACACAGTTTTATATTGTGCATTCCTATTTAGTTTTCTTTGTGCTGTATGATTCGTAGACCGTATCAAAACCCGGACCCGGCCCGCCCATCAAGCACATAAATATGGCCAGATCCAGCTCGAATTTCAGGTTGGGCTAGGGCCAGAAATCGCAGCCCTAGCCTGAATGCATTTACATTTAACACAAAATAAAATTTTAGATACAGTCTCGGGAGGTTGGGACTAGGTACGTAAAGAGGGGTTGATGATGGGACATTGGGTGTCTCCCCCCACAGAATTTGTCACTTGTGAACATTTACAGACCTTTATTAATTATTTTTACATTCTGTGATCTTTACGGCAAGGTGGGCCGCCCTCCTTGGGGGATCACCGGCAATATTTACTGCGCACGTTCTTTATTTGACCTTCCCATTTAACTTCTGACTTGAGTTTAAGGTGTCAGGGTTGTTGTTGTTGTATGTAACGGATATCCTTCCAGCCTTCCTGCAGCCATTAAGCAGAGAGGAGTTGGTGTTTGCCACCTGTGGACTCTGGTGCCAACAGGATCATATGCAAAACTGCACCCCCAGATAACCGAATGAACAAAGTGGCAGCATCACTCGACTCTGCTCGACTTTAAGTCTGACGCTATTTTAGGAGAACAGCAGCTGTCAGGCCTGTTTTGTCAGAGAGTTCCAGGAGAAAATAATGTCACGTGGTGCTAAAGTTATTCTGTTGAGTCTTTTGTTTCCTCTGCGGTAACACAAGTAATCCTTGACAACCCTTCTGCCGTTCTGCCGATGAACTTGTCTTTGAAATTAGAGGCATTTACACAACGTTGAACATGACTGAGTGGCATTATGTGGTGAGCAGGCGACCAGTTCAGGGTGTAACTCGCCTCTTATCTGGTGACAGCTGGCAAAGGCTCCAAACCAGCTGTGATCTTTGAACGTCATCAAGCATGAATGAACTTACTGGTGAATAAAAATGTTATAAAAGTTGGATTAGTGACTGTAACTAGAGATAAGACTGTTCTGAGTTGCATTTTCATCTATTCGTTGATTGCCAGTCATTGTCAAAGGGTAATTTCACTTGTTTGTTTTTTGTGCTTTTTAAAAAAATGTATTTATTTTTTGGTATTGCTTTGCTTGTCTCTGTTTTTGAAGTACTGTTGGATATTTCTGATTGTGTACAGAAGTGGGGGGAAAAACACAGAAATGCAAAGCATCTGGCAACAACCTTGAAAGATTATATTTGGAGGTTGCCTGAAAATTTATCTTGCAGCTTTTACAAAAGTCACATTGTTGACAGGTGAGTGAAGAAAGTCCGAGAATAGGATTACAGTGTGTGCACACTTTTGATATATTTGTTCTGATCAGTTTAAGTATTGTTTAGAAAAAGCACAATTTTTTTTTCCCAACATTCTAAGCCATTGGCCACATAGTTTTGGTAGATTTATATTTTATTATACAAAATATATATTAAGGTGGAACCTGCAAAAGTTTATAGGCTTCATAATTAATTATGAAGAAGATATGTCCCCCTCACATTAAAAAAAAAATTTCATTCGGAGCCCCCCCCCACATTTACCATGAAATATTAGTTCACCCAGCGCTGTTTCTATTTCTTCGTGAACAAATCCATTCCACCTGATTACTGTAATAAGAGAATACTGCATTGTGCTGTGCTCTCGAAAATAGTTATTGAATCAAATTAGGGATGCACGATATTATCGGCATGGTATCGGTATCGGCCGATATTAGTGATAAAGTTAAATCTCGGCCATTCCATCAAAATAACTCACTGAAACAAAAGGTGCTGTTTATATACACTGCCTGGCCAAAAAAAAAGTTCCCACCAAAAAAAAAAAAAAAAAAGGCCACACATTAATATTTCGTTGATGGAGTATTTTAATTCTACAGCAGAGAAAGCTATGGGAAAAATATCAGTATTGCTATTGATTATTGGCCAAATAAGTTTTAACATATTACCGTATCGGTTAAAAATTCAATATCATGGATCTCTAAATCAAACGTTTATTATGTAGGTAAACGTAGATGATTAAAAACCTGTTCAAAGACACCAGAATGCAGGACATGGTATCTACTTTATACAAAATACCCCCAGACCACCCCACCAGTGTGTCTACCCCCCCTCCCCCTTTACATATGCTTCTGATGCCAATGGGTTTTGGTACCCAGTAAGTTAAAGCATTTGGATCACTTAACGTTTTAAACATTAAAAGGTTTCATGAAACAATGGTTTGTTCAAATATTGTTGGGAACATTTCCAAAACTAGCATGGACTTTATTTCCAAAACAATTTTTTTAATGCAAAGTAACGAATGTTACCATGATAACAGACCCATTTATCACAGTGAGTTAGTCAGCTAAACATTTAGCATTGAGTTCAGCTCAAGGTTTACTGTTTATAAATGTAAAGTAGGAACCAAAAATAGAAAAGCCTAGTCGGTTACCGTAACATTTTCTCATTTCAGCTTGATTTGCATCGTGCATCATTTTGTCTTACCACAATCATTTTCCGAGCTGAAAATATTGAATCTCGGAGGAAATTTGTGGTTAGTCAGGAAACATTGTTTGGTTTCTTAAAGTGTACCGCCTTTTTGCTTTGGGTTCTTGCTTATCAGTATGGCATGCAAACCAATGAGTGTCCTTCTGACACGATTATTTGTAGTTGTCTTGACCTTTGACCTGTAGAAGCTTCAGGATAGAGTTGCTTGATTTTTAACTCTCTGCACACACGGAGCAAATTGTCAGGGCGATGTCTACTTCAGTTTGAAACCCCAGCGGGTATCAGGTGTGATAATTGCCATCTCTCAAAGGCAGGGGTGAGGATTTGTTTCTAATTTGAAGCTCCTCTATGTTTGGCAGCCACATATTTGACAGGATGTCAACTGGCGCAAACAATAAGGAGTATATTTAGTTCAGTCGAGCGACATCGTGTTTAAAACCGCAGCCAAGGATAGTGTGATAACATTTGTCTCCATCTTGAAAACCCATTTTGGATGCAGTCTTACCAGACACGCATTTGATTTTTCAAGTCTTATTAAGAAATTTGCTGCTCAGCACCTAACAAATGGTAACATTTAAATGGGAAACTCCTGAAAACCAGTCTAATACTGTAAGTCCACTCACGGAAAGGAAGGATTTAAATGAGGTAACTTTTGATTGATGCTTAACATTGAACTTTTTTTTCTTAGCAATTGCTTGAATAATTAGCACAGCTACTAGAGATGGGCCTGTCACGATAAACAATAAATTAATTAATAGCAAGCTAAATTAAAATGATCAACCTCGTTTTCATTTATCGGCTTTATGGTTTCTTCGTCTCTCTCTTTCTACTGAAGACACGGCTCAACTCCGGTTCTCTTCACTGATCCCTCCCTTTCTCTTTAAAATCCATTTTAACCGTCCAGAATCGCGTTTTTGGATTGTTAAGAGAAGCTAAGCTACAAGCTACACTAACAGGCCGACCTCGGGGGGGGGGGGGGGGGGAAACCTCCGTCTTTTCGAAACTCCAAAAATTCACGGTTGAAACCCGTGCCTTTGTGTAAAAGGTTGTTTTTCTCTGCAAAAAGAAGCTGAGAACTTGTTTACTGATTTTTTAAAATTTTTATTAAAAGCTTTGAGTGAAAAATGCTATGCTAAAGAGCCCAAACCACACAGAGCATCCGCCATCTTGAGAACCAAATAAAGAAAGGAGAGACAGCCCATGCCACGTCAAGGGGCCTCTCTTCCATTTTTCTTAGAGGCACAATGCTCGCTCCCCTCACTATCCATCCTTCGATTCAGTCTTGAACTGCCATCTAGTGGCCGAAAAAAGGTACTAAACTCTAAACAAATTAACCAACATTTCTTCCTAAATTTGACATTACTTATTGTCGAATTTAAAACAATATTATCATTTATCGCAATAATTTCTGAGACAATTAATCGCCCAGCAAAATTTATTGTGACATGCCTACTTGGAGAAAATTAATAATTCGAAGTTAAAAAAAAAAAAAAAACTGGTGACAGGGACAAATTATGACTCCGAAGGTAACTTTTTTTGATCAGCTGTTACTCTGATTCCTTTCTTTGCAATTTGCACATCATCCATCCTGAACACACCCTATATCCTTAAAATACAGTCAGTTTTTGCCTCGTCTTAAATCTGATACATTGATGTTTTTATCTGCGACAGAGAGGAAGAGCTCGTCTGGGCAGACATCCCCTCCCATCCTACAGTAAGCTCTTTAC
Organism: Nematolebias whitei; assembly: GCF_014905685.2. NCBI lineage: Eukaryota > Metazoa > Chordata > Actinopteri > Cyprinodontiformes > Rivulidae > Nematolebias > Nematolebias whitei. The sequence goes on along the minus strand of NC_056514.1, from coordinate 30,275,933 downwards.
GCCTCACTGTGAGAGTTTTTGGGAAGCTTCCAGGCCAGCTTAAATCACGGCTAATCCACTGTGGGATTTGGAGTTTGTGGGTATTTTAATATCTGAATTATAATGGGAACCGTTGTATTAAAAGTTTAAGTCTCTTATTTAGAGAAGGGCAGAGCATGCTGTTTTGGTCTAACGTGGCTCCTTGGAGTTATTAAAATGCAAAAAATTAAGAATAGACTTGGAGCTAGTCGTTCCAATGGCTCAAAATGTTAAAGGACAGCAGCGTTGTTCTCACAGCTCACTATTGGAGCTCATCGATGAGATTGCTCAGAATGTACAGAGGCTGTTGTCAACTAAACAAAGGATCCAGTTTCAGGCTGCAGATAGCTACAGTGCAACCTATACAAGATGAAACACTAACTGAGCACTTGTGTGCAGCTGCCAAAGGTTTGAGGGATCCAGTGTCCGAGTGCTTTAACATCCACGACTATTAATGTCTGAGTAAAATGATTAATTGTAGCAAGATTAATATCGAACCTCTGTCTTAAAAAAACTTACTAGCATTATGTGAACATTGCTTTAATGGCCCGCAAATTGTTGAGGAGAAGGAGGGGGTTTGTCCTCAGGATCTTGAAAATCTAGTCACTCTAGTGCTAAGGGTCTTTTGACCCTTTTTCAGGATTTCTGGGGGGAGGTCGAAATTCCTGGGACTTCTAGTGTTAATAGCTAGATTGATCAAGTACCACATTTTCCGGTGTATAAGTCGCTCCAGATTATAAGTCGCATCAGTCAAAAAATTCATCATGATGAGGAAAAAAAGCATATATACGGTACCTAAACAAACGATCACTTGTGAGTGTATTAACCATAATTATTTGAAGTTCAAGTGTCAATGTGAAGCATGTTACAGAAATCAAGTCACATTCAAATGAATCAAAAGGTCTCTGTAAAATGCTTAACTTGGAAAAAAAGAAACCCGACAAAACTAATGTTGAAATGTAAACTGGAAAGTCATCAAAGTAAATGAAATGCAATTAAATCAATATCCTGATGCATGCTCGGTAATCCAGGTAGATAAATCTACACCAGTGGGGTGTGGCAAGATGGCGCCAGTGTGTTTGGCGAGTCATCTACCGCTCTCTGTTTTTCTGTTACTTTTGATGTTCTGATTATTATTTTTTAATATATACTTAGGTGTTTTTATTGTTTTACTGTTTTTTGTTTGTTTTTAGTTTTGTACAGCACTTCGGACGGCTGCTTGTTGTATTTTAAGTGCTTTAGAAATAAATTGGTATGGTATCTAACAACCTTTTGTTTAGCTCCAACAGTCTTAACAGCATGTGAACAGCTAGTTTTGTCTGTCACCAGCAAACTTGTTGATCCACCATGAGAAGGTGCTGCTTAATTCATCTTATTCCTGGCCTTCATGCTGCCTTATGTGAATTATGGGCGCGACTTCCGGCGCAGACCAGAACTGGCGTTTATGTGCGAACAGTACGAGTTAATGTAGTTTCTCCAAGCATTGTGGATTTAATTTAAACACGTAGGAACACCACCTGTCAGAGCTCAAACGGGACGATATAATCATACCGCTGCCTGCTGCGGACGAGGGATGGAGGACGACCTGAAGAAGTGGCTGCAGATCACATCTACTAGCATATTTAGCTAATTCACTGACTCTGTTCTTCCGATGGCGAAGCGATGAACAACCTGAAAGGTTGGTTGTGTTTTGTTAAAAGAGGTGGGGCACGATCTTATTTACCTTAAAGCAGACCTAGAGCCCAGCCAGAGCCTTAAAGTCCTCCATCTAGAGTTGCATTTGGGCCTAAAAATTCCGACCCGACCCAGCCCATAGCCATTTTTTCCAAACCCGACCCGACCTAGTCAGCTTATCTGTAATTATAGGCTCGAACTCGGGGGGGGATTGCTTTTTTTTTAAAGCTTTTACTGCTTTTGTAAGCAAATCAGTTTGACTTGATACTTTAAAAAACATATTTCAAAGAAAGGAAGATAAAAAGATTTCTTGTTTCACCAAATGGATATTAACAAAATGAATAGCCTAAAAAAAACCTAATAATTATAGAGATAAACAAATATTTTTAGAGCTAAATTATTTGGGAAAAATATAGAGAAAGCCTGTCTTAATTGAACGCGCTGCTTGCGTCGGCTTTTGTAGATGCTGCCGTTTCCTTCATTGCAGACGACAGCAGGTGTGGACAGCAGTGTAGTCTATGTGATACGCGAGTATATGGAATATACCCACTAGAAAAGTGGGGGAATTTCAATGTACCCACTTAAAAGTGCCCAATGACACGAACCCATGTATCATTGGCAATGATACATGGGTTTGTGTCATTGTCAACATCTGGAACATTTTATAGACGCACTGAGTTGGTTCAACCTGTTTTTTGTATAATTAATATTTCTGCACTTACTACTTAATAATTGAACATGTTTTGCTTTGATACTGTTTTATAAATTGTACAACATAAAAGCCAACTGTTGTACAAAGTTTGTTGTACATTTATTCAAATAAAAGTGTCAGAGAAACTTTAAAATGTTCAATTTGCTTAAAAATCAATATAAATTAACGATTACATTGTACTAACCAGTGTACTTTGGTTTCTAAGCACAGTATACCCACTAAAAAAATGTAGACTGGGTGAGGAGACGCACGTGGCAGGTGATCAGCTGATCCATCTGAGCTGAACTGGATGTTTTTTTTTAACTGTTTCAACCGGCGGTTCAGCGGACGCAAGTATTGAGTGATCAGCTGATCCATCTGAACTTAAAGTGACTTTTTTTTTTAACCTCTTTCAACCGTCCGGTTGGACCTGCCTCCTCCTCAACAAGTAGATTAACACAATTTTTTATATTGTGCATTTTTATTTAGTTTTCTTTGTGCTGTATGATTCATAAAACCACATCAAAACCCAAGATCGGCCCAGCCCGGCACACATTAAGCACATTATTAACGGCCAGGCTTCAGGCTCGGGTTAGAAACGGCAGCTCTACCTCCATCACCGAGCTTTGGTTAATTGCAAAGAAAATAGAAATACCCAAGATGAACAAATCCTATAATGCTGTGCCCTTCATATAAATCTATAGAAACCTGATATTCTTGTCACACTGTTGTCAATCCTTCTGAGAATCCGGCGTCTCCTCTCCGGTGGTTTATTGTGGTCCAGCCACAAAGCAGGATACAGGTTTTCCTTCGTCTGTCGTTTTACAAAGTGAAACATACAAACAGCGTTTTGGGTGGCCTCTTCAAGTTCAGATTCTTCAGTTACATTCTTCCTAATTCCTCGTCTGTAAGTAAGGCGATGGAAACTATAGCGCTTTTCACAGGAACACTGTTTTTGTTTTATGCCCTTGTTCAGAACTTTGTTGTAGCCGCTGATTTAGTTTGGTCTGGTTGTTCGTGCAGCCGTGAACACAACAGGTACCTGAACTCAGCACGGCTATTTTAGTCAACTTTATGGTTTGTTAAATAAATGTAAACAAACCAAAATGGCATTTTATCTAATAAACTGAATGTAAACTACTTTCTAATAAACTGCTGTCCGTGCTCCGCTACCAGGGTTAGCCAATGCTTACTGCCACTTCCTGTCTGACAGGAAGTAGTACCCATAATCGTTTATACAGTAGAGACCCCAAGAATAAGGTGGATAAGACTGAGTTTATTGCAGCTCCTCAGACTGAAGAAGTCTTAGATAAAAGATAAAATGTTTCAACAAGAAGAATCTGTCCAGCGGACCCGATTCAACCTTGGTAGAGCAATTAAATCAAATTTAGCCCCTAAATGAAATATTTTAGAAATAAAGGTGGGTTTTTTTAATTACTAATTCAGTCTTTCTTTGTAGCAGTTATGCAAATACAATTTTAAATGAAAGTTAGCGGTTGCATCTGAAGGAACAGCACGTCTCATAAATAGTTGAGTTTGTTGCACTGTCAGATTTAAAACATGATGGAGTCATAAGCTTTAATCATCCAGATAATGAAAACATTAATGCAACAAGATTATATGAAATGGCAGCAAACATGCCTAATGTTCTGTTCATAAACACAAATGTACAAAATCCGTTCTGAATTTGAACTGCGCTCAGGTTTCAGATCATTAAAATAAAGCATTCTTTCTGATATGTTTTGTATATAGGAGCACTTGATTTTTTTAAATTAAATTTAAGAGTAATCTGCGAGAAGGTTTTAAAAGTTTCTTTAACCATGTTTAGAGTTAAAACTCAATGACTGTTTCACCAGGTTTAACCAGCAACTAAGAAACTTTCAATTTAAAGACTTTGTTTTGAAGCTGTGCTGGATTGAAATTAAGAGAGAGAGAGAGAGAGAGAGAGAAAAAAACCTCAATTTGGATTTACAGGTGCTGGTCATAAAATTAGAATATCATGAAAAGTTGATTGGGTCTGGCGTATCACATTTTCCTCTTCACAATACCTCAGATTTTCTATGGGGTTAAGGTCAGGTGAGTTTGTTGGCCAATTAAGGACAGGGATACCATGGTCCTTAAACCAGGTACTGGTAGCTTTAGAACTGTGTGCAGGTGCCAAGTCCTGTTGGAAAATGAAATCTGCATCTCCATAAAGTTGGTCAGAAGCAGAAAGTGCTCTAAAACTTCCTGGTAGACCGCTGCATTGACCTTGGAGCTCAGAAAACACAGTGGACCAACATCAGCAGATGACATGGCACCCCAAATCATCACTGACTGTGGAAACTTGACACTGGACCTCAAGCAACATGGATTCTGTGCCTCTCCTCTCTTCCTCCAGACTCTGGGACCTTGATTTCCAAAGGAAATGCAAAATTTACTTTAATCAGAGAACATAACTTTAGACCACTCAGCAGCAGTCCAGTCCTTTGTCTTTAGCCCAGACGAGACACTTCTGATGCTGTCTCTTGTTCAAGACTGGCTTGACACAAGGAATGCGACAGCTGAAACCCACGTCTTGCATATGTCTATGCGTGGTGGTTCTTGAAGCACTAACTTCAGCTGCAGCCCACTCTTTGTGAATCTCCCCCACATTTTGGAATGGGTTTTGTTTCACCATCCTATCCAGGGTGCGGTTATCCCTATTGTTTGTACACTTTTTTCCTTTTCCTTCCCTTTGCCTCTCTAGTAATGTGCTTGGACACAGAGCTCTGTGAACAGCCAGCCTCTTTAACAATGACCTTTTGTGTCTTGCCCTCCTTATGCAAGGTGTCAATGGTCGTATTTTGGACAACTGTCAAGTCAGCAGTCTTCCCCATGATTGTGTAGCCTACAGAACTAGACTGAGAAACCATTTAAAGGCCTTTGCAGGTGTGTTGAATTAATGAGCTGATTAGAGTGTGGCACCAGGTGTCTTCAATATTGAACCTTTTCACAATATTCTAATTTTCTGAGGTACGGAATTTGGGGTTTTCATTAGTTGTCATTTATAATCATCAACATTAAAAGAAATAAACATTTGAAATATATCGGTGTGTGTGTAATGAATTAATATAATATACAAGTTTCACTTTTTGAATGGAATTACTGAAATAAATCAAGTTTTTCATGATATTCTAATTTTATGACCAGCACCTGTACAGTCACTACTTGTAGAATATTTTCTTTCTCATTTACCACTGCATGATTTGCTCAAGACTTAACGAGTAGTCGTGTCATAGTTTCTTTCTGAATCTTTAAAAACAAGCTGGAACAATTTTCAGGCCTTGGTTGAAATGATTGGTTCATGTTTCTCAGTAAATAGCCTTCTTCATAAAACTCCACTGAAGCCTTGGAGGCTCATCGCCACTTTTAGAGTTTAATGTTTTCTCAGAAGTGCTCTATATTTGTCTTTATTTCTACGGAGGAATCATCTTTGTCTGAGCTGTTACTAAGTTTAAATTTGACTTGAGCAGCGTTGTCTCAGAGTAATTTGTGAAATTGGCCATTTAACGCTGCAGTGGAGAAACTGTCAGTGGAAAGTTAATTGGCTGTTTTGTTGTCAGGGATGGACAAATAGTTCAGTTCAGGTGATGTAATGAAAAACTCCAAGTTGGTTAGGCAATCTGAAGACTTTAACCCCAAATTAGTCTGTTTTTTAGGGGTATACTTAGTTTCTGGTATCATCTGTTTCTTTTTAGCTAGGTTTATTTGAGAATGTTTAGCAACAAATGAGTGCAGCTTCTCATTTTTTGCAGATTTGTGAATAAGGATCATGTAAAATTTCAGCTTTTCCTGTAAAATTAACTGTAGCTGTCAACTGTAACCAGACTTGACTCAGATGAGGAGACATTTCAGACTTTCCACAAGTGGCACGAGGTCAGATTTAATGCTCATCTTCACACTTTGTGAGATCAGCCTCAATCTAAATGTCTTTTAATCTGAAAATATTAATTTTATTCTTTAAATATGCTCCCATTTAGGCCTCCTCAGCAGAACTTTATGATTTCTTCATGTTTGGAGATCCTTGACTGCCACCTTAATTTGTGTTTTCTAAAAAATAAATAAAATAATAAATAAAAAATAATAAAAAAAGAAAGCAAATGTTTTAGAAAACTAATTAGCGACTTATTTTAAAAAAGAAAAATCTGATCAGTTCATCATTAAGTTTGTGAAAATGGCTACCGTATTTTTCGGACTATAAGGCGCACTGCATTCTAAGGTGCATTAAGTGAAATGAGTCCATTTTGACAGATTTTTGAGCGCCGTGTACCAAATAAAATCGGTTTGAGGTCAGTAAGCACAACCAGAATTAATACATAAGGTGCACTGAATTATAAGGCTCACTGTCGATGATTGAGAAAATTCAAGGATTTTAAGTGCACCTTATAGTCCGAAAAATACGGTACTTTACTGAAAGTGTATAAATATGTAATATAATAGATATTACTGAATAATAGTTATAACAAAGCTCCTACAAAGACCTCAGAAGGGCGTTTTTGCTGTTTTTAATGTAGCTAAGAAACTAGTCATGCTAGTAATAGTACATAAAATGTGTTTTTGGTGAAATACATTTAGAGCTGAATCTAGTTTCAGTCAAACTGATCGTGACGTCTCATTCTAGAAAAAAATAATTCCGGCACCATATATATATATATATATATATATATTTTTTTTTAAGTAACTTGAAATATTTTGTTTTTCCTTTTCCTGATTTTCTAAATCATAATGTAGTAAATAAATGTTTTTACTATGGTTGCATTCAGTTTTTATTACCAGTCATAAAGAAGTTTGTTGGGGAGAGGTTTTATATCTGAAACATTAATAAAGTTCTCGATTGTCTAGACATTTTACCCATTTCCAGCCTGAGGAAACATTATTACAGGATACTTTTGTGCTAAATTATCTGCATAAAAATACATTTGCTGCTCAGTAGCGTTGAAACATTGCTGGCCAACTAGTAAATTCTGATTTTGCATTTCAGCATAAATGAGTGCGTTTAAATTTAGAAGAGACCATTGCTGAATTGCTTTTCTGTGGCAACGTGAGCATTGATCATAAACTATGTAAAGGCTGCAGCCAGTGGCTCCACCAGCTAAAGCAGAGCAAAAAAATCCCTTAAACCTTAAAAAAATCTGACATAAAGAAGGTGATGATGAAACCCCACATTGAATACAACAAAGCCCATGCTCAATAATCCCTAGTTGTCTCTGAATATGTTTCAGAATGGTGCGGCGCTAGTCTAAATATTACAGTGTCCACTCCAGACACCCACCGAGTCTGTGAGGCTTTCCAGGAACTCCCAGCTGAAAGAGAATTGTTCAGTTTAAGTTGAATCACTGCGCTGTTGTCTGGGCTCTAACAGAGCAACAAGTACAGCATGAAAGTGCAGCAGATCAGTGTTATGAGAATAAACATGAAGCGGTACCTTTGAAATGAAAACTTGAGGGTTGTGGTGGTTGGAGCGTTGTGAGGTGTAACCGGCACACTGAGGTGGAGAAGGTGAAACGGTGCACACCACTGTCTACAAAACATTGGAAACTTACATTAATTGTTGTGGTGTGTCTGTTGATTAGGAGATTTCATCAACGTTTCTGAACTGCAGCAAGGGCTGAATTATTGGCTGTGCCATTTAAGTCCAATCTTTGTAAAGCAAATCTTTGAGTTATAACTTTAACAAATTGCACACTAACATGGTCCTTAACTTTGGACAGTTGCAGGGTGGTGTAGTAGTCCTGAATTCTGGTGGCAATTGCATTAATTATGAGAACTGTAAAGGAACAAAGCCCAGATGATGCCAACTCAACTTCTGAACCATAATTGTCTCACATAAAAGATAATTAAAAAAACAGTGGGGAGAAAAATAGGCATATGCAGTAGTCCCTTTGCTTATCACGGGGGTTGCGTTCCAGACACCACCGCAATAGGTGAAAATTTGCAAAGTAGGGACGTTATATTTATTTTCATATTTAAATATATTTTAAGGCTTTATAAACCCTTCACTCTTGCAATGTTCTTAACAATGTTCTAAACGCTCTTAAAGAGCACGGCGTGTCTCTGCATCTCTGCTCCCTGTCACGCCCACTTCTCTGCCGCATTCACACTCATGCTCATCACCTGTGCCACTCCCTATCTCCTTCCTGCTACACCTGTGTGCTGTGCTTCTTAAGCGCTCCCCAGTCTCTGCCAGATTGTCTGATTGCCTCGTGCCTGAAGTACCGTACTTATCAGACTAGAAGTTGCATCTTTTTGCATAAATTAGCAAGTCTTGTGACTTATAGTCTATTTGTTTTCCCCCCCCCCATATTTATAACCTGAAGATCAGTTCCTCCAAATCCGACGTCATGGTCATGAGCCGGAAAAGGGTAGAGTGCCCTCTCCGGGTCAGGGAGGAGGTCCTATCCCAAGTGGAAGAGTTCAAGTATCTTGGGGTCTTGTTCACAAATGAGGGAAAAATGGAGCGTGAGATCGATAGGCGGATAGGTGCAGCGTCTGCAGTGAAGCAGGTACTGTACAGGTCTGTTGTGGTGAAGAGAGAGCTGAGTCAAAAGGCGAAGTTCTCAATTTACCAGTCGATCTACGTTCCTACCCTCATCTATGGTCACGAGCTTTGGGTTGTGACCGAAAGAATGAGGTCTCGGATACAAGCGGCCGAAATGAGTTTTCTCTGCAGGGTGTCTGGGCTCTCCTTTAGAGATAGGATGAGAAGCCCAATCATCCGGGAGGGACTCAGAGTAGAGCCGCTGCTTCTCCACGTCGAGAGGAGCCAGTTGAGGTGGCTCGGGCATCTGGTTAGGATGCCTCCTGGACGCCTCCCTGGTGAGGTGTTCTGGACACGTCCCACCGGAAGGAGGCCCAGAGGAAGACCCAGGACACGCTGGAGGGACTATATTTCTCGGCTGGCCTGGGAACGCCTCGGGATTCCCCCGGAAGAGCTGGCCCAAGTGGCTGGGGAGAGGGAAGTCTGGGCCTCCCTACTTAGGCTGCTACCCCCGCGACCCGACCCTGGATAAGCGGAAGAAAATGGATGGATGGATTTATAACCTAATTTTTGTTTGAGATTTGGCTATTTCATTCATTCTGACATGGAAAATATTGAACACTACCATTTTCAGCTGCTAGTGGACCCTTGACCAATATGGCAAGCCAAGTGTCTCATTAATAAATACGTGGCTATTAATGAGACACTTGGCTTGCCATACAAAACCACCTTTGTCTCGCTTCTGAACTCCTGGAGCTTCATTTTGCTGCACCACCCAGGAGAAATGCAGCTTATTTGACCATTAAATTGCATTTATTAAGGAAAAGTTCAACTGAGACACACCTTTACTACAATGTCGAGCAAACAAATAATTGTTTTAGGCAGTTATCTTGTTAAATTTTGAAGAAATGCACAGCAAGTCCTCTCCCGCAGCCACAAATTGGCTTTTGAAATGCAGCTGATTGGACCGTTGATGTGCATTTATTAAGGAAAAGTTAAACTGAGACACACCTTTTGATATAATTTTGAGCAAACAAATAATTGTTTTTAAGTGTTAATCTTGTTAAGTTCTTGTTAAAGTCCTCCCGTGCATGCTCCCACAGCTGCCATTTGGCAGCCAATCGATTTTTGGCACACCAGCCCATGTTTCCAGGTGGTCAGCGGTGTCATGTAACAAACGCGACCTGTCAGTGGTGACGCTTAATAGATGCAACTTATATGGTGAAGCAACATATTTGTTTTTTTTCCCACTTTATTAGACACAATTGGACTGATGCAACTTATATGGCGGTGCGACTTTTAAGGCGGAAAGTACGATATCCAGCATTCTTGTTTTTAAAGGCTTGGTTCGGGTCGTGCTTGTTTATTTTAAATAAACAATCCATGCCGTTAGTGCGGCTCAATCAAGTATAAGACAGACCCCTCACCCCCTCCTTTCTTTTTTCGAGGCTGTCTGTTGCACGCCCGTCTGTTATGTGTCTCTGGGACACGATGGGGAAGACGGACCCCACCCCCTACCCCTCCTTTCTCTTTCTGAGGTTGTGACAGCCTCAGAAAGAGAAAGGAGAGTTTGGTGTGGGGTCTGTCTTCCTCATCTCTAATTGTGTATTGTATATAGTCTTACGTTGAAAACCCACAAAAGTGTTAGTTCGCAAAAGTCGAACCGCAAAGTATCGAGGGACTACTGTACATCTTCTTTTGAAATGTTTATAAAGTCAGCATGACTCTTAGAAATTAGGAGATGTTTTCAAACTTTGAAAACCTTTGAAGAAACTTTTATCAACTTTAAGGTTTATCTAATGGTGGAACAAAAAGTCAGAAGTAAATGGCTGATTTCCAGCTTCACAGTACAAACCATACAAGAATATTTGCTTTTTGCATGTATTGGAAATGATCAAAGTGACGGGACCGAGTAACGATTTCTCCAACGACCTTTTCTTTGTCGTTTTCTTCTTTTCACAGCTTCTTATGACCAAAGGTTTTGTTTCGTCCTGCACTTGGCACATTTCTACAGGGAAGTGAGATGATTAGTTGTGTTGCTATTTAAATGATGTCAGATTAGTTGGATTTAATCAAAGGGAGAGCCAGCACCCCACTGGGGTTTGTGGTTTGTTACTGGAAGGCAATCTGACTCAGTTTGGTTTACCTTTTAACTTCACTCAAACAATGCGTCTTATGTATAGATGTTCAACTTGGACATTTTTTAAATCCAAATAATTCTATTTATTTGACTTTGCCTTTTTTTCTCATCGATAAGCCAATGTTTCTGTATTCTTTTGATCTGATCCTTCTCCCGTCGTTGATAAACCAGTTCAGAGCATGTGGAAATCATTGTGGCACACTGAACTCTTCTCTGCATCCTTGAGCCACACCTTGCTCATGACTCAGTCGAAGCAGCGATCAGAACGACACAGGAAGAGCTATTTTCTAGCTCGCACACACCTATCTTGCATTACGTCTCAACCTTCTGCTGCTGCCGTCAGACTGCAGTCCGTTATGTAACGTGACTGTAATCTTGTCCGACGATGAGTAATGTCACATGTTTTGCCAATGTGGGATTGAGATTTCCAACAAAGATGATGCAGATATGCAGAATATCTCAGTAGAGATGAATTGTGCTGCTGTAAAAAATGAAGCCAATAGATTTTTCAGTCAATTAAGTCGAATCTGTAAAAGCTTAATTATGGCATACGTATGTTGTAAACTTACAGATTTCCATTCATCTGACAAATCCAGCAGTGAGTGTTTTTGTTTTTTTAATGTAAAGTCATGTTGCCCACCTAAGAAATAAAGGAGCTCTGCTGGGTTTTCCTCTTGAGAATCAGTTCAGGTTCGCAGGGGATTATTTTGGCACAGCAGGTGATGTTTTATTATTGGGAAGTGTCACATCTGTCAATAAGTTGAACATGTGATCAATAGAAAATTATTAACTGCAGCAGGAGGCGCGTGAATCGGACAGATCAGTTGAAGAAATTTAATAAACCTGCATTACTTTTTAAAGCGGTATGGTGGCTCAGTTGGTAGAGCTGTTTCTGCTCATTGAGAAGGTTGCCGGATCGAATCCCGGACGAGGACCTTTCTGGGTGGAGCTTGCATGTTCTCTCCGTGCATGCGTGGGTTTTCTCTGGTTTCCTCCCACAGACCAAAAACATGCATGTTAGGCTGATTGGTAACTTTAAATTGTCTCTGGGTGTGAGAGAGTGTTTGTTTGTCTCTGTGTCTCTGTGATGGACTGGAGACCTGTCCAGTGTAGGCCTGTCGCAATAAACAATAAATCAATTAATCACATGATATTATCGACCTCTTTTCCATTTATTGGCTTTATCGTTTCTTCGTCTCTCTTTCTACTGACGACACGGCTCAACTCCGGTGCTCTTCACTGACCCTTTCTCTTTTCTCTTTAAAATCTGTTTTAACCCTCCAAAATTGTGTTTTTGGAACATTAAAAGCAGCTAAGCCGAAAAGCTAAGCTACGAGCTAAGCTAACAGGCTGACCTTGGGGAAGAAAAGTTGTTTTTCTCTGCAAAAGAAGCTGACAACTTGTTTACTGATTTTTTTATTTTTTTATTAAAAGCTTTGTGTGAAAAATGCTATGCTAAAGAGCTCAAACCACACAGAGGGTTCGCCATTTTGAGAACAGAAAAACGGGAACAGAGACGGCCCATGTTACGTGGAGGGGCGCCTCCCTCCCATTTTTCTTAAAAAGACATGCTGCTAGCTCTTATACTGCCATCCAGTGGTCAAAAAAAGGTACTACACACAAAATTAACCAACATTTCTTCTTCAATTTGACAATAATTAGTAATTATTGTCAAATTTCAAACAATATTATCGTTTATCACAATAATTTCTGAGACAATTAATCACCCAGCAATTTTTTTAAAATCATGACAGGCCTAGTCCAGGGTGTCCCCCGCCTCTAGCACAGTGACTGCTGAATATTTAATGATTGTGGCAAGCTAAGAAAATATATAAAAAGAATGCATCCAAAATATCTGTTGCCATCAAAAAATGTGCTTCATGTCAATTATGTAATTATGGAAAAAAAAGAGGTTGTAATTTTAAGATTCTTTATATTTATAGTGCTTTTCATGTGACCTCGTTGACTGCATGTGACAGAAAACACAGAAAAGGAAGTTTCCATTGATTCTGTGGTTTTGACAGTCCATTCATAAGTTCCTGTTCAGACTGTGGATGAATCACATGCAGCGTAGGTTATATTGGGAACGTGCTTGAGGAGGATGCCAGGCCTCAGGAGCACTATCTGAGCCCCCATTAGTATGCATGTTGTGCTTTTGCCTGTCGCCACAGGCACGGGGCACATGCAGACACTGCCAGTGAGCAGGTCTGAACTGAAGAGGGACACAGCTGTCTCTTAAGGACACAACTGGTCACTTTTTTTAATCCTGTAATTTTTACGTAGAGCTTTGCATGTGTAACGGGGATAAAAACAGAAAAATGTGCAGATATTTGTTTTGTACGCACCAAAAAAAAAAAAAAGTTTTAGTTTACTGTATGCTTAATTAGAACATAAAGGGTTTTATGTCCTTAATCTGGCAATCAATAACAAGTTAAGACTGCAAAGATAACGTTGTCTTACCTGTCACAGATGCTCTGGCATGTGTCCCACCAGCTGTAAAGGAGCCAGTCATGATTCTGTAAATGTCTTAAATGTCCATACAGTGTCTGCAAGTTAAGGTTCCAGCCAATCCTCTTTAAGGCTGTTTGTCATAAACACACTATGTTGCTGCCATCACAAGGGTAAAACTGTGAGGATAATCAAAACCTCATAACCATCAGGACAAAATAAAACTAAAACACTTTTTCAATAACTGGATAGGTTGCTTTATTAGTGATTTACTGGCTATTTTGAACCAAAAAGGTTATTTAATAACCATTAAGTTTTGTATACATTGTATAAATTAGTTTATTTGTTGAAGAGACATTATCTTGTTTCAAATTCAGGCAAATTCCACAAATCTTTTGTAGAAGCATAAATTATATGTTATATATGTTTGTGTGGTTGTATGTTTTTGTGCAACATTCCTAATTATTACATGAGGCATCTTTGGTGGGACAGATGGTAGATGGACTTCTGCACGAGAGCCCTTAAGTGATTTTTTTTTCTTGAAAAATGTGTTTGAGAGGAAAGTGCTGTGGAACAGTCACGCAGAAGGAACAGTAGACACCTCTGCTCCGCTGAGCATTTAAATTATATAAGAGGTGCATGAACCGGAGGCCTTATATCTTCAAGGGTTGACAGCAGCATAGGACCAGAAAGTTCATCCAGCTTCTGAATCTGCTTCCACGTCGTGCAGATCACAATTTTTGTTCACATTAAAGGGCTAGTCTAGTCACTTTTGAAGAGATGTTTTGCCAAATGGTTATTAATAGTTGATACCTTATCAGCTGTGACATCATTTATAGAGAATGGAGCATGAAGAAAAGGGTGAAGTCTTCCTCCAGGCTAGGCGAATTGCTAGTCGAACCATGGCCTGTACGACTTTCAGAAACAGTATACCTTTGTGAAAGTGCTACATTTTGCCCCTTTTCCGTTAGTACCTTTTAGTACCGGGACAGCACGGTTCTACTCGGCTCAGTACGGTACACGTTGCGTTTCCGTTATGCTTTCAGTCCCGGTTCCAGTGGGCAGGGTTCAAACTGATGTCACGTGCCTTACCAGCTGGTGGTGGTAATGCTGCTGTTAAGACCCTGAAACAGGTTTCAGTACAGGGTGAGAATTTATTTAGGAGTTTCTGGTAAATTAAAAAGAATACAGATTACTAAAATTGTCCAATTGAATTGAATATATTCTATATATTATATAATGGGTGGAGATGGCTGAGTGGGTTCTTGGATATTTCCAGATGGACTTGTGATTGTCTCAGACCTGTCGGTGAAGTCTTGATGGAGACCTGGACGTTATACGCTGAACTGTTGGCTGGTAGTTTGTCGTGAGAAGGGAAGATCTTCGAAAGAAGAACACGAAGTGTTACTCCTTTAACAATATTAAAAAGGATATTTGTTAAAACAGTCGTATCATTTGGTTAGACATCTTGTTAAAATGTTTTACAGCCATAATTCCTCAAATTATTCCTGGATTTTGTTATCTCTCCTCAAAGTTTCAGCTTTTTACCGCTCGCCACCAAAGACGATAATGTTTTTTTGTTTTTTTTTTCAATTGGGTGGATTTAAATAAAACTTTCAGAAAATAATCATTGGAGGTACATCTGTAACTGGTTACTTTTTTGAGTTGGTCCAATTTAAATGGAAGCCAGCACATCTAAATGACATTAACTTGCACAGAAATTGCTATAATATAATAATGATATTATCGGCATATCGATATCCGCTGATATTGGCGATAAAGTTAAATGTCGGATATCAGCTCTTCCATCAAAATAACTCACCGATATTAAAGGCGCCGTTTATATATATATATATA
>NC_056514.1:30245532-30260506 GCF_014905685.2 Nematolebias whitei | reverse complement strand
ATATATATATATATATATATATATATATATATATATATGAAAG
This sequence comes from Nematolebias whitei, assembly GCF_014905685.2. NCBI lineage: Eukaryota > Metazoa > Chordata > Actinopteri > Cyprinodontiformes > Rivulidae > Nematolebias > Nematolebias whitei. Next base: position 30,260,463 of record NC_056514.1, on the reverse strand, counting down.
AGAGGGTAAATGTCATGATTAAATTTGACATTACACATACCAAGTTGAAGTGTTGCATCATTTTCAGCCCCTTTTTGGCATCTGCATTTGGTAGCAGGTCAAAGTGACAAAGACCGTGCAGAATAATGTATTTTAATTCCACAGCAGAGAAAGCTGTGTAGTCTCTGTACGTAGGTCTAGGCAAAAAATATTGGTATCGGTTATCGGACAAATAAGTTAACATATTGGCATATCGGATATCGGCCAAAAATTCAATATTGTGCATTCCTTTGTAGTAGCTGAAAGTCATTCACAACACAAGCTCTGAGCAACATTAAACAATTTTGCATGAGACTGAGCGGAACGTTTTAAGAGTTGATCAAAATGGCTTCAACTCTGTCGTTTTCATCAAAGAATGATCTTAGTCTAAAACTCTGGCAGTTCTTTCCAGGAAATCTAGACCTTTAATTTATTCTCAATGGATTTTTTTGTAAACTTTACATTTAGGTCAGGTTTGTTAGAAAAAAAAAAAAACTAATAAAAAAAAGCGACTTGATTTCAAGAGCTTACCCCAAACATTTGTGACAACCGGGTTTTAGAGAGATGCTTAACAAAAATATTAGTTTCTGTTTTTATCATTACAGTTTAAAATTGCTTAATTTAAAGAGATTTAATTTAGATTTATATAATTTCAGAAACTTTATTTTGACTTGTATTCGGTACCTTGTGGCCTCACCTAATAAGATTTCTGACTAACGTTAAAGTCTGTCCATGCATTGATTTGTGCTCTGATCAACTATTTGAACATTTTAGATAACGTCAGCATGTTCATTTTCTGTAAAATGATTTTCCTCCTTTCTTGTAAATTGAAAGCAGCGTTAAGTGAAAGGTGTGTTGGCAGGAATAGATGCAAATTGACTTGAGTCTTGGCAGCTCTCTGTTGTGCTATGGTCCTGCCTTGTTGGGAGCCTGAGCTCACTCTGCCCCCTTGTGGGCGGAGCCATCTGCCAACAACCGGCAGAGAGGCGTCAGATCCAGATGTGATGCGTCGTTATCTAGACGCTGGGCTGAACGATGCATGCTGGCACCATCTGCTGACATCTGATTGACACACGCAATCATGACTCTTCGTTGCGGCCTTTCTTTACGGCCACGGCTGAGTCGTCGGCCGGCGGGATTAGCATCTCTAGGGTTGCACCAGCATTGTTTCCAGTTCCTAAACTGGGACAGTCGGAGGCAATAAAGAGATTTTCCAGCTTTGAAAGACGAGGTGCCGATAAAAAATGCATGTGGGAGCTTTTTGTCATTACAGAGCCAGATCAGTGATTGAAGGTTGACAATACAATTTCACATCATGGAAATGAATTAGGCCGGACTTATTCATTATGCATGCCCATTGGTTTCTTGTTCAGGGTGGCCATTGTGTCAATTCTAAATAGATAAAGTCAGGCAGGGACGCAGATAACCAGGTAAAGACATTTGTTCTGCTGTCCAGCAGAACCTCTCTGTCCATATCTGTGTCTCCGAGGGTCGAGGCTCTTTCCACAACAGCGCAGGCTTTGAAAGAGGAAATTAGGACACTGGTTTCACAATAATTAAACTGAGCTGTGCTGCTTTTGATTTCAGGCAGTACATTTAACGTTACACTGGAAATTGTGTTGTTTTAAACCCATATAACAGAAATCCAGTTTTGTAACAAGCGGGGGGAAGCACATTAACTTGTGAACTCTGCTCTCGTTTCGTTGCTTTTCAACCTACTTTGAAAAGTGTTTGCTCCAGTTAGATGACAATTTCTGATAATCTTCCATCTTTTTTTTTTTTTCCTCTGGTGGGGTAAATCCATCACAACAGTTGACTCGTTGAATCGTGTTTTCTGGTTTCCAGAGTTTCTAAGGTATAATGTGCGTCTTAATCAAGCTATTTTAATCCTTCAGGTGAAGCTACTTTGAACAATCTGTACTTACAGTTTAGTGCGATTTCCTTTGGCAAACACATCGGTGATTAAGTTTCACCTTGGCTCTGTCAGTGTCAGCACTGTCACCTGACAACTCTTTCTGTGCTCTCACTAACACCTCTGAACCTCATGTTTGTTGAGCAGCAACATGCCTCATGGTCGTCTCTGAAACGATGCTCTGCTTTGTGATATCAGCTCCAGGTCCAGGTTCATCCTTCATTATTTGTGTCTCCTGCAGTCTGAAACCAAACTGCCGATTACTTTGTGTGTGTTTAATACGGGCTTACACGAGCTGCCCAGTTTGGCTCTAAACCCTAAATTAACCAGTTTGTGCTTGACGGGGGAGTATCTGCGATTTTTGCACATTTTGTTTTTCATGAATGCTGTAAAATAAAAGTATTGCATTTTACGGTCTTCCTTTTTCTATACCAATTTCCTGGGAAGTTGAACCTTTGGCTGTTTTATTGTGATAACCTGTGTCTATTTAGAACTAAAAATCAAGTATTAGTATAAAAAAACACATTAAGAACTGTAATATCTTTTAGATACTGACATACCGTATTTTTCAGACTATAAGGTGCACTTAAAATCTTTTAATTTTCTTAAAACTCGACAGTGAGCCTTCTAATCCAGTGCACTTTATGTATTAATTCTTGTTGTGCTTACTGACCTCGAACCGATTTTATTTGGTACACGGCGCTCAAAAATCTTGCAAAATGAACTTATTTCACTTCACCACTTGCTCTTGCCGAGGTCGGATGCTTTTCCCCTCCTCTCCCTCCTCCACTTTGCGTTGCTGCTCTGTCCTGTCTGTGAAACTGCTTCTGAGCCTCTCTCTACATTTCTTCTGAACCATAATTTTGTGGATCTGGTCAGTTGGTCTCTCAACGCAGTGGACAAAATTTTTGAGACAAGCTTCAGGCGAGCTGAACTGCCTGAACGACACGTCTGTAGCTGGACATGTCTCTGGAGGAGGTGGAATGTGATGTGTCTATCTCTGCTGTCAATCGAGGACGCCAAAACTGCATATCATTTGATTTATGATAACGGGTTTCCTGTTTTTGGAATTGTCTGGCTCCTGGTTTATCAACATACAAAGAAGACGGTCACAGCTGATCTGGCCTGGTCAGACTGCCACCTATGTGAAGGTTTGCTTCGTGTCTCCTGAACCCAGACTCTATTGCTTAGCGGACTGGACCCACTGGCAAGATGGATCAAATCTCGGGGAATATTCTCAGGCACGGATCAGTGGTGTGTCCTCTTAATCTGGATCTATCGGAATCTACGTGAGGCGAGCAAAGATTCAAGGCAAATAAAAATTAAAGTTCTGCCTGACTTCAAAAACAAACGTTGTTTATCTGAATTTGGGTCCCTTGGCTGGCCTTGCAGGCCATCTCATCTCGATTCGCCTGGAGGACATGTAATCTGACGCGCTGCCCCCCTGAGGAATTCCATTGAACAACCTGAGGAAACCAGCTGAATAAATATTTTGTCATCATTTCAGGACTCCTGGATTCTCATTGCATTGTCCTTGGCCGTTCCCTGACATCCCTCGAGAATGTTTACGGATCTCACCAGAGGGAACTGGTTGATTATTCCATCCTTATCAGAACTCTTACAGTGCCCTCGAGAGCGTCCATGGACATCTCACCGCTCTCGTCGTCTCTCCTCTCTGCGGAATGTCTGCGTTACCATGTGCTTATATGTGCGAGGTGTTTTTTATTTCAATATTAGTCTTTCTTCTCAGCCAAGAAGAGTTTAATAGGATTTTTTTTTTTTGCCTCCAATTCCTACATGTGTCCAGTTTCACTACTTTTTTGTCTGTCTAAACAGATCTCACTTGTAAATGAGTCTTCGAAGCTCAATGTGATTTATCTGTCTAAATAAAGGTTGAATTGAATTGAACTGAATTAATGCACCTTATAATCTGGTGCACCTTATAGTCTGAAAAATGCAGTACGTCTCTCTGTCATTCATATCTGAATTTTTTCCCCCGCTTGTTCTAAATGATCTTTTATTTTAAAATCATTGCAATTTTAGTAAACCGGTTCTTTTCTCTATTTTTCCCAGGTGGTGCTCGTATTTGCACTCAGTATTGGAGCCCTTGTAATATACTTCATCGATTCTTCAAAGTAAGTATTGCACTGGAGTTAATCCATCATATGTCACAGTTAACCTGTTTTGTGCCACTGCTGTAAACTATTAAATACAATGTAAGGTGCGTGCTGAAATTTAAAGATTCTTCGTTTAATTCTGAGATGCAGCTTTATCGTAATTCTATAATGTTGCATCAGTTTTATAAATCACACTGTTCGAAAGTGAAGAAATTTCCTCGAGAAACAAGACGACAGTCTCAAACACAGCCTTTATTTGTTGAAAGCAAAGTGGCTTTACATAATATACAAGTTCATCTGTGAGCAGGTTTCTTTAATTAAAAATAAACATGAGCACCAGCTAATTACACCATCTGTATTATGATCTAATGCTGCCTAAACAGGAAAATCCATTTGGTGAAACTGCAATGCTTTTATTTAAAGCTCATCATGAAATTTGCCTTTTCACTATCTTGATTTGCACTGTACTGCTTAAACCAGTAAATCAGATAAAATCTGATGAATCCCTCTAATGACCAGATAACAATTATGAAACGAGCAAGAAAGTCTAAACCTAATTTATTGTAACGCAGTGTCTGTTTGTTCAGTCAGTCTTGCCAAGTACAGCATACGAAGTACAAATTACACCAGCATAAATGATCAACTAGGCCAAGTAAAAATGCACATTCAAATAATTTGATAATAAATTAAATGGCAGCAAATAAACCTGTGACCACACTGATTTCTAATTAACCACTTTTGTACTGCAAAAGCTTTGGTATGGTTAAGAATAATTCAAGAAACAACTTGTACCACTGATGTTTCATTGAGGGGTGATGTGTCAAAAACCACCTTTGAAACATGCCATAATGTACACGTGTTCTCCGTTGTTGGAAAACTACCGTAGTTTCCAGCGTGTAAGTCAGTTTTTTGCATAAATCAGCCAGTCCTGCGACTTATACGCCAAAACGATTTTATATACGTTTTATTTCCATATTTTGACTAACGCTTTAAATGTTCATTCATACTGACATGAACCAGAGTAAACATTACCTTATGCAGCTACCCCCCCCCCCCCCCACACACACACACACCCACACACACCCCTACAAACATTCACTTGGAGACAAAAAGGAAGAAGTGGGTAAAAGATAATGGATGGAAGGACAACTGAGAAAAACTTAACACAAGCAAAATGCCCCAAAACAAAAAAAAATCCTATTTTTCAGATTACAAACTGCAGGTAATAAAATATGCAGCCCAAAACGTTACTCAAGTAGCAGAAAGAAAGTTTGTAAACGGGTGGGGTCTGCGCAGTCTTCCCTGGGGATTCATCCCCGTGGAAGGGATGGCTGCACGATATTAGAGGATACCCCTTCGTGGGGAACGTCCCCCCCCCCCCACGTCTGGCTGGCTCAGGCTGGAGCTGCGAGCCACCGAGCCCTACAGTGAGACACCCCCCGCCTGCACCTCGCTGCTTCCCAGGGCCACGGATCACGCGCCGCGCTGCGCCGAAGCTCAGGGTCAAAACAGCTTCATTTTGCCTGGGCCCCGGGGGAGCCGTCGTGCCCCCCAGGCAAAATGAAGCTGTTTTGACCGTTAAAGTGCATTTATTAAGGAAAAGTTAACCTGAGACACACGTTTGCTTTAATGTCGAGCACACAAATAATTGTTTTTAAGTGTTAATCTTTTTAAATTTCAAAGAACTGCAACGGTGAGTCCTCCCGTGCGCGCTCCCGTGCCTGATTTTTGGCACGACACCAGCCCACGTTTCCCAGGGGTCAGTGGTGACACATTATAAATGCGACTTATACGCCAAAGTGACTTATCTATGTTCTTTTCCTCTTCATGATGCTTTTTTTTTTTGGACTGATGCGACTTATACACCAGAAAATACGGTACTTTCCTCTCAGTTTGCTAGGTCCGTAGCATCATTAGAATTTGTCCGATTCAATCGTGTACATAGCCAAAAAATGCTCCAGCAAGAGAAGACGTCAGTGTTTTTCCACAGTGTTTTAAAGTACTTACAGTACCCCCCCCCCCCCCCCACGCAAAAAGTACAATTTGAATGAGAAGCTGATCACATCAGACCTCTTTTCTAGTAGGTGCACTGATATTCTTTATAATGTAACTGGTGCCACTTTGGTCCAAGCGTCAAGCTATCGCTGCCAACATTTTAACTGTATACTCTGAGAATTTTAAATACTACAGTAAATAAGAAGAGAAGGATGAGGTTATCCTCTTAGGTACTTGGTGCACTAGCTCTACAATTGGTGTAGGAAACTTCAAACTTCCTGTTGAAAACAAATACTATCACTCATCAGAGGGGAGGAAGTGAAAGGCCCTTTTAGCTGCATGTGACAGCTCAGTGTTACTGCAGTCTGCTTGTGTTAGGACAGGAAGTTCCATTAAGGAGCACAGCAAAACACACAAAGATAAAAGCTTTTTGTCAAGCCCACCGGGAACAATGTGAAGGCAGAGGGAAGAAAATGGGCTATGAACTGGTGTAATCAGTCTCGAGGTACTGAAAAGAAGTGTTGGGGTTATTTGTTATCGTATAAGATCACATGGCAGCTGAGGGCTGGGCTTATTTTGTTGTGGTTTGCAGGCAAGATCTCATTTCATTATCTTGACAAGCTCAGGTAGTGTTACATCCTCACTGAGGCCACCTGTGGCCTTCTGTTCTTAAAACTAGTGGCCCTCAATGCCTTTTCACCTTATGAAGAATGACCTTCATCCTCTATTTACCGTGCGTGTGCACGTGTGTGGGAGCTTGCATCATAGACTCAACAGCGAGGAATGAAGCTGCAGCACCTGTTCAGTATCTCACATGCATATTCATTTTGCAGCCTCTTCCTGTTATCATTCTGCCTTGATCAGGTTTTTCTATTATTCAAGGAGTCTTTTATCCCTTACAACAAGCCTTGTACTTAAAACCAAAGTTTGGCGCCGCGTCACCTGCTTTTTTGGCACCAGCAGAATGTAACGGATACAACACTTCTGATAATTAGTCCTGTGAGGTTGTTGAGGCTCCTGTCAGGTCAGCTTGTCCATCATGGACTAGTTGACCTGACAGGAAGTGACACATCAACAAAGCAGAACCAATGATACAGTATATATATTTTCCAGAATAGAACTCAAGAATGAAAATCTCAGAACATAGATGGATTAATATGGTCTAAATGTTTTGATGCACCTTGCTTTTATGCAGACCCATGTCTTGGTTAAAAACAAAACAAAAGAATAATGAGTTGTCAAAACTGACACGTTTAAAGATCTAGCATTCTTTGAAGAAATGCGTATGACTCACTGCTTTTCATATGTGTTTTAGACTGAAAACACGTGCGCACACACATGCATTGTTACCCATAATTTGTCTTTTTGCAGTGGCTGATAATGATATCAAACACCGATCACATGCAGCAGGTAGCCTTCAGTGAGATGAAATATTTAAGTTGAGTATTTTGGTTATTTTTGTGTGTAAATATCGGTCCATCCTTTCAGGTATTTGCAATTCTAGAATTGCATCGCTCAAGGTGGCTGCATGTTGGAGTAGCTCTGTTACATTCATTTTGGGATGTTGCTTTTGAAAACTTTAATTTCTCTTTTTCTGGATGTAAATCACTCTATTTTAAATTATTATTTCCTCTGGTATTGGATGCTGTGCAGTTGGAAGGATTTTTACGGAAATTTTTTACTTTTGGACATTTGTTATGATGTGTAACCATAACAACAAGGTTGTTTTTTGTTTTGTTTTTTACAACCGGGAGCAGCTGATGAGCATCTCAAAAGCTCAAATAATGCCTCAGCTACAGCCCCAAATCCCAAATGATTTGAAAAGGAGGCACCGTGGATGCATTCCCATCTACCTGACGGTGGTGCTCGAGTACCTGACTGCTGAGATCCTGGAGCTGGCAGGAAACGCAGCTCGTGACAAGACCAGGATCAGCCCCCGGCACATGCTGCTGGCTGTCTGCAATGGCGAGGAGCTCAACAAGCTGCTGGGAGGAGTGTCCATCGCTCAGGGAGGAGTTCTGACCAACATTCAGATGGTCCTGCTGCCCAAGAAGACCAAAAAAACCTCACCAAGGCCAATTTAGACGGATCACCATCTGCAGCGTTTCTTCAGATCTGCTCTAAGACAGACCACTACAAAAGATCCTTCCTGCCCACAGCCATCAGCATCTAGAACAACTCTGTAATCAAACGAGGATGAGTTACAACATTTAATTTTTCTTTGGGATCAATAAAGTATTTTTGAATTAAACGTCACCAAACTCCTTGTTACTTGTTTGTATGCAACAGCTATGAGAGTCTCCGCAACATTGGTTAAAACAACTTGATGAGGGATTTCTGCAACCTTTCATCCTCTGTGAATTTTACGTATGCGCAACATTTTTTAAACAGAAAGTTGCAAAGCCTCAAATAACATACAGCATCAGCAGGAATCTCATACATGAGCTGATCTGAACGTAGGAGAGGCACAAAGTGACCCATCCTGCTGTGATTGGGAAAGGTTTCTGATGCGTAACAGGCTTAGTGTTCTAAACCTGACGGAAACGCAGTTATGTAGCTCTGCAGCTCTGCCTGTGCCGTGTGGTCCGTCATCCTGCAGGGACTGTGATGTACTGAGCCTCAATGAGGACCGAACTAGCTTAAAGGGATTGTTCTTAGAAGTAGCAAGAGTTTTTGTTTCAGTCTATTTCTTTCTTCCTTTTACAATTATAGACATTTTTCTAAAGCATAATTTACATTACAGCTGTTTAAAAAATATATAGTGTTATTTAAAATATGAAAGCAAAAATTAAATACAGTAGTCCCTCCTTTATTGCAGGGGATCCGTACCCTGAAGCCCCGCGATACGTGAAAAACTGCCAAGTAGGAATAGTAGTACAAGTAGAAGTTTATTTTAGTGTATGTATGTATGTATATATATATATATATATATATATATATAGGTGTTTTAAACCCTTCCTTTTGCAATATTCTAAACAATGTTTCTAAATGCAGTAAAAGAGCACAGAATGTCATGATTTCAGCTCCCTGCCTCACCAGCTCTCAGCCACCTGCAAGCGCTCTTGGCCACGCCCACTTCTCTGCTCTGCATGAAGATCAACTGCAGGAGGAAGCTTATCCTGCAGTGTGGGCTGCACAAGGGTGCAAGAGGTGCTAAATCATTTAAAATAATTATTTTTAACTAAAAATTCCATGTTGATCGTGCGGCTCGTGCGTCATGTCCAATTTTATTTTGAACAACTGCGATGGAGCGAGTCCGCGCTAAACAAACGGCGAAGTAGCGATTCGGTTCCCTTTTGAAATCCAACCTTTTTTGATTGAACATGTTCTGCTTATCATTTGGCTTGACGAACAAGTTTATGTTGCTGTTTAATAGCTCAGTGTTGAAATGTTTCTTTTAGGGTTAATGAGTTGAAGCAGTGTTCAGCTGAGTGGTAGAAACTTCAATATAAAAGACAGGTTGTTGTTCCGCATCCACAATACGCAGTAATTCTCTAGTGCATGGTCAGAAACTATGAAAATGCCTCATTGTGCTTGACGTGATGGGACTCGAACCATGAGTAGAGAATGATCTAGATATTCAAATTAGGCAAACAAGCTGATGTGATTTACCAGCTGGAAGGGAAAACCACCTGAATTAGGCTCCGTATGACATGATCTGTCCCCAGAACGACGTCAAAATGTGAGTGGGAAAGATGAAGCACCCACACCTGCCTCCACTCTCATTTGCTCCACTCTGGGCCCTTGAGCAAGGCCCTAAACCCCCACTATCATGCTCTCTGACGCCCTAGATAGCAGCTCCCTGCTCCACACAGAGGTCTGTGGTAGCTCAGGGGTCTGTGGTTGCGTCAAGAAGGACATCCGGATTAAAAACAATTGCCAAGTTTTCGTGTGAGTTAGTTCACTATTGTGACCCCTGAAGAAGGGAGCAGCCGAAAGAAGAGGAAGAAGGAAGAAGACACGATCAATGAAGATGCTGAAGTCCTCAATACATCAGACCTCTAATTATCAACCTGCTGTGGATTAGATCAATTCAAAAGTATAATCCCTCAGGCGTAATCCCACTTCATGAGCTCCATAAAAGCAGTATTTCATCAGAAAGTGTTATTGGTGTGATTTTTATTTATTTATTTTTTTTAAATAAAACAATTTGCTATGATAACAAAGTCCATGCTCAATATTCCAGGTATACAATCCAACATTTTTCAGTTGGGTCATCTGGACGGTTTCTTTCTTTTTTTTGTGCTGAAACGTTTCGCCTTCGATCCAGAAGGCTTCTTCAGTCAAGGAAACGCACAACAAATCTAAATAGTATTTATTGGCACAGAGGAGGGCTGTAGCCTGGCGGTCAGTGCCACGCTCTGTGATCCTGTGGCTGCATGTTGGAGCCCAGGTTGTGTCCGGAACGACATCCAAAGTAAAACAATTTCCTGATATTTGTACAAATTCACTCGCTGTGTTGAAGCAGCCGAAACAAGCAGCAGCAGCTGGTTAGATTAAAAACAGTTAATATGTGTTATAGGAAGCTCTTTGAATAACCTCAGTTTGGAGAAATGGTTTAATTTTGATTGGATTGCCAAGATATTAGAGCAGTGCCAAGACCAAAGTGGATTGCTGCCATCTTAAAACGTCTCCAATGTCGAACCTCAGATTTGTCAAACCTTTCGTCACTGTCGGTTTCACTTTACACAATTATTTGCATGGAATTTCACGATTATTTGCAAATGGCATCGGCAGCAGCTAGTTGTAGATTTTCCAGTGCAGCCTGGGGCACTTCAGGCACAAATTTCATCACATTTCTGCTGGAATTATTGTGTACTGTGAAATTATAATGATTTCAAAGGATTTTTAAAAATCATTCGCATGAAGTTGAGAAATCCTTGATGTTGAGGTTCTTTTCAAACACCGATATCACGTCTGATTTCTATATATTATTATTATTATTATTTTAAATAAACTAAGGATATTAAAAAGGCTTTATACAACATATTAATTGTTCATACCCTTTTTACAAAAATCCCACTTTAAATGATTCGAACTATTTCTTTAAGTGGTAAAAATGTCTTCGTCTGTGACCCTGTGTACACAGTTTCGTTCCACCACATGTACCACATGTGATGTGAATGACAATAAAGAACCTTGACCTTGATCTGAGCAGGATTTAGAAATGAAGAATGAGGTGATGCACAACCACAGCTTTCAGGACCTGGATTACTTATTTATTCCTCTTATTCTGACTTCATCTAAAGTCTTATTTAAAACTCAAATGTCTCCCTTATCAGCTTGACTGTTGAATTTCTTGAAGATAATTTGGAATTGCTGCAGAAAAACGTTGATTAATTTTGATCATTTTCTAGGCTGATTATTTTATCGCCAAATTTAATGGTAAATGGTAAATGGACTGTACTTGTATAGCACCTTTCTATGTGATCAAGACACTCAAAGCTCTTTACAACACAATCTGTGCCCTCATTTACCCATTCATACAGCTCTCTACTAGATCTCTACAAAGAATAATCAGAGCTTTATCACATTCATACACCGATGGGACACACATCTGAGGCAATGAGGGGTTCAGTGTCTTGCCCAGGGACATTATGTGACTGCTGGTGGAATCAAACCCAACTCTTGCATTGGAGGACGACTGCTCTAACCACTCAGCCACAGCCGCCCATTTTTATTCAACAGAACTAACATACTTTTAATAACCTTTTGATTGTGTTTTATTCAGCTATTCATTCAAAAAAACTAAAACTCATCTACATCCGAGCTGTGCCTTGACTTAACTGTTCTCCACTGTCTTGTCTTCAATAAATCAGAATATTTCTAACTTTTAGTGCACAATCAAACTAACCTAACACATTTCCATATTACTTGGTTAATTATGTCTCTTTATTTGAATTTTTTGTGCCAGATACGAGCTTTTTGAGGGTGAGACTGCACTACATTGCTAGCGCTTGCTATGGCTGCCTGATCTCATAAAAGACGACACGAACCCTGCATGCATTTAACCCTTAAACGACTGCTTTGGCCCTGCATTTCCATCCTGTTCGACCAGATACTTGCATATAATGCTTGTGATGAGAAATGCAAGACTGAGAGGAAAGCATCATTTTCACGAGGAGTCGTTGCACCTGGAGCACCTCACATTCCTCGGAGAGATTTGCAGTTATTTAAGGGTTAACTAGGCATATAAGTTCTTGCTTGTTACAATGAATGCATGCCCTTTCTCAGCAGAAAATCAAACATTGGGGAATATCAATTATTGCACTTAAAAAAACATGTTTCTCTTTAGTTATTCAAAATGTTAAATGCATTTTCAGGAAAAGAAGAATGCATTTTTAAGTCCATTTTATATATTTCCACATATATTACAATGTTTTTGCCTACTTTACTCTGTATTTATCCTTGGGAATAAAACGCCTTGTTTCTTGTGTCTAACAGGCCCATTGAGTCCTGCCAGTACTTCTACAAAGACTACACTCTGCAGATCGACATGGCATTCAACGTGTTCTTCTTGCTTTACTTCGGCCTGCGTGTGAGTACCATCTCAAATAGAAGACATTCCAACGTTAGCGTTTTGCTTTTCTGTATCTAAACTAACGCCTCCGATCTTTCGCCACGCAGTTCATTGCTGCTAATGACAAGCTGTGGTTCTGGCTGGAGGTGAACTCGGTGGTGGACTTCTTCACCGTTCCCCCAGTGTTTGTTTCCGTGTACCTGAACAGGAGCTGGCTGGGTGAGGAAGCACTTCTCTCTCTCTTTCATTCTGTTTGAAGGTTTTCTTGGAAACATGCTCAGATACCGCCTAGCGGACTTGATGGGACCAACAGCTTTACCAGATAAGCTCATCACATCTGTTGGTACATCGTGATTACGGCAGGAAATGTTTTTTTTTTTTGTTCTTGGACTGTTGCAGGTAGCATTTGCGTTATTTGTCATCTGTGCAGAATCTTAACTCACAAGCTGAGTGACTTGCTACATTAACTGTATTCATCAAGTCCATGCTGGTTTTCTTTGTTTGCATCGGGCATTATGCTGCAGCGGTCTTTCAGATACCCTTCACCTTTCCAGCAGAGCTTTTCTCCAACACTTGGTATAATGTTTGAATGAAATCACGCTGGGATTGAAAAGTACACAAATGGATACGAGAGAGAGAGGAGTAGGGTTTGTTGGGGGCCTGAGCCCTAAATGTGTGAAGCTCATCACACAGAGTGGCTGCGAGGAACTCGAGGATTTACAAGAGATGTGTTCTTTTTGTTTGGTTTTCAGGTGCCTTTTATTTTTGTGAAGCCACCAGACGCCAGTCTTTAAATGACGTATAAACCTCCAGATTTAGAGTAATATGAAATATAAAAACATTTAATTTTCCTGTGTTTTCCTTGTGACTTGAGGTCAGAAAGCAACAAAATGTGGAAGAATCTTTTTGGTTGTTGTCGCCATCAAGTGGGCATGTTGGAGTATGGGTGTAATTTAAGCAGTTGAACCTTTTTTTTTTTTTTTTTTTGCCAAACGATGAATATTTAGTGGTTGGATGATGCATGGAGACAAATATTAATCACGTTTTTGAATTTTAAGCAGCGTATGAGTGTTTTTCAGTCGTATTTTGGCTGTTCTTGGGTTTGTTATTCTATTTAATGCTTCAAGCTTAATTTAATTTACTTTAAGTTTGTGTTGTGATATATTGCTGAAATGCATTATTCCTACACCTTAAAGCTTTTCTTACAGCTTTGTGTGAATGGAAAGTTTGCTGAGGCAGAGAAATATTTATTTTTATTATATAACTTGTGCATAAAATGACTTGTATATGACTAGATGAATATTACAAACAAAATGTTTTACTGTGAAAACATATAGACAGCACTGGTTTAGAGAAGTTGTAGTATTTGGGTTTCAAACAATATATTGTAAAATAAGACATAAATAAACAGACACCTAGATACAGATGTGCAATTAATAGATCAGTTTTAGTAGAAAACCAGTGAACCAGTTCATCAAATAAAAACTTCAAAAATACTCCCAAAATATTTACAGGGATAAAAAGAGCAAAAATATGTAAATATTTAAACATTTTATTAAATATGTCAATTTTTCACCAACAAAGCCTAATTGTTCAATTCTTTAAGCTCTTTTTTTATTCATTCAGCCTTTATTTATACAGGTTAGTCTCAATGAGTCATGAGGACTCCTTTACAAGAGAGACATGTTTTAGACAGACAACATAAAAAGTACAAACAACAATAATCTACAGTAAAAATGCAATTAAAATAAAAGTAGCATTATAAAACAGTAAATCAAGGCGCCATATAAACAAGAACATATTTGCTTTGATTTTTCTATTGACCTTATCAAATGTTTACAATTCCCTAAAGAAATTAAGATTGACAGCTTCAGTTCTTGTTGCAAGGTGTTCCAGGTTACAGGAGCAGGAAAAGGCCTTTTTGCCAAGTTCAGTCCGCATTGAGGGTAAGCTGCAGGTAATGATGTCCTGAGAGTGCACGCTGTAACTGCACTGATAATGTGACATGTGGGAGGAGATATAAGAAGGTAGCAGAACATGGAGGGATTTATAGATGAAATTGAACCAGTGTGAGAGCCTTTGTGTAGATGATGACCAACTGACCAAGGAGTACAGGGTGCAGTGATGGGTACAGTAGTTACAACTAGTTATGAATCTTAGTGCACTGTGGTAGACAGCATCCAACACATGCAAGGATCTGGCAGGGGCGTTCGTGTAAATAATGTCACCGTAGTCAATGGCTGGTAGGAAATTATTCACTACAAGGCGTTTGCTGGCATTCAGAGTTAAGCAAGATCTATTTCTAAGAAAGAAACCCAGTTTTCATTTCAGTTTCTTTATCAAGTTTCAATATGTGGTTTAACCTCCTA
>NC_056514.1:30236584-30245132 GCF_014905685.2 Nematolebias whitei | reverse complement strand
TTTTTTAGCAGCTGTATTTCTAGTGTTTTGGTCACATCTCTCATGTTGTGATTTTCATTTTAGCATCAATTGCAATAAGAGTTAATACATCAGCTGTGATGAATTTAGGGATTATTGTTGAACCACTAAATCCATGAAATATAATCATTGCTGGAACTTCCCTGTTCTCCAACATGCAGCTTGTCTGGTGCTGTGCGACAAAAATACACGCTGTTCTTTTTCAAAGATTAGAGACTGAAATTTGTTTGCATGCGATGTAGGTTGTATTGTAAAACCAGCTGATGAGCGCACTCCCGGTCTGGCCTCTTCCTTTCTCTGGATGAATCCTAAAGGAGCTTAAACTCTAATATCCTGATGGGAAAAGGGTTTGCTTTAAGCTTGCAGCATGCACTGAATCCCCACGAGGATGCTGCAAAGGGCTGAAAACTATCAGTCGCATCTCCTAAAAGGACTTCCTCTTGATGTCCGCCCGTTGGGTGCAAATATGAAAGCGCCTGGCTCCTTTTGGGATGGCTTTTGTCCTTTTCAAGAAAAAATTTTAGCAGCAGAAAAGTGACGAGAAATCAGATTTTTGGGCTTGGAACATTGTTCCTTAAGTTTGTAGATATGATTCCAACGAAGCTGTTGGTGTACAGAGCACCTGATGGAGACACGCGTTCTTACACGGTTTCTAATACGAGAAGACGCAAGAAATCGACTGGAGAGCTCTTTCAGAATGGCTACAGGGTCAGGATGGGCCTTGGGCAGGTCAACGACAAAGAGGACCAGGACAGCTTCTGCTTCAGCCTCGGTGGATGCTTCCACCTAATCTCCTACTGGGGTAAGACCTGCAGGACATGGAAACGAGGGGAAGCTTTAAATTGGCATGTCCTGAATGATTTCGACTCTTTGAGTCTGCTGGAGCTGGTTCAAGGTCTGGCAGGTGATGTTTTAGCTCCCTGGCTGGGGAACATACCCATTAGAAATGAAAACTGCACAGTGGGAACGCAGCTCACTTCATTCAATAGATTTATTTACCTTTTTTTTCAGCTGAATAGCCGGAGTAGTTTTGATTTGTGTGATTTGGCTTTCGCACTAAATTTGATCCTGCGGAGGGATTCATCAAACAAATTAATGCAGACGGATTTTACTTGGTCATAATTCATCATGCACCTTTTATTTGCAGCTTGTACCAATTTTTTTTATTTTATTTTAGCAGAGTGCACTCCGATATTAGTAAGAGAATATTTTAGGGAATTTTTTTTACACCCCCCAAAAATACTGTTTTAATTTATAAAGTCATAATTTAACTTGATGCAGAAGCTGTTGGTTATGTCATCCTCGAACTGTTGGCAACAGACACTAGCTTCATTTTTTTTCTTCCCTAAATTCCCTTAAATTTGGGATTTGACGTCACATCTGTTTACTCGTTGAGTTCGCCTTTGGAGCGTCCACCTGTCATTAATCCAGGTTTTCATCTGGTCCATGTTCTGAGGTTTGAATCAGGTGGATGCGATGTGAGACTCGCAGGACTAAGAAAAGATGCGCTCTGGGTTGCCGAGGACACAGATGAGATGCAGAGCTTCTTTTTGTATTTATTATTATACTAAAATGTTTCTTTTCATACAGTAAGTACTTAGTGTTGCTTGTTCAGCCCGGAGTTACTTTTTAAAATTATTATGAACCCTTTGAAGCTGGTAAAAATGGACGAAAGCATGAAAGGTACACCGCTGTCGTCGAGCTACAATTTAACGTCATTGATATAATTTGTTGACGTTTCTTTCATTTCTTTTCCGACAGGTTTGAGGTTTTTAAGGGCCTTAAGGCTGATACAGTTCTCAGAAATTTTACAGTTTTTGAACATACTAAAAACAAGGTAAGTTCAGAAACTTTCATTTTTCATTAAACAGCCTGTAATGTTTAATTCACCTGGTTGTGTTGAAACGAATACGCTGTGACCACAACCCTGAGCGTGGTTTTAATTTGAAAGAAAATGAGCGTTTTAGTATTTTTCGGAAACGCGTACACTTTTTAATTTGATCAACTATCACCAGTTAAGTTTACACAGTTAAGAACGTGATGACACATGACATGCTGCACTCCATCCAGTCTTGAATGAAACGAGTTTTTCTTGCTGCTGAGAATTAAAGCTTTTGGAACAGATGTCAGCAACAGTTTATAGCCGAACCAAATCCTTCAGAATAATCTCCTTAGTCATTGACTGAAATGAAAGTCGCACACAAAGAAGGGAACAAGCACTTTATACACCAAGACGCGTTATAATGCAGCATTTAAAGTACATTACGCTTTTATAAACCCAAACACATCTGCTTTTAAAAATGCATGTTTCGGCAACATTTTTTTTACAGCTTTCTTTTGTAAAAGTAAATTATATTTTCTGCACATTTAGGAAAATATTTTGGCGGTTTGGAAACATTCTTCACTCTATATGCATGCTCTATTTTTTGCTTCATTAAAAATGCTTCTTGAATAACTCACGACTGAAGTAATTTTTGTCTTTTTGTGACACTTTTGAAAACAGCAACTCGATTAAACTGGTCAACTTGTGTTCGATCTTCATAAGCACATGGCTAACGGCAGCCGGGTTCATCCATTTGGTAAGTTGTTGGCAGCCATCAAGGAAAACGTATCGGTTGTATAATGCTGAAAAGCTGCACAACTTTATATATAAGAGCCATCTGGATCACACTTTAACACTTGTTTTGAGCGTTGATGGTTTTATTGTGAACTTTGGATGCTGCAGTTTGATTTGCTGTGAACAAAACTGTCAGTTTTAAGCAGCATTTTAACCAGTGAAGCTAAATAAAATAAAATCCACACTAGGCCTGTCGCGATAAACAATAAATCAATTAATCGCATGATAAATTAAAATTATCTACCTCCTTTTCATTTATCGGCTTTATCGTTTCTTCATGTCTCTCTCTTTCTACTGAATACACTGGATGACAAAAAGCTCAACTCCGCTGCTCTTCACTGACCCCTCCCTTTCTCTTTTCTCTTTAAAATTTGTTTTGACCATTCAAAATTGCGTTTTTGTATTGTTAAAAGCAGCTAAGCTACGAGCTAAGCTAACAGGCCAACCTTGGGGAAAAAACCTCTGTCTTGTTGATGCTCCAAAATTTACGGTTGAAACTCGTGCCTTCGTGTAAAAAGTTGTTTTTCTCTGCAAAAAGAAGCTGAGAACTTGTTTCCTGATTTTTTTTTTTTTTTAAATTAAAAACTTTGTATGAAAAATGCTATGCTAAAGAGCTCAAAACACACCAAGCGTCTGCCATTTTGAGAACCGGAGAGAGCCCATGTCACGTCAAGGGACCTCCCTCCCATTTTTCTTAGAAACGCACTGCTTGCTCCCTCACTATCCATCCTAAGGCTCAAGCAGTCTTATACTGCCATCCGGTGGTCTAAAAAAGGTACTACATGCAAAACAAATTAAACATTTCCTATTAAATTTGACAATAATTACAAATTATTGTCAAATTTCAAACAATATTATCGTTTATTGCAATAATTTCTGAGACAATTAATCGCCCAGCAAAATTATGTTATCGTGACAGGCCTAATCTACACCTCTGTGCTAAACTGTAAAGTTTGACAGCACCATAGATCTGTTCATTCTCCAGAAATGAACCTTATTCTGTCGTATTTGCAGCAATTCGTTGTTTGCTCAGTTTGACATTTCTACAGGATTTAGTGAACAAGTAAACTTCACAGCTGCCAGGGACAAGGATTGGACAAATGGGGATAGGGTGTCCTGTTCAGAGACAACACGAGAGGTGCAAGCCGACCGAGAGACATGAAGGTCTACTTGACAAATTTGCACGGCTCACCTTTAATTATAGTATTAATAATAATACATTTACATACATGTGAATACATGACTGCCTGATCACATCTGATCTGACCTGTCTTATTAAAGACTCCACACAATATTTATCAGTAAGGCTTTAGTTTGGTAAATATGATCAATTATTATTGATAATTAGTGATTAGAACTCTCAATCGAGAACTTGAGTCCCCAGTTTTAATCCTTTTTTGGCTCTTCTGTGCAACTGTAAATAGTTCCTAGCTGTGACTGGGAGTGTGTGTGGTTGTTTGTCTCTTTGTCTGTCTCTGTGATGGACTGGAGACCTGTCCTGGGTGTCCCCTGCCTTCACCCAAAAACAGCTGAGATTGGCTCCGGTCCTAAACAAGGGGGCATAAACAATGACTTATTTACTGATATAAACATAAAACACTATTTCTTTATGTTGAACTCAATCTGTAACGTTTGAAATTCTGTGCATTTTATATTTTAATAACTGTTTTGTATGAATGAACACATTTGTAACATTCATTCAAAACATGCCTTTTACTATTAACAAATCTGTAGCATTTTTTTAAGAACCTATTAAGAATAAAATCTTCCAATCAAGCCCTGTTTGCACTAACTGTTGTATTTGTAACATTTCAGAATAACTCTTGCAGATACAAAATATCAGTAATGTAATATAATAAACAAAGTGACGTTTTTAAATGAATCATGTGACATTAGTGTTGATCCTCAGATCTGCAGCATTTTTTTAATAATAATAATAATAATACTTTATTTATAACCACAGCTGCAACAAAGTGCTGTACATATAAAACCTTTTTAACTAATCATCACATCTTTTACTCTTTTTAAATACATTATTTTTCACATATTTCATCATTGCTTCTTTGAAGAGCTCCACACCTGAAAATGCCTCATGAAAAACATCTGCATGCTCAACTCAACTGCCTTGGGCTAGTTAGCAGTGAAGCTAGCGTGTTAGCTGATGAATTGTTGCTCCACGTTGTTTTTCTGTCGCCACAGCCCACTAATGAGACATAGACACACTTCAACACTGTGAAAGACCTTTTCCTCCCAGTCACTGTGCAAATGTTTTCTTACTTGTTTCTGTACTAGCTTGTAGTTGCGCCGCTGCAGAGATGGGAGTGGTCCATGCATGATTCTGAACTTTGACCCCAAACAAGATTGCTAAACTGTATACATAAAACTATTTCTTTTCTTTTTTTTTAGTTTATTAATCATTTTCATTTCAAATATACATCCTTATAAATATTATTTCTTAAATTTAAAAATATAATTAATGACGATTTTTACATGGTGCTCCTTGATGAGTGCTATTTTTAGAACATGCCCCGTGGGCGAATCAAGAGGTCCCTGCGGGCAACCAGGTGCTCGTGGGCACCGTGTTGGTGACCCCTGCTCTACACCATCTCAACTCCAAATTGAGCGCAAAATAGTGGAAATTATCTGACAAAAGCTTAAATTGGAAATAAAAAAAACAAACTGAAAAGTGGCTAAAAAGGCTGAAAGAAGCTTAAATTACCAGAAGGAAGTGGTGAGAGCACATTTTTTTCTAAATTAGGCTGATAAAAGTTAAATTGGCTTGAGAACTGGGATGAGAAACGTGCCGAAGAAAAATGGATCACAAAATTGTGAAATGAATCGTAAACATTCACACATTTATCGTCTAGAAATCACATCTGTAATATGTTGCATTGTTCTGATTTCATTGCCTCTAACAATTACATCATGTGGTTTTGTGAACTTCTCTTTCAGGTGGAAAACTCAGGGGATCCTTGGGAAAACTTCCAAAATTCCCAAGCGCTTTCCTACTGGGAATGTGTCTACTTGCTAATGGTGACCATGTCCACTGTGGGCTACGGAGACGTTTATGCAAAAACAACCCTTGGCCGCTTGTTTATGGTCTTCTTTATCCTTGGTGGTTTGGTAAAAATCTCTCGTTACATATTCCTGCTTCAAAATACTTGATGCAACCAGTCATCGCACTCCATCAGTTGTTATGAAGTGCTGGGCCTGAACTCAGGACCCCCTTCATCTTGTTTTTACACCACTTGAGTAGCAGGTCATGCACCCTACGAGCTGTATTGCAAAGTGTAATACTGACATTTTAACTTGTTACATACTGATTCATTTGTGTCATGTAAAGTACCTGAAATGTTTTGCTTTTTTTTAATTACTTGTAAAAGTATTACTTTTAAGTTGCCCCTGATCCCTTCCTTCCCCTTCTTCTTTCAACAAACACGCTGTCATGGGGATGATTTACTGAAGCTCAGCTTTACAAATGCAGCAGCATTACCCCGTCTCACTCTGCACTATTCAGCCTTAAAATTTAGATTGTACTGTGCCGTGAGTTTACAGATCAGTTATTAGCTGAGCAGTCTTCAGGGGTAAAATAGAAAGCAAAATGCACACGTGACCTAGGCGGTAACTGATGTGGATAATTCAGATATCGTATCATCCGTTGCGTTCACTGGACGTTGCCAACATGTCAGTTCTGTGGTCTCGAACCAAAGCTATCTGGTCAAGAATCTTATTGTAGAAGTTGCCGTAATCAAATCACGATGTTTAGTTCAGGCTGAACAAAGTGTAACTGATGTTTTAGACAAAGTTGAATTTCTTTGGACTGTCTTACTGGATTTCTTCATTCTTAAATAATTAAAATTAGTTATGTAGAAGGAAATCTGAGCTGTATAAGAACAACGTGCTAAAATAGAATCTTTAAAGAAACCAGCTAATTTAAAGTCTAATATTGCTGGGAAAACAAAGTTATAAACAACAAACTATACATATATATATTCAATTCAGTTTATTTGTATAGTGCCAAATCACAACATACTGTAAGTTATCTCAGGGCACTGAACAAAAACAAGTCTAAGGAAGGACGCCAGCGGACGCGTTGAGTCTTCATTTTGTCACAGCAGCGGACGCGTTGAGTCTTCATTTTGTCACAGCCTCCCATCCTGAGCTAGCACAAAGACAGCAGTGGAAAGGAAAAACTCCCTCGATGGGAAGAAACCTCCAGCAGAACCAGGCTCAGGACAAGCGGTCATCTGCTTCGACCGGCTGGGTTTGAGAGGACAGGAAGGAGAAAGAGGCACAGAATGGCAGGTCCAGAATGGAGGCGAGCAGATGAGCAGGTCCCTCACCAGGAGGAAAGACAAAAAAACACAAACACACACGTTAAGAAAGAAACTATTACAAATACAAACGTTTCATTTGATGAAATGAGGTCAATTTGTCCTCCCATCAATTTAAGCCTATAACAGCATAACTAAGGGATAAGTGAGGAAACCCAATCCCAACCTAACTATAGGATTTATCCAAAAGGGAAGACTTGAGCCTAGTTTTAAAAGTAGTCAATGTGTCAGCCCCATGGACAGAAACAGGAAGTTGTTTCCACAAGAGAGGAGCCTGATAACTGAAGACTCTGCCTCCCATTCTGTTTTGGAAACTCTAGGAACCACATGTAAACCTGCAGTCTGTGTTCTGTTAGGAAAATATGGAACAATAAGATCTATCTATCTATCTATCTATCTATCTATCTATCTATCTATCTATCATCTATCTATCTATCTATCTATCTATCTATCTATCTATCTCCATCCATCTATCGATAGAGATATGTCGATATAGAGATATACCAATAGAGAGATATATAGAGATATATCGATAGAGAGAGATATAGAGATATATCGATAGAGAGAGATATAGAGATATATCGATAGAGAGAGATATAGAGATATATCGATAGAGAGATATTGATAGAGAGATATAGAGATATATCGATAGATATATCGATAGAGAGATATATAGAAATATATCGATATAGAGATATATCGTTAGAGAGAGATATATTGATATAGAGATATATCGATATAGAGATATATCGATAGAGAGAGATATAGAGATGTATTGATAGAGAGAGTTATATCAATATAGAGATATATCGATAGAGAGAGATATAGAGATTATTGATAGAGAGATATATCGATAGAGAGAGATATAGAGATATATCGATAGAAAGAGATATAGAGATATATCGATATAGAGATATATCGATAGAGAGAGATATAGAGATATATCAATAGAGAGAGATATATCAATAGAGAGAGATATATCGATAGAGATAGATATCGATAGAGATAGATATCGATAGAGAGAGCTATCGATAGAGATAGATATCGATAGAGATATAGAGATATATCGATAGAGATATATTGATATAGAGATATATCGATAGAGAGAGATATAGATAGATATCGATAGAGATAGATATCGATAGAGAGATATATCGATAGAGAGATATATCGATAGAGAGATTTATCGATAGAGATATATATTGATAGAGAGATATATCGATAGAGATAGATATCGATAGAGAGAGATATAGAGATATATCGATAGAGATATATTGATATAGAGATATATCGATAGAGAGAGATATAGATAGATATTGATAGAGATAGATATCGATAGAGAGATATATCGATAGAGAGATTTATCGATAGAGAGATATATCGATAGAGAGAGATATATCGATATAGAGATATATCGATATATCTCTCTCTATCGATATAGAGATATATCGATAGAGAGAGATATAGAGATGTATTGATAGAGTTATATCGATATAGAGATATATCGATAGAGAGATATATAGAGATATATCGATAGAGAGATATATCGATAGAGAGAGATATAGAGATATATCGATAG
>NC_056514.1:30210111-30236574 GCF_014905685.2 Nematolebias whitei | reverse complement strand
AGATATATCGATAGAGAGAGATATAGAGATATATCGATAGAGAGATAAAGAGATATATCGATAGAGAGATATAGAGATATATCGATAGAGATAGATATCGATAGAGAGATATATCGATAGAGATAGATATCGATAGAGAGAGATATCGATAGAGATAGATATCGATAGAGAGAGATATCGATAGAGATAGATATCGATAGAGAGAGAGATATCGATAGAGAGAGATATAGAGAGATATCGATAGAGAGAGATATAGAGATATATCGATAGAGATATATTGATATAGAGATATATTGATATAGAGATATATCGATAGAGAGAGATATAGATAGATATCGATAGAGAGATATATCGATAGAGATATATATCAATAGAGAGAATTATCGATAGAGAGGTATATCGATAGAGAGAGAGAGACAGAAAGACAGACTGTATATTCAACCTTTATATATACAGGTTAATCCCATTGAGCCTCGGGGACACATTTACAAGAGATCTGATTTCTTTAACTTAATTTTCTTTTCTTTTTTTTACAAATTAAAACAAAATGGCAACCAGAAGAACAATCAAAAGGAAAAAGTAGCAATAAAAAAAAAAGCTAGATTATAAGACTGTGTAGAAAACTACAAACGGGAACATATCTGCATTGGTTTTTGCCAGGAACTTAACAGATGTTTAAAGCCACTTAAAGAGGTCGAGCTTCAGATCTTTCAATATATAAAACAAGTGCCTTAGTCCCAGTGATTTGAAAGATAAAAAAAATACTGTTAGTATTCTGACAAAATATTTGCATGGTTAAAATGAAAATTAAAACACTAAAAAAATATTTTAAAGGGTATAATAAAATGTAAAGATCCCTCTCTATTTTAGTTATTAAATGTTAAATATGTTAACTTAAAACTTTTGTAAAACCATAAATCGAATTAAACTTATGATATAAAACAGATTCTGTGGATCACTGCTCATAGCATTAGCATAAACTTTTTTTTAGTTGAACATGCAGTGAAGAGTCCTAATGTTTGCCATCTGTTTTATCTGAGCTGTTTAAATCTGCCCGACACGTGTGTTTGTTGGACAAAACATGGCTTATAAGGCTTTATTATACATATATTTTTTAATATATTTATTATTTTTCTACCACAGATTGGCTCCTGCTCATCAACTGTCATTTTTCACCCTTTCTCTTCCAATATCTGTAAATATTGGCCTTTAATTTCCTTTTTCATTCTCGTATTGTTCACTTTATTCAAATGTAACTGTGGCATAACTACAGCTTACATTCACACAATTACCTTTGGGTAATTTCTTATTTAAAAACAACACGTTTTAAATTGTTCTTTCTTTTTAACAAATATTACTAATATACCAAATGGTAGCATTTCTCTTTCGACCTCAAATTTCTCTCCCAAACAAAAACCACAGGAGCTGCCCTTCTCTGCTTGTCCTTTTTTTTTTAGTTTCCTCTTCTGTCTTCTATCTTCTCCTTAGGCCATGTTTGCAAGCTACGTCCCTGAAATCATAGAGTTAATAGGAAACCGCAAGAAATACGGTGGTTCCTATAGTGCGGTTAATGGGAGAAAGTAAGTACTCAAGGAGGCTCTACTGCCTCCGCCGCAGTAGAGCTTTCTCTGCATGCCCTTTTCTTTTTCTTTTTCATGCATGTAGGCCATGTTTGCTCGCTACGTGCCAGAAATTGCTGCTCTCATCCTTAATCGGAAGAAATATGGAGGGAGTTATAACTCGACCAGAGGCAGAAAGTAAGTCAAACTAATAAGGGAGAAAAGAAACTTGTAATGGTGTGGTTTTGTGTGACTTGAGTGGACCTCTCGTAACTTTGGTGATGCTCAGATTTCTGTTCAAGCATCATGAATTTGAGATGTAAGGATCTCAATGAGCTCAAAAGTCACACTGTGACTGAAGAACTTGGCCATGATGATTGTGTTGATTGTTTTGCTACCGCTTTGTGTATATGTACAAGCTGCTTATCATAAAATGTCTGCTTTTACACTGTAAAAAATGATCTAAACAAGGGAATTATTATTATTTTTTTTTGGATTGAGTCCTAAAAGTTTTATTTGCTTACTATATTTATAAACACATAAAATTGCTAGAAAACAAATTTGATTACGGTATGTTAAAATGTGAAATTAGTTTTACCCTCATGCAGATTGTTCACTTATTTAAGAAAATAAAGCTTTGGGAGCTCAAGTATAGATAAAATGTAACTAATCACACATTTTATTTGCTTTGTTTTCATGCTTAAATGTGTCACGTGTAGGATTTTCTCACTTACAAACTGTGATTATTGACTAAATATAGTTAACCAGTGCTTAATTTGTAAGCCAAACGATGCTGAAACGCAAATAGTGAGGTTTGGGGGAATTTGGAATAAAGTAGATGCCATTTCCTGCATTCTGGTTGGTAAACATCTACGTTTACCTACATAAGTAAACACTCGATTCAATAACTATTCCAGAGTGTAACTAGAAGTAGCCTGACCAACAGCTCTCCTTGTGTTAATAGAGAACGCTCTGCTTCTTTCAAGCATCCTAAACCCCCCACTGCCCCCAGCGTCAAGTACTATCTCCATTGCCACTGCTTTTATGTGCTTCAATTCTCGGATCTTTAGTTGTACAACTAGAAGACTTAAAAAAAAATGAAAGTAAACTGGAGTGTCTTTGACGTTTTGATAGCTGTTATTTTGACAAATTGGCACTATTGTTTTGATACGTGATATACGTATTTTTAATCAAAATTTTATTAATGACCCACTGAAACTGTAAAACTGATGTGCAGTTTAGCTGTGCTGTTTAATTATATTTTTGTGTTTTTAATCAAATTACCCATAACTGTGCTTTAAGGGCGTAGATTCTTTGAAGGGGGAGTTCTTATGTGATATTGGGAAGCTTGTAAGTGGTTACGTTTAAAATTAGTGTTTATGTAATTACCGGTACTTTCAGATTACATGTCCAATATAGGTTTTATTCGTTCAAGGCAGACACATTTGTTAATAACTTTATTATTACCCTGAGAGTTAACGGATCCAAGCAAACAGTTGCCGGAATGCATCCTGTCAAAATAAGAGCGTCCTCAGCTCCTGTTCCAGCAGGATCCAGCTCAAATTAAGCACTGGAACAAGCTTTTCTTTAGGCTGAAAAGCAACTGTAATGACAGAAAACACCATCTGTATTTTCCACCATCTTCAAACACAATAAATGTTTAGCTAACGTTCAGCAGCGTACAGTCAAAGATAGCAAGTTTTTTTTGTTTTTTTTTAATTCCCCAAGATTTCCATTTTAATTTGCCAGAACTCAATAAAACGGTGACTGAAATTTGGTTTTAATATTTCCAACATCTTTTAACATGAGATGCTGCTGGATTCAGCTGAATTTAGATCAGTTTAAGCTCTGTGTCCATTAGGTGTGCAAATAAATTCATTACATTGCTTAGTGCTTTGCCTCAAGGGTCTCATAGTCAAACACAACAATCTAATTATTGTGCAATGCTACTAACTCATAACGGTGGGAGGGAATTTGCAACAAGCATAAAAATATTTACCATTAGTGATAAAATGCTTTTTAGGAAAATCAAGAAAAGCTTTTAATGAGAGTGGCTGGCTAAAATAGCAGAAATGCTGTTTTGTAAATGTAATAAATGTGTTTGAATTAAACATTTTAGCACCCTTGATGCAAATGACTAAATGTTTTTATTAAACCAGCACACTCACGGACCTTTGCTCCGTATTCATTAGTTAATTATGTCTATGTTGAGAAAATCCAACGTTTTGTGGTGTTTTAAGATGTTTGTCATTGTGCATTTGTTGCGGTTGCTTCTGCAGTTCAATTATTCTTGTTGTTTTGTTATTCACCCACTTCTCCCTCACATTCAGCCATATTTGTTTTTAATGTCACACAGAAAAGGCAACTATTGAATGAAGTTCTGCTTATCAGAATCTAAAATCCGGTTTTGACCACAATTTTTTATTGAATAGGACTCACTTGGCTTCAAACATTCAAATGATCCATAAATCTAAACCTCACTGAAGAATACTGATTAATTTAGACAAGTTTACGCTAGAAAAAAACAATTTTTTTTAAGAATTCAGTTTAAAGGCAAAGCCATGAAGTTGCATGCATGTGATTAAGTTCCTCTGCTTTCACAGATTAAAAAACAAACTCCTACATTTGGTCCTGTGTGCCGTCGCTTGCTTCACGCTTGTTTTCAAATCTTCTTTTTCTCAGCTTGAAAATCCTGCACTGTGTTGCTCTGCTTGTTTTCACGCCACGCTTTGCTTTTTGAGCAGTCTTGGCCCTAATCTTCAGTCTGACCTACACCCTAAGAACAAAACTAAAGCTTAAATTATTGAGCACTGTAGAAAATGAAACCTTTTTTGCTTTCTTGCTGAAAGTTGGGTGAGAGAATTGATTGTGATAAACAAGATTCTGCAAAAAACACAGGAAGTCAGAATATATCAGGACTTTTGTTCTGGCTCTGCTAATATATTTAAATAGATGAGCTTTTGTACTTAGTAAAATAAAAGTAATCTCAACCCACATGATAACATTTGTTCAACTTAAATAAATCCGAAGGACTATATATAAATTAATATACAGTAGTCCCTCATTTATTATGGGTTTTGGGGACCAAAAGTCCGGTTAACCTTCAGATGGACAACCGGATCATCGGCCGCATGCATGCATCCGCTGACCAGCCGGTTGAAAGAGGTAAAAAAAAAAAAAGTCCCATTAAGCTCCCAATGGATCACCGGATCATCAGTTGCATGCGTCCCACTCAGGGCTCATCATTGGCTGGTTGAAACAGATTTTAAAAAGTCCCATTAAGCTCCCAATGGATTACCGGATCATCGTCCGCATGCGTCTCGCTCAGGACTCATCATTGGTCGGTTGAAACAGATTATAAAGATCCCGTTAAGCTCCCGATGGAGCACTGGATCATCAGCCGCACATGTCCCACTCAGGGTTGAAAGAGATGACAAAAGTCCTAATGGGCTCCGGACGGAGTGCCGGACCTTCATTTACTCATGTTTGCTTGGAGGTCCATGATGGCTGGCTATCAGCTCTCAAGATTCACCGATGGATCTGGAAGTCTGAATCTGCTCCGGGGGTGCGGATTAGATCAAAACTTTACAGTACCTCTGGTTTTTATCAGCAAAAGGAAATGGGGCTTCTGGTCGGGGCCCTGTTGCCCTCTGGGAAATGTGATCATTATAAGCGTGAATACAGAGGAGGCTTACCGAGAGAAAACTACAAAATGATGGCACCTGTCCGAAATATTGTATTTTTTTGTTAACGTTTTACTGTACACAAAAAAGGTTAAATGATTTCATCTGGACCAGTATATTTAAGGGAGAAACGTTTCGTTTTCCATCCAGAAGACTTCATCAGTCTATGGCCTGCCAACCAGATCTGTCCCATAAGTAGCCTTCATTGCTGTGTTTCAAGCCAACCTCCTGTTGGAATCTCAGAAGCCGGCTTTTAACACATGCAAAAGGACCCATCTGTCCAAAACACTCAATCATCTTGATTAACAATCAAATGTTTTAGGCCAGAAGGCCGATACTACTCACAGAAACAGCCCGAGGACACAAGAAACTGGTCCAGATGAAATGATTGAACCTTTTTTGTGTTAGCTACCCGGACGATTGAGCCTACAAACCTTTTTTTTTTTTTTTTTTTACTGTACAGTACTGTCCCAATCACATGAGTAATAGTTGTTTTTTTGTCCCAAAAAAACACAATAGATCGAGTCCGCAAAAGTCGAACCGCGAAGTAGTGAGGGACTACTATATATCAACAATAAAATAATTCTTATTGCTACATGATTTTTAACCTCAATAAAAATGTTTATGCCCTTTATGTTCGACAGCTTAAACCATTTTAATTTCTCCATTCTTTTGTCTTAGAAACTTCTGTCTACATTTACTGTAATTGTATTGTTCATAAATTAGCAGTTGGTTTACAGAGTTTGGCTTCTCTGCAATAAATGTGAAGGAAAAACTACTCACGGGGTTTCGTGTGAGACTGTGCTCGTGCACATTTAACTCGTCACTGCTAAACCTAATGACAATTTATTTTGACTTCTCCACGCGTCCTTAAAGTCCCCACTGTCCACTTGTGATGACATCACCATAGATACATAATATGTATGTGTTGGAAGACACTCTTTATAATTTTGCAAGTGTCAGTAATGTATATTTTTCATTTTGGTTCAGATCCAAACAGACTGATTCTTCTTCTGAGCTCCATGAATCATAAAATAGCTTTGATCTTTTTGTCTGACACCCTGCAAGAAAGCAAAAAAAGTGTTTTACCCCAAAATGCCACACTATTCTTTTAATATAAACTGTACACCTTAAAAGCTCTGCAGATGTTACTAAAGACAGTGAAATTCTGCTGAGTGCCTCAAATGCCTCAAAATGTGTCTCATGCATTTATTAGTTCCAGTATTTATAAATGTTTTTGTTCTAGTTTAAACAATACTGTATTTAGAAGCACTGCTTTAATTGATTGCAATGTAAAAATATTCAGAAAACAAGATGCTAAATTAGGAATTGTCTGCTGCATAATGATGTAATTCCTTTTGTGTTGAGGTAAATTTTATTCTAGTTGTAATGTTTATTAATTTTAGAGGTCAAGTTGTTGGTCATTATTGATCTAATTATTGCAGAATATGAAAGTCATTGAGAGCTTACTGTTTATAATGTTTTGTTAATAATTTAACTAGAATATATTAACAAAAACATTTTGTATTGTCACATGAATAACATTAATTTATCAATTATAGAAAAATATTGAATGTTAACTTTTATTGTGTCCAAGCAGAGAGGCTATTTTGACTTTCTGTTTCTCCTCTGTCTCTTATTTTACTAATCACTGCTTTTTTTAATTTGTATTTTTACTTTCAATGATAAAAGACTGGACTGACTTGCTCAAGTAACTAGAAAAATTGCATTTCCTGTGAAAATGCAGTGGGAATGCTCATTTCAGAAGAACTTGCTGGAAAAACAGCTGAAATTAGCTAAAAACCTGCTGAAATGTTGCTGAAATGGAAGAACAAGCCTAACTTAGCAAAAGAAAGCAGAAAGAACTCGTATTTGCTGAATTAGGTTTAAAGAAATAGAAATGAGCGCAAAAATTAGCAAATTAGCTAAAAATCGCTCAAATTAGCGAGAAATAGCTGAAAAGTAGCTGAAAAGGCAGAAAGAAGCTTAAACTACCAAAAGGAAGTGGAAAGAGCTGAAATAAGCTAAAAAAAAAAGTGGAATTAGCTGAAAAAGGTTGAATTAGGCCGAAAGTACCACGAAAAACTTGGAACTGTTCTGAAAACAGCTGAAATTAGCTAAAAAAAAAAAGTTAAAGGTAGCTGAAAACGTAGAACAAGCTTAAATTAGCAGAATAAAGCAGAAAGAACATGTTTACCCAATTAGACTGAAAGAAGCAGGAATGAGAACAAAAAGGTGGAAATTATTTGGAAAAAAGCTTAAATTAGCAACAATAGCAGAAAGAAGCTTAAATTACCAGAAGGAAGTGGAGAGAGCACATTTTGCTGAATTAGGCTGAAAAAAGTTTAAATTAGTGCAAAAAAAATGTGGAATTAGCTGAAAAAGATCAAATTATCATAAAAACAGCTAAATAGTAACTAAAATAGCAGAAAAAGCTGAAACTTGCAGAAATAAGCTTAGGGGATCATATCAAGCTGAAATTAGCAGGAAGACATTAGAAGAAGCACAAAACAGCTGAAATTAGCTGAAAGTAGCTGGAAAAAGTTTAAATCTGCACAAAGAAGCTGAAAAAATCTGAACCGGAACAAAATGTGAAAGGAGCAGTAAAAGGTTGTGAACAGATCTAAAGGTCTGAAGGATCTAAAATGAGCTCAATTCATTTCCTATGAGAAAAAAAATTGTCAGAAAAGGCTAAAAATACAATACAACTTTATTCATAAAGCACATTAAAAACAACACTATTCTAAAAGCTAAAGTTGCACAAATACCAAAACTCATAGCGCTCTTCTCCTGAACGAGCTGAATGTTTCGA
This sequence comes from Nematolebias whitei, assembly GCF_014905685.2. Taxonomy (NCBI): domain Eukaryota; kingdom Metazoa; phylum Chordata; class Actinopteri; order Cyprinodontiformes; family Rivulidae; genus Nematolebias; species Nematolebias whitei. The sequence continues at coordinate 30,228,520 of NC_056514.1, read as the reverse complement.
TGTATGATTTGTTGAAATAGCACAAAAAGTGTGGAAAGAGAAAGATGCTGAAAAATGTGAGGAAGAAAAATGGATCACAATAGTGTGAATGCTTCATAAATATTCACACTATTACAATTTCTGGCATTTAAGTCTCAAAGTGTCCTTTATGTTTTTATGAAACATTTACTATAGTGAACACCTAAAAAGGCTGCTTGCATAGATAATTAAAAATGTATCATTAAGACAGTTACAACCAAACTGTAGTTTTATGTAAAGAGGCTGCAGTCAAACGGGACTGTGTGTTGATGTTAATAATCTCCATCCCAGTAAAGTGATATTCTATAATCTGATGCTGAAATCCATAATGCTCTGTGACCTTCTTATCGTATTCAGAACGTCAAGCATCGCCCGTTTTAACTGTAGCTGTTATATTTACACAGGATTCAGCTCATCCCTGTGAATGTCTATGACGTCCCTCTCAGCTCAACTTTTAGATTTTAGCAAACATTGTTTATCTCTGTGCGTTTTAGGTTTTTTTTATTGTTCTGCGCCTCCTTTTTTCAGGCACATTGTGGTCTGCGGTCATATAACACTGGAGAGTGTGTCAAACTTCCTAAAAGACTTCCTACACAAGGACAGGGACGATGTCAATGTAGAAATTGTTTTTCTCCATAAGTAAGTGCCACATTTGGTTGTTTACCTGCGTATTTGAGAATCAAAGCACGTCTGAGGAGAAAAGTCGGTGGATTTTAATGTTTTGACATTTCTCCTTATTTTTCTCCTCCTTAGTATTTCCCCTAATCTTGAGCTGGAAGCCTTGTTCAAGCGTCATTTCACCCAAGTAGAGTTTTACCAAGGATCTGTCCTAAACCCACATGACCTGGCCAGAGTCAAGGTAACATATAATCCTCAATCTCTGCCACTGACAGAAACTCTAATTTGTATTTTAATACTGCGTTATGATTGGATAACTTTTATTTTTTAGATTGAATCAGCTGATGCGTGCCTGATCTTAGCCAACAAATACTGTGCTGACCCCGATGCTGAGGATGCTTCCAACATTATGAGGTCTGCAGATTAGACCAGATTACAGATTTTATTTTATTTGACTGCTGTTTTCGTGCAAAATTACAGTTAGCTGCAGAAATCCAGGTACGGTTCAGTTTATAAGGTGGAAACTGCATTTATAATAAGTTTAAACATTTCTCCTATGTTGTGTATGAAGGTGTTAACTGTTTTTTAATATTTATCTTTTACATTTTTACATGACTCCTTTTTTTTTTTGTTTAATTACATGGAAGCTTTAAATGTTTACATTAAAAAAAAAATAAAAAAAAAGATTTCTCTAGATGATCAAAATGGGTAAACTTAAAAATTAAACAAAACGGCCAAATATTTTAAAGGAACAGACCAGAGCTTGACTATTTTATTTGTTTGATTTGTGTTTTCTGTGAAAATTGAGTATGAATGCTTATAGCAAAAGAACTTGCTGAAAAACAGCTGAAATTAGCTTAAAAAATGCAGAAATGGAACAGCCTGAATTAGAAGAAAGCAGAAAGAACACATATTTGCTGAATTAGGTTTAAATAAGCTGAAATTAGCACAAAAATTAGGAAATTGCAAAAAAATAACTATCAGAAGGAAGCAAAAATGGCTGAAATGAGCTAAAAACATTAAAATTATCATAAAACGGCTAAATAGCAGATAAAGCTGAAACTAGCTGAAAAAAGAAATGAGCAGAAATAAGTTAATTAGGCTGAAAGTAGCAGAAGTTACTACAAAAACTTGAATTTATCTGACAACAGCTAAAGATTAGCTAAGAAACATGCTGAAATGTGGTTGAAAAAGTAGAAAAAGCTTAAATTAGCAGAAGAAGGCATAAACATGTTTGCCGAATTAGGCTGAATGAAGCAGAAATGAGCACCAGAATATAGAAATTATTTGAAAAAAGGCTGAAATTAGCACCCCCCCGAAAAGTAGCTAAAAAAAATCAGAAAGAAGCTTAAATTACCAGAAGGAAGTGGAGCACATTTTTGCTGAAGTAGGCTGAAAAAAGTTGAAATGAGTGCAAAAAATGAGGAATTAGCTGAAAACACTAAAATTAACATAAAACAGCTAAATAGTAGCTGAAATAGCATAAAAAGCTGAAACTTGCAGAAAGAAGTTTGAAGAGGCACAAAAATATTGGTTTGCAGAATTCAAAAGGAGCACAACACAGCTGAAAGTAGCTGAAAAAAAGTTTAAATTTGAACAAGGAAGCTGAAAGAAGCTGATCCAGAACAAAATGTGAAAGGAACAGTAATATGTTGTAAACAGATCTAAAGATTTGAAGGATGTAAATTTAGCTCGATTCATTTTCTCTGAGGAAAAAAGTGGCAGAAAAGGCTAAATATTTCAAAAAAGCTAAAGTTGCACCAAAACCAAAAGTCATAGTGCCCTTCTCCTGAACAAGCTGAACATTTTGATGTCTAAATTGCTGAAATCGCTTAAAACAGCGGGACGAGAGTCGTGCCAAAAAATGGACGGAATAGGATTAGCAGTCAGAATAATTTTGAAACTGGACCAACTTTTTAACACAGCCTTCAGATAAAGTCAGTTGTCTTTATTTTTAGAAGACAAACCAGTTTTAAACCATTCTTTGAGCACACTGTTCAGCTTTATGAGAGAAGAACATTATGTTTTATCGCATTTAGACTAAGTTGATATGAAATAATTTTGCCTACATTCACCATGCAGTAAAAAATCATTTGCTTTTATGTCTACAAATTCACTTAAAAAGAATGGCAGCATGCATGCGCCCTGCAGCGCATTTAGCAGAAACACTCAAACCGCACGCAGCAGTATCCGTTACACGTTCTGCAGCAAGAACGGTGAACAAAGTGCTTCAGATTTGATTCTCACTGCAAATAATCAGATGTGCTGACACAAAATGAGCAAGAACTGAAAGAGGCCGTACAAACACAGCTGAGATGTTCTGGCGTTCTTCTTTTTTGTTTTTGTTTTGTCAGGGTGATATCTATCAAGAACTACCATCCAAAGATCAGAATAATCACCCAGATGTTGCAGTACCACAATAAGGTCGGGATGCCTTTCACAGGAATCGTCGCAGTCTGTTACTGTGTAAACCTTAAATAAATCTACTAATGTTTACGAGGTATTTATATATATACTTTAATGTTTTTCATTTTTTTTCCCTACTGTAGGCCCACCTTTTGAACATCCCCAGCTGGAACTGGAAGGAGGGAGATGATGCTATTTGCCTTGCAGAGCTGAAGCTTGGGTTCATCGCCCAGAGCTGCCTGGCTCAGGGCCTCTCCACCATGCTGGCCAACCTGTTCTCCATGAGGTCCTTTATCAAGGTAGTGAGACGGGACTTCAAAGTGAATTTGTCACAACAAAAGAGACGTTGATTCTACAAATGCAGTGTTGGGTGGGCTGGTGAACCTGTCTCTGTATTTTGTGTAGAATAAGTTTTTCTCTCGTGCAGATTGAAGAGGACACGTGGCAGAAGTATTACCTTGAAGGAGTAGCCAATGAGATGTACACCGAGTACCTTTCAAGTGCCTTTGTGGGTTTATCCTTCCCGGTAATTTGCGAGTAAGCATCGTAAAATGTTTCCTTTTTATTGACTTTTTTTTTTTTTTTTTTTTAACTTTCTGGATGGGATATATTGTTTCAGATTATTTTGAATTTCATTTTAGAAGAAATTCAGTTCAGTTTTACTTTTTGAACCAACCATCCTTGCCGGTTGTGACAAAACAGCCACTTCCATAAGGGTCATTGTGACTGAAAGGAAACCACTTTAGCTCCGTTATCAGTTATAAAAAGATTCAGTCCTCAGACATGAGAAGAGACCCACAAGGCGATTATGGGTAAATCAATATTTAGTCCGTGTGTATTCTGATGTAATTGTTGTGTTTTGCAGACTCTGCTACGTGAAGCTCAAATTGCTCCTGATAGCCATAGAGTACAAGTCGGACCAACGGGAGAGCAGGTACGTGTTTGTGATCACAGTAGATTGTGTGCTCGCTGTCGGTGATGATCCTTCAAATCAGCTTGTTTGATCTTCAACAAACGACTGACATCTGAATTGGTTCACACAGAATAAGCTTCGTTTTCATACTCGTTTTTACCCTTCGCAGTGTCACCCCTCTGTTTTTTTGCTGCTTCATTTAATAAACAAAATATATCCTGCCAAACGTTGTGGGAACGACTTTGACAGCAACATATCGCTGCCAGTAATCAGGGATATAACTTTCTGCTTGTTTATCTTTGGTCCATTGATGGATCCAGCACGCTGATCAACCCTGGCAACCATGTGAAAATGCAGGAGGGGACGTTGGGCTTCTTCATTGCAAGCGACGCCAAAGAAGTAAAGAGGTAACGAACGAGACCCGAGGACGTGTTCACGTGATCACGATTGAAATATAAAACAAACGTACCTTTTTCAGTTAAAGTTAAAAATTAAAACAACGGGTACGGATGTGCAAAACAATTCTCTATTAGCGCATGCATACTCACACATATGAATGTTTTTGTGTGTAAACAATTAGTGTCAACACTTTATGACCAAAAAAATAAAAATTTTGGTAAGATAAGTTTGGAATAATTTTATCAAAGAGTGTATTTGTAAGTACAGTAGTCCCTCATTTATCGCAGGTGTGACCATCCCCCCCCCCCCCCCCCCCATAAGTAGGAAAACAGTGAAGTAGAGATAGTAGTTCAAGTAGTAGTAAAGTTGTTTAACTTCCATAATTCCATTCAAAAAGTTAATCTTTAATAGATGATAGATTCAGGGCCCACAATTCAAACGATTTCAAGTATTTGTTTATTTTTACATAATTTGGGCTTCCAGCTCATTAAACCCATGAAAACAGGATTTCAAAAAAATTTAAATACTGTGGAGAAATCAGGCCAAATTTTGCAGGGCATGAATGTTTTAAACTGAGTGTGACACTAATCATCTACTAAACTCAAAGCTGCACAGGTTTCCCCAGGTGTCATTAAATTGCTTCAGTTTGGTTCAATTGTCTCAGTTTGGTTCAATATGGGGAAGACTGCAGACATAACTGGCCAGAAGACCATCATTGACACCCCCCATAGGATGGGTAAACCACAAAAGTTCATAGCTAAGGAGGCTGGCTGTTCACAGAGTGCTGTGTCCAAGCACATCAATGGAAAGGCAAGTGGAAGGGTAAAATGTGGCAGGAGAAGATGCACCAGCAAAAGAGATGACCATGGGCTTGAGCGGATTTTCAGACAGAGAAGATTTCATAATCTGTCAGAGATCCGGAAAGAGTAGAATGAGGCCGGAGTCACAGCTAAAAACCACCACATTCTTCAAAACCCACCACATTCAAACGCATCCGGGAGATGGGCTACAACTGTCGGGTTCCTCGGTCCTCTTTTCCGATGAAAGTAAAGTGTGCCATTCATTCGGAAATCAAGGTCCAAGGGTTTGGAGGAAGAAGGGTGAGGAACAGAGCCCACACTGCTTGAGGTCCTGTGTGAAATATCCAGATTTGCGGTGCAATGTCCGGTGCAGGTGTTTGTAAACTCTGCTTTCTTAAATCCAAGGTCACCGCAATAATCTACCAGAATGTTTTAGAGGACTTCATGATTCCTTCTGCTGAGGATCCCAATCTCCCTCTTTCTGTGTAAATAAACTATTTAAATTTAAATACTGTACTGTAATAGTTTAAATGAACAATCCAAGCTGCATGAGCACCTTTATTTTAAATAATCAAGCATGACCAGAACCGAGTCTTTAGTTCCCCTTGGCAAACGGCCAGGCCACCGGGAAATATCCTGATTCTCTGAATTTGCCCCTAACCTGCTGCAATTGTTTAAAATAATTCATTTTAAATTATTTGTAACATGAAGCACCAGAGAAGCGCAGTGCACAAACAAAAACCCAACAAAAAACAAAATAAAAGCACAATCACAGGTCCAAAATTATGTCAAATAAATTATTTAAAATGATTGCAGCAGGTTGGGGGTGAACTGTCAGAGCATCAGGATATTTCCCGGTGGCCTGGCTGTTCGCCGAGGGGAGACTAAAGACTCCGTTCTGGTTGGGTTTGATTGTTTAAAATAAAGCTGCTCATGCAGCATGGAATGTTTATTTAAACTATTACAGTACAGTATTTAAATTGTTTATTTAAACTATTACAGTACAGTATTTAAATTGTTTATTTACACAGAATGAGGGAGATTGGGAGTGATGAGCACGAGTGTGATTCTAGGGGAGAAGTGGGCGTGGCAGAGAGCGGAGATCATGACAGGCTGCAGGAGGGAGCTTCTCCCTGCACCTGTGGGCTGCACACAGGTGTAGCAGGTGCCAAATCATTTAAAATAATTTATTTTAAATAAACAATCATCCATCAATCAGCCAGTTGTGTCATGTCTAATCTTATTTTGAAAAACCACGAAAGAGCGAGTCCGTGAAAGTCAAACCGCAAAGTAGTGATGGACTGTTGTACAGCTGTATAAACACGTCAAAAAGAATTAACATAAACACTTCAGGACATAAAACTAATTATTTGGACTTCTCTGCCGTACGTTTTTTATTTTATTTTTTAACAAGAATAAAAAAATAAAAACTGTTAACATATGTTGCAACCTGACTCTTGTCACTCCCTTTTACTTAAGAAATTCATTCATTCATTCAATATATTTATTTTAAGTTTTCAACTGCTAAGTCATATTTTTATGTTTTTGCCTGCATGCAAAGACTGCTTTTTGTGCTAATTCTAAATACTATTTCTAAATTTTAATCAAAGTAATCTGAATCCAAATCCAGACTGAATGAAGTCTCTTCCATCATTGGAACGTTCTTCTTTTGCAGAGCGCTGTTTTACTGCAAGGCCTGTCACGATGACATAACCGACCCCAAAAGAATAAAGAAATGTGGATGCAAGAAATGTAAGTTCATTCACATTAAATGCACACGGAGCAGTAATGTGTTCAGATCTCTAAACTCTACCTGTCCAAACCACTTAGATGCTGCATTAATTGTTCATTTGATAAAATCTTGTAACGTATCTTTCTCCAAGTTCCCTCACTGATGAGTAAATTCATTTAAGAGATTTAACCTAATTATATTACAACCACCTTGTTTTTCTTTTTGAGGCTGTTTTCTCTAGTTTGTTGCTGTTTATTGTTACACAGCTTTTATAATGGTTATGTTAAGAGTCACTAAAAGATTTAATCCCACATGTAGTTGGATTAAGGATGTTGTTGAAAAAAAATAACTTTTTGTTTCAGATTGTCTTGTTATAACATGTAACCTTCATTTCTCATGTATTCTTTTCTTGCTGCTTTGGAACTTGACACGCTTTTATAAAAATAATCACTTTGTAGTGATATATTGTGAGTAAGGAGGACTTGTTTGGGTTGGCATGACAACCCTGCATCTGATCGAAGTGACCTGTTTGAATGCACCTTTAAATGTTGCATGTTCGGTGGTGGTTGCTGCCTGGGTTCCACATTTTTATGTCTTTTAAATATTTTTAACAATATTACAAGTTCTGGGAATACACTAGACAAATACTTTGAAAAGTAGATAATGTGTTTTTGTCAAAGTCGATTTACTTCATGCCTCTTGAAATGATTTGTAATCCCCAAATTGACCAGCAGGTGTCGCCACTGGTCCATAGCAAACATCTAAACAAGAACAGCTAGAAAGTCACCAGGATGAGAAATAAGGAGCATTTATCAAATTAACTGGCGATAAAAAGGATATACCATACCATTATGAAAATTGCTAAAATTACAAATCAACTGTTGCAGTTTCTCCACCATATTGATAGTATTTTGAACAAACATTACATACAGTATACATTGAATCTTGTAAAATTTAAAAGTTTTGCTATCTTGCCTGTGAAAGTATGAAACCTTTAAAATAGTATGTGTAGTATTTCATCATAGTGAGTACAAGCTTTTCTGGGTCATGTTTAGATGAGGGGAAGGGGTGAAGCCAGGCAATCAAAAGATTTAAGTTTTCTTCTGCTGGTGATTAAACTCAATACAATCCAACAAATTGACTTGGTGTGACTAAAGCAGGACGAGTTAGCGTTTTTTAACACGTGCTCGCCGTCACGTCAAAGTGTATCATGATCCTCCCAGCAGAAGCCGTCCTTTGTACCCTTTTGTCTACCTTTGTCCACTTCTCCACATTAACCCGCTCTCCCTCTCCTCTTGTCTGAACCCATGACTGTAGCCAAGAAGTCCGCCTACAAGAAAATGCGACTGGCATGTTGTTTTGACCGCGGACGCTCAAAGCAGGGCTGCTCTTGCATGCCGGTTAATGTGCGTTGTAGCTCAGACTCCCCTCGACGGAACATCAAACTCTCTGCTGTCTCTGTTAATGATTGCTCAGCCACGTTGCGTGCCTGTAAGTTGTCGACGTGACATGTGCTCCTTGCTGTTTGCGTTGTGCAGTGTGTTTTCAGCCTCCGCTCTGCTGTGTCGTCGCCGTCATGGACATACATACATGTTGCTTTGGCCTTCTGACTTTGCTCAGTCAGCTGGTGCTTTTCTTCCCTCCATCACCTCTTTCGGAGGTGATCTCTTACTGTTTGAAGCATGCTGGTTGACTGTTTTGCAGTTTTCTTCAAATAATCTTTATCTGAATTGAGATGAATATTGTGGCATTTCTTGCAGACCGGAAAGCAAATCCCTTTGCAGCGACATCACCAATATGTAATAAATTAGAGACAAAGCAGCTCAATCCTGCAGCAGAACTCCCAACAGATGCACTGTTTGAGCATTTCAATGCTTTTACTCAAATGTGCTTGTTTGATTTTGATAGAGTGCAAAAAAAATACTCAAAGAATGTCGCTACAGGGAGCAAATTCCTTGTTTTCTGCAAAAATAAACGCAGTATTTAATCTAAATATGTTCCTACATTACCCTGTAGAAAGACGTGGTCAGTATAGGGTTGGGAATGTTTTTACAAGTAGATGACACTGATAATTTAAGAAATGCTTTTGAGAACACCTTGGGGGCCTTTGGGATTTCAGTGCATATTGAGGTTAATGTAGTGGTTTTATTAAATTAAGATGAAACGCTCATACAAGCTCTGAGGGTAGAATCTGCAACACATCCAACAGGCTTCATTTGCCTGAGTTGTAGGAAACACTTCTACCTTTAGCTTCATAACCTTGAGTGAAATCATTTTCATTTTAGAAGGGACAAAAGACACATGGCTGCGTAGGAATGAGTTTGAACAGAGCTGCAAGAATTCATCATTTTAGTGCGATTTCTCTTTAAAGCCCGAGGCTTTTGTTCTGCTGCATGGCAGCAGCCGTGAAGGATGTGTCTGAAGCGTTGATGCATTTTGCTGGAAAACATTTTAGACTGTCACACGGTTTTAGTAGATTCTGGATTAACTACTGTTCTTTGCATAACTGAGGATCTAAGGGCGTTTCCACCCCTCCTCGTGTCTCCCAGGGTGGTGTGCTGCGAGATCCGCCCAGCTACCAAAGTTTGAGCGTAGCTCCGGCGTCGCTGTCGACGCGGTGCAGGAGTCGCACGGAGCAAGACCTTATACAGCCTGACATGAAAATTATGTTTGCATTTTCATTTTTGGAGTGCTACCGGTTGTCATGAAACTCGGTGTGACAGTTCCTAACCACCAGGCAGCCAAATGCCCCCACCCCTCTGCTTTACTCCGGTTGTGGGACAGATGCTAGCCTGTTAGTCCTGTAACTCCGCTCACGCCCTCCAATTGCAGGCGACAGATGCCAGGACCAGCAAGGTCTCCGTTTGAACATTGCTGTCACTGTCCAGCCCCCAGCTCAATGCATGACCTTTATTGTGAGCAAGGGGTTGAACTAAGTCACTAATGAGCAAGTGTGGCGTTCACGAACACAAGAAGTGAAGCACAGGAAGTTCTACGCAGGTTCTCCTGGACAAATCTGAGAAAAATACATACAGCTCCAGAAACTTGGTGGACAAAAGCACCTTGCAAATGTTGTTTTATGCAAAAAGCTTAAGGCAGATCTAGAAATCTAACCATTACGTTTTTAACTGTAAACAGCAGCTGTGTGCACTTAGGCCTGTCACGATAACAAATGTTGCTGGGCGATTGTCTCAGAAATGATTGCGATAAACGATAACATTGTTTGAAATTTGACAATAATTAGTAATTATTGTCAACTTTAAGAAGAATTGTTTAATTTGGTTTGCATGTAGTACCTTTTTTTGACCACCGTATGGCAGTATAAAACTGTTTGAAGCGAAGGATGGATAGTGAGGGAGCGAGCAGCGTGTCTCTTTAAGAAAAATAGGAGGGAGGCCCCTTGACGTGACATGGGCTGTCTCTTTAATTCTCAAAATGGCGGACTCTCGGTGTGGTTTGAGCTCTTTAGCGTAGCAGTTTTCACACAAAGCTTTTAATAAAAAAAAATAGTTCTCAGCTTCTTTTTGCAGAGAAAAACAACTTTTTACACGACGGCACGGGTTTCAACCGTGAAGTTTGGAGCTTCGACAAGACGGAGGTTTTTTCTTGAGGTCGGCCTGTTAGCTCAGCTCAGCTCGCTTCTCAGCTTAGTTGCTTTTACCAATCCAAAAACGCGATTTTGGACATTTTAAAGAGGAAAAAATAAAAGGAGGGGTCACTGAAGAGCACCGGAGTTGACCTTTTTGTCATCTAGTGTCTTCAGTAGAAAGAGAGAGACACAAAGAAACGATAAAGCCGATAAATGAAAATGAGGTCGATAATTTTCATTTATCATGCGATTAATTGATTTAATGTTTATTGTGACAGACCTTTATGCACTTTTGTAGAGTAGTATGGACAAGCCACTTTCTTGAAATATATAAAATACTGTATATCAGAGGAGAACTGGCAGCTGAACCAATAAACTGGCACCATTTTCACAATATATTTTTTATGAATTGATTTATTTATTTTTTATATTGGTAGAAGGATGTTAGAAACGCGGCTGCCAGGAAAAAGACGAGGAGTTATGTGGATGCAGTTAGAGAGGACATGGAGACCCCCCTGAAGAGGGAACAGCAGAAAGATTTATTTATTTTGTATTTGTTTTGACACTGAATGTTTTTGCTTTGTTATAGCAAACTGGAAATGTTCACTAAGGAATCAAAATTACAATGAGTTTTTCATACAGTAAATATTAAAGATATCCAAATTGTTACATTTATTGACATTCCGATTGTTTAGGAAAATTATTGGGTCCCCCTTTAACCTTCAAATGATCTCAGCTTAAACACCTAATCCTCTTAATTTGCTTGATGTAGCATATCAGATTCATCACATGACTGTTTGTATGAAAATTGGTTGACTTGTGTTTTATTTCTCCTTGCTTGGTCCACTTTGACCTCGGGGCTCATCTCTATGTTTATGAGTCCTAAACGAGCACCTCAGCCTCCCTTTTGCTGTTGTCATCTTTAATTTGCTTTCATTATTATCCGTTTATTCCCATAACCTCTTGTCTCTTTCTTTGTCTTCTCAGCTAAAAATAGCTATAACGGATATATCAAATCAAGTAAGTTCTTCTCTCTTTTGTCTTTTGCACTTCCACACGTGCGTTCTCAGCTGTCGCCACCTGATCCATCTCTAACCTGCTGCATCTCACCGTCGTCATCCATTACCGTGCACTGTTACATGCAGAGCAAAACGTTTGGTGTTGGGTGTCATTTACGGCTCGGCAGTAGATGGAGCTACTGCTTCACTGTAAATGCACATGCACTATATCATGAAACACACTTCAAGTAAATATTTGGGTGAAAAGAAAATATAATGGCATTTGATTTCTGCTAGTAAGCCTAACTGAATTTAAAAATAATAAACTATTTGATCTGATACTTTTAGGTTTTGTCTAGCCATCATCTGAGTGTCGTCAACTTTAACCGGGGTCTCTGCAGCAAATGTGCCACATCGTGTTGTCCTGAAGAAGTGTTGCTCATGTTTGACATGAGGCAGATATATACTGGAGGTCTGAAACAGGGAGGATAATCTGCGAGACAGCTGACCGTTAAAATAATCATCTCTCTTCTCCAATTTTAACCTGAAGACATCCCCCTCCCAACTAAATAAGCTTCTCTTTTTGTTTTTATTTTCCCTAGTGCTTGCCTCCTTTAAAACACCGACAGATACTGAATTGATCTTGTTTTAGGAATAAACTGCACACGGCAGCTCTTGGCTGGTCATTCATGGCGTCTACTTTTTTGTGACAAAACAATTGCTGGAACACCTGAAAGCATGCTTATTAATGTATCTTTATAATAAATATCAAAGTCGCTAAATGTCATCTGTGGCATTATGAAGTGGTTAAGTGGCGTTAAAATAAAGATATATATTTTTAAATTATTCAGCTATTAGCATTCTTGTGCCAGAAAGAGTTATCCATCGAAACCAGAGATTGTCTTTAAATTATTAAAATGTTTTATTAACTCGTGCACTGCAGGTCCCATTGAAGTCGGCTTAAATCACGTCACAACTTTGTTTTATTGGAAGAATTAAACTCACTTAAATCACAAAACTACTACTTTTTTTTTTTTTTTTTAGAAGTCTGAGTTTATTTTTATTTTATTTAGGTGAGTGTTTTGCCTTACATAGCTGCTGATTGACTCCTCTTCATCTACATGTAAACAACAGCCCTCTAATCCGGTCATTATTTTCTCATAAATCAGATAAACTGAGCCAGAACCCATCAGGCAACCAGGTCTGCACGCGGCCCCACCGAGTTGCTGATGTGTCCATCCCTTTGGTAAACAATCGCAAGGGAAACCTACTGCCTCCCACCAAGCCCTCTGCTCTGACACTGAGTCTCCGGGGCTCTGGAGACCTGGTCCAGGTCAGCCAGCGACTGAAGCAGGCGCGAAGCCTGCCAGTAAAATGCAGATACCATCCCAGTCACTCCAGTAACGCCAAACTTGGTCAGAGGCAGTGTAAAGGCCACCTCCTACCCTTGGTGTGCTTGATGGGCTTGACCTCAGCAACACAACAAACTCCCCCCCATAATAAAAATAAAACAACTGGACCTCTGTTGTTGCAGATGTTTTGGTTTCATCTTAGATTTTTCAATAATAATAATAAAAAAAAGGATGGAGGTTGTGGTGTTAAGGTTTTTTTTTTTTTTTTTTTTTTTTTTTTTTACTGCAAAACAAGGTCTGGTACATTTAAAAAAAAAAGTTCAATCATGACATCTGAACAGATTCTTCTAATGAGTTAATTTTTTTTTGTGTGATTGAACTTACAAACACTTTTCCAGAATGTCTGGTACATAACCAATGTTCGCAAGCAGATTAAACTCACAACCCTCACAACAGAGAGTTGTTTGTCTTTACATGCCTGAGGAGGTCTCAGACTTTAGTTTTCTAAAACTTATAATAGAGCATTAAGCCTGTTACCTAGCCATTTGTACTCTATTTAGCACCTTCATATATGTGACCAAAGCCTGTCTTTGTGAGCAAGACAAACAAAGACCCTAATGACTTTCCGTTGTGAGGGTGTTGAGTTTAATCTGCACGTAAATCCATCTTATATAATGGAACATTAATCTTGTTACCCAGCCATGTGTATTCTAATCAACACCTATATGCAGGTGACCAAAGCCAGACAAACAAAGACCCTAATGACTCTCCGTTGTGAGGGTCGTGAGTTTAATCTGCATGTGAATCTAGCTTATATAATGGAGCATCTTGGGCAGTTTAAAAGTGTGCAACTCCACACTCCCTAGTGTTTTTATTTAAGAAAGCACCCTGATAGTAAGCCAACATCTTCAACTACAGAAGTCAAGTTGTTGTTTTAATTTTTTTTTTTTTTGGGGGGGGGGGGGGTATTTACCATGTCCTACATCACTAAGAAGCTACACCAGCATAAATAACACAACCAAAGCATGTGCTTGCAAGGCTGAAGTGCTTACATGTGTAACATTCTTTACTGATGACCCAGTGCGCGCAGCTGTCAGCTGTGAAACATTAAATATTGAACAGGCCGAGCAAGATGTGAAGGGCTCGGGTGTTGAGCGTCCCTCTCCACTGGAGGCCTTGTGTATTTCAGCATTCTCCATTATGGTGTCAGTCCTAGTCATGCTATCAGGAAACCATGTGTTCATCTGCAAGAAAGCATCATCTTTGACACTTTAAAACTAATGAAAGCGTGCAGGTTGTCCCCATGTTCAAAGGGGGAAAAAACTAGTTCACAGCTTGAAGCATCACTAAAAAGACAATAAAGTGTTTTTAACAACCTGAACAACCCGTAACAAGCCATTCCCACTGAATGATGACTGTTAAAGTGCCATTACTGAAACCGCTTCTCCCTCTGCTTGTTCGTTTTTCTTTGTGACTGCCCGAGATTAGTTTTCTTCAACTATATCACCTTGATGAAATATATGAATACTTGACCCATAGGTAAAATGTATACTTCGCTCGGCACAGCTCAGTTTGGTGAAGTGATAAAGACGTTGTCCGAAGGGTATCTAAGCTGTACATAAATCACTCGGGCAAGAGGGCCACCCTCATTATACGAGCCAAGGGCACCACTCCCATGATGACCAACAATTCCAAAGGGGATTCAGTACTGGCACACAATATGCCTCATTTTGTAGTACTGAATGAAAACTTGCAGGTTTTTACATTAATTGAATAAAAGCCTGTTATCCAGTTTTTGGTATAAATGTGTACAGTACTAACAAGAATGAATAGCAGTGATGTTAATATTCTCTGGTGCTAGAGTCTCTGATATAATTGTTGATGTGAATTACAGTTCTGTATTACTGAGTGGTAAATCAAACCTTTAGTAATCAGCATGAAGGTTTATGATGACCACCTTTAAGTTCGTATCTCTGTACTTGTCTACACAGTATATTTCACCATATGACTGTGCACAATACATTTTTAAATACTCTGATCTCAAACCATACTGTTTCTTCAGTGATGTACTTTGGATTGCTCGTTTTCCGATAATCCTCCCTTCGTGTTGTTGCAGTTGAAGAGGACCAACAGTCTGCGCTCTCTCCCAAAAAGAAGCAACGCAATGGCGGCATGAGAAATTCCCCAAACTCCTCACCCAAGATAATGAGGTAGGAATCCAGTGTCTTATGGAGAACACCTTGAATATTTTCTGTGCCCACTCTTTCGTGAAAAATAACATGTCAGATGTGCAAATGCCACATGTGACTTACAGAGACTGGAGCTCTCGGAACAGGTCTGGCACTAATGGCAGCACCTTGCAGTGGGACGGGCTTTAAAGGATGGATAGCCCGAGGCTATTCTTCTATTGTCGGAACCCTCTGAGGTCTTTTCAGCACGTAGAGCCACAGATGATATGTATCATCACAATGAGAGGCAAATTCAAATGCTGTCTTGCTTTTATCTTGTCTCATGAAATTAAAGCAGCGCTTATTGATCTTGACTGGAGAGAACACTGTTATTCAACAAGAACCCATTACTGGAATGATAATAGTAGTAGTCATCGTCATTAAGTGCCAGGTTATAAGGAAGCCACGCAACAGAGAGGACCTGGAGCCTGATGTTTACAGCGGGGTGCAGATGTAATTTAATTAAAACAGACGGATGACTTTATTCTCTCATTCCTAATACGGCTGCTGTTTGTTTGACATTTGAAAGTCAAACCCACATGTCTGTATTGATTATTGCTGTATTGTACAGTGCAACTGTGTAACAGATAGTGGTTAAAAAAGTGGCTTAGTTGTGTTACAAATAAAAGTATTAATTTGCATCATTTAGCATTTTCTTTGATCTAAGGCCTCTGGTTTTTCAGGTGGGCGTTTGCCCTTGTTTGGTTGACTTCAAAGTGGTGTTCAAGTTGAATCGCTGCGGGTGATATCCAGACTCTTGGGTAACAAAACCCAAGCTTTTCCAGTACTGTAGCCATCAGCTAAATATCAACCCACCGAACCGATCCATCTACTTGCCACACTAATACGCTGCAATACAGGTGGATGTGCTATTCCTTTCAGCGCCTGCTGTCTGTAGAGGGATTCACTGCTGTAGCCTAAGGGATACTTCATTGCAACAAGCAAAGAGGAAAAAAAAACATCTGGGTGTATACTATATCAAATGTGTTTTTATAGGACCTGTGGCCTCAAGGCCTTTGTAAATAAGTAATGACCAACAGATTGGCTGTGGGTTTTGAAGAGCAAGCCTTTGTCAGTTTGTATGAAGGGTAGGCTTTTTAAAGACTTCTCCTGTGCTTGTATAAGCTTTAGCAAGCTAGTGCAGTAATAATGAAATGGAAATGCACATAATGTGCACGAGTGCTTTCCATTTTATCTTTGAGCCTTCATCACATACTGTACGTCTACAAGACACTTGGCCTTACGTTTTGCGATCATGATGTATACTCGAGTTTTGAATCGTGTAGTTTACGTAAATTTCTAAAAGTTCCCAAAAGTAAAACAGCGCGTCTTTAAACAAAAGTTTGTCGTTTCCGAGAAACCGTTTTCGACTCAGCAAACTGGCGCTTCCTGTCTGGAGCTTAGCAATGAACATTCTGAAATTAAAACCACGTCCACGGGCTCTTGATGGGTCATACGACACGTCTAACTGCGGCGTGTCAAAACGTGTTTGGTCACATCCAAATGCCTTGACATACACGTCATGTCTGCCGTGGCGCTGCTGAGGCAATTGTCGGTGTAGGACAGTGACAGGCCGTCATGGCTGACAGTGAGCGATAGCTATCCTGGCAGAGCTCTGCCTCACCAGTCATCTCCACAAGGACGAGCTGAAGCGACAGCAGCTCCACTGAGTGGGAGCTGAAGTATTTGACTTTTGATTAAATATTTAGCCGAGGTGTAAAACCTCTAAGTACTTTCGCTCGTATTGGACTTCATGTTTCAGACGTAGCACAAGCAGATGGTAAAGTAAAGCACAAAGCATCATTTTTGATTTTCATTGCAGAGGTTTTTTTGACGATTGGTTCACCACTTGGTTGTTTTTAACTTCTAAATTAGGATCTGTTTTATGGATTGTTTTAAGTTTTCAGGACAAGTTAAATGAGTAACTCCAGCTTGGACTGTTGTAGTTGGCCATTTTACATTTACAACATCACTGAGTGAATCAAATGAATTAAAATATCATAAAATAAAGACCTAGCTTTCATTCAAGTTATCCATATCGCCTTCCAGCTTTCATGCCAGAGTTTCACACTGAAATCATCTTATTAGAGAAGGGACGTGTTTTGGACAAACCTTGTAAACGACATTTTGTTTGACTTGATCTTGAGATGACATGTGATAGCGCTCAGAATGTTTAAGACAACATTCAGCAACTAATAGAGCAGGTTTTGGTTAATATCAGCAGAGTTACAGCTGTGTTACTACAGCCAATGCATAAATCTCTAATCAGGATTATCACTGTGGAAAAACAATTAAAAACTCACTGTAATGCAACGTTGATTGGTGATATGTGCTGCTGATTATCCATGCTGCTGATCTCATGCTGCTGTGTTCATTCACTCGTACTCATCTACCCACAGACTCATGTTCGTGCTGCTGTTGTTCGGTGTACAGTAGTCCCTCGCTACTTCGCGGTTCGTTTATCGTGTACTCGCTCTGTCGTGGTTTTTCAAAATAAGATTAGGCATGACACACATTTGGCTGATTGATGGATGAGTTTGGCCTGGAATTTTTATTTAAAATAAATTATTTTGAATTATTTAGCACCTGCTGCACATTTGTGCAGCCCACACTGCAAGATAAACTTCTCGCTGCAGCTGATCAGCTGTTCACTGTGCAGAGCGGAGAAGTGGGCGTGGCCAAGAGCACTTGCAGGTGGCTGAGAGCAGAGGAGGCAGAGAGCTGAAATCATGACATTCAGTGCTCTTTTAGAGCATTTAGAGTTTAGAAACATTGTTTGGAATATTGCAAGAGTGTGGGAAGGGTTTAAAACAATAAACTACTACTTGTACTACTATTCCTACTTTGTGGGTTTTCGCTTATCGCGGGTCTTCAGGTTAAGGATACCCCGCGATAAACGAGGGACTACTGTATTGTTTTGTACTATTAGTGTTTAGCGTATAACTTAGTTTATATCTCAGATCCTTATTTACAGTTTCTTTTTACACTTTATGTTTTTGGGACCCTGTGTACACAGTTTTGTTCCACCTCATGTACCACATGTGATGCAAATGACTATAAATTACCTTGAACCTTGATATTTTTTGTTTCCTGAGGTCAGTGGTGGCCATCTTGAATGTGGTTGACTCTAAAATGTCATCAGTTGTAGATGCATATCCAGTGAATACTTTGAGGGTTTCATTAAATTCTGTCAACTACACTGAGATAATTTACCAACACTACAGATAATGAAAATACACACACATGAACACACATGGCAAAAACATTTTTACTGTGAGCAATAACACAAAAAGAGACTCTGTGATTAGATGTGTCATGATACCGGTGCTAGTTTTTTTTTTTTTTTTTTTTTTTTT
>NC_056514.1:30182927-30210011 GCF_014905685.2 Nematolebias whitei | reverse complement strand
TGGTTGGGGTTTTTGTTTTTTTTTTTTTTTTTTGTTTCACTTCACAAGTATGTGAGGGGGGGAGGGGGGTTCAGACTGAGTACAAGTACTTCAGTTTAAGTAACAAACACAGCAAACTGTGTCTTTATTTTTTAAATATCTCTAAAGTACATACAGTACATTTATTTTTGCTCTTGGTTACTTGTGAAGTGGAAGAGGAAATGATGTCACCAAGCATAAAAGTGGTGTTGGTCCAAAGTATCGGTGTGTTTTTAAGAGTATTTGAGGCTGGTATTGGTACTTGAAAACCACCAACTGAGAAGGTTCTAATTCTAATGAATTTGGATAGTTATTAGCACGATGGATCAGTGGTTGCACTGTTGCCTCACAGCAAGAAGGTCATGGGTTTATTTCCCGGTTGGACCTGGGGTCTTTCTGTGCGGAGTTTGCATGTTCTTCTCGTGCTTGCGTGGGTTTTCTCCGGGTACTCCGGTTTCCTCCCTCAGTACAGAAACATACATTAGACTGCCTTCTTGCCCAGGCTTCCCTTGCAAGAGAGATCTGTGATCTCAATGGGATTTGCCTGGTTAAATAAATAAAATAATAGTTTAGAATTTGTTGTAATTATAGTAAAACTAACAAATTAACAGATAATTAGCTCCAATCTCTTTAAAACCAATATGAAGTCTGAGTCAGTCGGAGCTGGACATTGTGAAAAATACCAGAGCTACAAAGTATGTTCTTAAAAATAAAAAAGGATCTTGTAGATTTTTATTGAAACGTTATTTTTTTAATTGCAAAATGTCTCATTCTCTACTGCATAAAAAGTATTGTGTGCACAGAACCTTGATGAATTAAAACCACGTCCACTGAGAGGTTAGAAAGTGGCAGAAAAGACATTTCCTTCCTCAGCTCAGCCTGTTCTAGAAAGGACATCCAGGCCTTGCCTGGAGCCACATGAGCCTAAAGGAGGGAGTTTTTGGATTCAGTCTGTCGCCGCCTGAGGGATGGAAGTTTCAGCTGACACTTTCATGCATACTTAACATGTTATTTTAGGTGGCGTTTTAATTTTATTTTTTTAGAGTACTCACATAAAGATAGGCTTTGTTTATGGGGAGATGATTTGGAGAATTTTAAAGGTTTGTGACGGGGACAGAAGGCTGCTGTCTGATTGTATTTTATTTTTCATAGGATTACATATTTAATTGTGTATAGTGCAGCAGGACTCGGGCTCTGTATTTACTGCTGACACCTGCAAAGATTGTGCTTTTGTTGAAAATTGACTTGTTTTTCTGCATTTTCATGCCAACTTTAAGCAATAAAGGACTGGTGGGTTGTATAATGAGGCAGTAACTAAATATATATTTAAATATATATATATATATATATATATATATATATATATATATATATAGATATTTAAATTTAAATTATACATTTTATAATTTTCTTATACGTCTTTTTTTTTTTTTGTCCATCATACAAATCTTGACAAAAAAAATAAATCATGGCACTACAATAAGTTTTGAATGTATTTTTATTATTATTATTATTATTATTACAAATTAAACTTTGGGATATTCAACTGGCGGCCCGCTGGCCATTTCTGGCCTGCTGGTGACTTCAATCTGGCACACTTTGTAAAATAAAATATATATACATAGGTTCTGGGTTTGGGTTTTTGGTTCCGTTTCTTTGCATTTATGACTCAGTGCAATAAAATAAACAATTTAAAAAGGTAACCGATAATTAACTTTAATTTATTTAGATAATGATTTCAATCACTGGACGTCCGGCCCCCGAGCTGTTGGCTTTCAGAAACTGTGCCCACCCGAGCAGTTTTGTTGAATAGCCCTGTTCTAGAAGGATCAGGTCACGTCTAGTACATTTGAATAAAAGTGACACGTTCTTTTCACTCTGACCTGAACACGTGTGGTCTGACCACAGATGCTCCTGATGACAGATCTCTCTAAAGATCGGTGTCAGGTGGACGGGACCTCAACGCTGCGCTCAGTGGAATTACTTTAGATTGTTCTGATGGTCTGCTTAAACATTAATACCCCTCACTTTGGAAAGCAAATACAGTCGGGCAAATTGCTGAAATATTTAAAGTGTGGTCTGTTAAAGCTTTTAGCCTGCAGCACACTCCCATCAGAAACTGTATGCAGTAAGGGGGCGTAATTGCATCTCCTTGCTCATGCCAGTCAACACAGTTTGTTGTCTCCTTCTGCCTGCTTGCTGCTGCTGCTGCTAATGCTGCTGCTGATGCTGCTGCTGCTGATGACGTGGTAGTTTTGGTTGACATTTCCACCGATGCCCTTTGACAAGCAATGAACACTGAGGAAGAAATAATGCAAGCAATTTGTTTCAAGAACTGAAATTCCATTTTTATTTTTTTTTTATTGATTACAGCTAATGTGTGATATTCTGGTATTTTCTTTCGCTCGCCTTTTGGTTCAATTAGACACGACCCGCTCCTCATCCCAAGCAGCGAGCAGATTGAGAGCATGGACGAGAACGTAAAGAAATATGACTCAACAGGGATGTTTCACTGGTGCCCGTCCAAAGACATCGAGAAGGTCATTCTGGTAGGTCCTGCCTCTTCGCTCGAACACTTCATTTGTCCTTGGCACTCCACTCTCCAGTGACAGATGTGTCTTGTCACAAAGCACCAAAGGTTGACAGGGCACTTAAACACACCGTAATGAGGTGTTTGGCATGTCGTTTGCTCTGCAGTACATTGAACACTTTTTGAACTAATGCATATATTTTTCTATTCATTCATTTAAAAGAAACAAAACAAATGCATAAAAAAGTTTTAAAAAAATGAATGAAGAGTGAAGAAAGAAGAAAACATTTCTTATATCTGCCCTTTATTTAAAAAATAAATAAATAACTACACAGACAACATCTCCAAAATGAAAACTAAAACATTAGGCATTCTTCACATGGCACTATACTTCCCCAACAATTTTAACTCAGTCATCTTTTTAAATATATAAATTGTTTTAGAAATTGTTATGGTGATATTAAGACAATTCCATAATCCTATTCCCTGAATTACAACGCAGCTCCTTCAGACCAGTTCAAAATGGAGGTTTTACAAACATTTCCATTCCCTTAAGGTTACAATGACTCTTTTAAAATCAAATTTAATTTAATATTTGGGGGTAATATTTTTATGAGCTTTATACATGACTTGCAAAATACTATATTCAACCAAATCATAAAATTTTAATTTCAAGTGATGAAATAATATATTTGCTGGGTGATCATAGCACTTTATACTAATAATTCTTATAGCTCTTTTGTAAAATAAAAATAGGGGTTGTAATTGTTTTGCATGCTTTTCCTGAAACTTCAATACATTATGGAACAATTATTACATTATACAATATATACAAAGCTTTGTCATTCAAAAACTATTTAACGTTATACAGTAATGCAATTGATTTGGCTATTTTTATTAAGTAATTTACATGAGGTTTCCATGTCAGCTTCTCATCATTAACGACGCCCCAAAATTTTATTTCATTAACGATGAATTTCAATTCTGTCAATTTTAAATGGGACTTGAATCGTTTTCTTTCTATTACTAAATATCATGTGGTTTTGTTTTTTCCAAATTTAATTATAACTTATTAAATTGGAACCAAGTTTGTATTTTTACGAATTCTGCCTGAATCATTTCTAACGTTCGTTCAATATCTTCACCCAAACAAAAAAAAAAGTGGTATCATCTGCAAATAAAACACACTTCAAAAGCCCTGACACCAGATCATTCACATACAAAATAAACACCTTTGGTCCCAACACAGAGCCCTGAGGAACTCCGCATCCATTAACACAAAATTCAGATCTTACATTGTTTACCTGTACAAACTGTCTCCTATTATTCAAATAACTGGACACCCACTGTAGTGCTAACCCTCTGCCATATTTATTCAGTTTTTCGAGGAGAATGGTGTGGTCAGTAGTGTCGAAGGCCTTTTTTAAATCAACAAAAACACTAACACAATACTGTTTTTGATCAACAGCAGTTGTTATCTCTTCTATTAGTTCCATGAGAACCATTGATGTTGAATTATTTGCTCTAAACCCATATTAACTATTACTTAAAATATTGTTATAGTTTTACCTTCATGTACTGTTGCCATCATGAACTGCATGTGTTCTACATGCATGGAACAAAGAAAGCATTTGGTAGAAAGCCCGTTTCTGCAAAACTCCTGCCACGAATACCATTTTTGTCATACTATTCTTTACCTTTCAGACCCGAAGTGAAGCAGCCATGACTGTTCTGAGCGGACATGTGGTCGTGTGCATATTTGGAGATGTAAAATCGGCACTGATCGGTCTCCGTAACTTTGTAATGCCTCTGAGAGCGAGCAACTTCCACTACCACGAGCTGAAACACATCGTGTTTGTCGGTTCCCTCGAGTATCTGAAGAGAGAGTGGGAAACTCTACACAATTTCCCAAAAGTATCCATCCTACCTGTGAGTAAAACATTTCACCTACTAATTTGCATACTTTGCTAAATTATCCATTGTAGCCAACTTTTGCCAAAGTTTCTAGCGTTTACAAAACTCTATTGAGAAATCTTAAATGTCTTGTGTGACATACAGTAGGTGAGATGAACTCTTCCTTCCTCTTCTTCACAAAGGGTACGCCGCTGAGCAGAGCAGATCTGAGGGCTGTCAACATAAACCTCTGCGACATGTGTGTCATCCTGTCAGCCAATCAGAACAATATTGACGATGCATCGCTGCAGGACAAAGAGTGCATCTTGGCATCGCTCAACATCAAATCCATGCAGTTTGACGACAGCATTGGGGTCTTGCAGGCCAATTCTCAAGGTAAGAGCACCATATCATCGTTCATTGCACCGCCTTGGAGGGACAAGGCCTTGGTACAGAAAATATTTCTCACTGCGCGCTGCACGGCTGACCTGTTGTTGCTGCAGATGACGGTAAACCCTTTTGACTATTCCTCAGGTTACTGTAACAACTGGTTACTTTCCAAACCTCATTGGTGGGAATACACAGAACTCTGGCACAAAACCTTGCCTGACATTTACAGGTTTTCTTGTTTTAGTAACTGGACTTACCTCGATTCCCCCCAAAAAAATTGGGATGTCATGTAAAATGTCAAACAGAATAGAATAATTTATCTCGTAAATAAATGCTTTATTCGCAGTGCAATATAGTAAACATGCCAAATATTTAAACTAAGAAGCGATACCATTTCTTTTGAAGAAAAACAAATATTGAATTTGATGGCTGCAACACATCTCAAAAAAAGACGGGACAGGGGCGTGTTTGCCACCGTGAAGCACCGTCTCTTTGAACAACAGTAAGTAAAAGTTTAAGAACTGAATAGATCAGTTATGGAAAGTTATGGTGGGGAATGCTGTCCATTTTGTTTGTAGGTTTCTAGCTGTTTAACAGTGCTCGATCATCTATGCCAAATTATTTAATGGTAAACCTGGATTCTTCTACTACAATACTTTCTGCCGTATAAGTCGCTTCTATTATGCGTCAGTAATTTGTTTACTCGAACTTATATCAAAGGTGTGTCTCAGTTGAACTTTTCCTTAATAAATGCACTTTATTGGTCAAATCAGCTGCATTTCACCTGGGCGGCGCGGTGAAATGAAGCCGATTTGACGTTTGCTCTAGGAGTTCCAGAGCGAGATGAAGGTGGCTGTGTATGGCAAGCCAAGTGTCTCACTAATAGCCACGTTTACATATTAATGAGACACTTGGCTTGCCATATTACTCGAGGGCCCTCTAGCGGCTGAAAATGGTAGTGTTCATGCTAATGTATGCAAAAAGTACAGTATATACTGGTAGTCATGCTGTGTTAATGAATAAATGAATACAGTATGCAGTTTATTTCTGCATCGTCTTATAAAAGCACATTGCTTGGTTGGGAGTATGTATTGTTCCAGCCACACTCTTGTAATCTTGAGGCTGTAGGTTTGAGCCAGTTTGCGTCAAGTCAAATTTATTTATAAAGCACATTTGAAACAGCAGCTGTTACCAAAGTGAGGCAGTCAATAAAAAGAACAAGATGTAATTAAAAGCATCAAAAATAAATCACAAAAACAATGAAATATTAAATCAAATCACACTGTGTTAAACATTAGTGAACACAGGTGTGTTTTAAAGAGAGATTTAAAAGCAGGAAGTGAAGTGGCCTGTCTAATGTTGAGGGGCAGGTTGTTCCAGAGTTTAGGGACAATGCCTGAAAAAGCCAGATCTCCTCTGAGCTTCAGTCTGGTTTTTGGTACAACCAAAAGCAGCTGATCAGATGATCTCACTGCCCAAGAACATAAGGTTGAAGTAGGTCAGAGAAGTATGAGGGTGCAAGGCCATGAATGCACTTAAAATATCAACAGGAGATTTTTAAAATAAATTCCGACATGCACAGGGAGCCAGTGAAGGGAGGACAAAACTGGTGAAATGTGCTCAAACATATGAGTTCCTGTTAGTAGCAGAGCTGCAGCATTTTGGACATGAGGAAGTGCGTGTGGTGTAAAACAATAGTCCAATCTTTCGTGGGAAGTTTGCATGCTGTGGAGACTTCTGAAGGAGCAGCTGAAACAAAAACTGTTCAGCATCAATTCTGCAATTTCTCCAATCTCCTGAAACAGAATATTCCACCTGCCTAATTTTCCTTCCATTATTTTTGGACAGTTTTTTACAGACTGCTGAACTTCTGCCCATCTTTAATTGTGACACAATCCGTCTCAAAAATGCCCTTTTTATTTCGTTCTTCATTCTGACCTGCTCCAATGAACCTACCGTATTTTTCAGATTATAAGGCGCACCGGATTATAAGTCGCATTAAGCAAAACTAAAACATTCTGACAGATTTTCGAGCGGCGTGTACCACATCGAGGTCAGTAAGCACAACCAGAATTAATACATATGGCTCTCTGTTGATTTTTGAGAAAATTAAAGGATTTAAAGTGTGCCTTATAGTCTGAAAAATATGGAAATTTGTTGCAAAATGCTCCACATACATTTATAGCCTTTTGCTGCTCCTTTCTTCTTTTTTTTTTTTTTTGATTTTTCTGCCGTAAAATTCAAAATTACAGTTCACTGCAAAATAAAACATGGGTTAATGAGATTCATGTAAACCATAATTAAAAATTTAATGCAATGATTTACAAATGTCCCAACTTTTAGAATTGTGGTTGTACTTTGTACAAAATATCAATTTAGCTTATTAATATTGTATGTTGGAGCTTTCTAAATGACAGCTGACGCATCGGATGGTGCTCATCGTGGCCCGTTAGCATTAAAAAAATGCTTTTAGAAACCTTTTGGCCCAAATAAAGCTGAAAAAATACTGCCAATTTCATTATTCTTCTAATACATGTATGACCTCACATTTGCCTTAGTCAGCAGTAAGTGATGGATGTCAAAACATGGCACATGTATAATACATACATCACTGATTTAATGTGCTTACTTGTCAGTCTGAGGAAAGCAAGAAATGTCACGTCAATTTGAATTCAATCTTGCATCATTTATTTTCTCTTTCGTGGCTGCGCGGGGTACACGTCTTTTTCTCTTCTGCATGCGTGTAAAAGGTTTCCATCTCCATGCACACACGGTCGAAGAGAAACAAAATGAGCCGTGTGTCACATCCATTATATATGAACTAATATTGGTCTTTTATAAGACGACAACATTGAACTAAGCAAGTCTACCAGTAGCTGGGAAAAGATGAAATAGCCCCAGTGCATTATTTCTTCTGATATGCCTGATTGGATCCTCTCAAGTGTTGAATATTGCATTAACATGCTATTTGTGTCTCCATCAAGGTTTCACACCACCGGGGATGGATAGGTCTTCTCCTGAGAACAGCCCAGTCCATGGATTAGTAAGGCAGACCTCCGTCACAACTGGAGCAAACATTCCCATCATAACAGAACTAGGTATGGCTGCTGCTGTACATTTGTATGAAACGATTTGTGTTTTTGTAATGAGAACATTCAATGTCTGTAGTGGTAGAAGCTAACCGAACTAAAAGTGGAGCTTTTCTGTGTGTTTTGCCTTTTTGTTGACATGTTCCAGTAACCGTTTCTCCTCAACACTTGTCTAGCACCGTTAGCAAAGCAAGGCAAAAAAGTGCCTGCGATTTCATTCAGTCAGGATAAAAGCAGTGGGACCAGCATACAAATGATAACCGAGCTGGGTAAGAACTGCCTGTGTCCCGTGCTGCAGTGTTGTAACTGCCGCTGCCTCCATATCAGCTTTCTTTTGATTTTTCTCGTTGCACAAGAGGCTCGGTTCATTCCCATGGCATCACTTTGAGCACATTTTCTACCCTTGGTTCTGGTTGAAATTGCTTGTCTTGTTTTGGCTCCCTTTTATTTCAAAGCAAAAATGTTCCCTTTTATTTTTCCAAGAATTACAAGGCCTTTGAACCCTCAGAAGTCCTTGTGGCTGTTTTTGTAGCATCTTCTGTCGGATCACATTCTCTGGCCCGTGCCATCCTTTCATCTCGGCTCTGTCGATATGAGTGGCATTTATTTCTGTCCTCACAGAAGGAGCAGTTCTCCAACTACATTTTACATCATTGCCCTCTTCCAGCTACTGCATGTGTTTTTGTGCTCAAAGACATCTTTAAAGAAGGTTTCTGAGGCAATGAGTTACTGTCATTTGACCCGACATGCAAGTACAAGTAATTGGAAGTTCTGTCTTGGATTTACAAGGCAAACAAAGGCATATTGGTTATACTGATTCTGACCTTAGGAGGGCTGTGGAAGTTTGACAATATGCATGGTGTCATGCGTGTGCATGCATAGTCTGGATATGGAATGTGCAAAGGCAAGTTTGTTGAATGCAAATACCAAACACGGCATCACTTAAATGAGAATTTGTTCAAATTTGTAGCAAATACATTTAGTGCATATTCCCAGTACAGTCCATATCTGCAGCTTTTTGCTTGTTGTGCACAACCACTGTATTTTGTCTCCTTTTCAAGAACTTTGCTTGATCCATGCTTTTTTTTTATTAACCAAACTCGTTCCATAAGAACAGGTTTTTGTAAGCAAACAAGCAGAACGTGAATAATTCATGAAATGTATATGTTTTTCCCAACAGTTAATGACTCCAACGTTCAGTTCCTGGACCAAGACGACGACGACGACCCAGATACGGAGTTATACCTCACTCAGCCGTTTGCCTGTGGAACGGCATTCGCAGTCAGTGTGCTGGACTCTTTAATGAGCGCTGTAAGTCAGAAATGCTTTAGCTAACAACAAAACAAATCAGTAGAACAATAAAGGCAGAAATATGTTACGTTTTGATTTCAAAACATGGGAGTACCTACCACAACTGAAATAAGTACTGTATTTTCTGCCCTACAGGTCACACTTTTTTGCATCATTTACATGCCCTGCAACTTATCCGCTGAAGCGACATATTTATGGACATCTTCCCATATTTATAAACCAATTTTTGGCTGAGATATGACTGTTTTCATTCATTCTGACTGGAAACTTTTATTGAGCAGTACCACTTTCAGCCACTTGATGGCAGCAGAGTAGTAGTAGTAGTAGTAGTAGCAGTATGGCATCATGTTACATCATGTAATAGGTAAACTTGGCTATAATGACAAATTCAGAAAAGTTCAAGACAAAAACAACTGGACTTTATTTATTAAACTTTTATTTTTTCTTTAACTTTTTTGACATTACCATGTCCTGGATGACTGAGAATCTTCTTCGATCTTCAATGACACAATCGGCCTGCCATATTCTCTCCACCTTCATTCTGCTCGTTGCTTGGAACCGTCAAAACAGCTGCATGCGAAATGCAGCTAATTTGACCATTAAAGTGCATTTATTAAGCAAATGTTAGACTGAGACACATCTATGCTATAATTTCGAGTAATTAAACAATTGTTTCAGTGTTTTTCTTGTTCAATTTCGGAGAAACGAGCCATGTTCCTCCTCTTTTTTTCTCCTCCTTGCGCGTTCACGGAGCACCGAGGCAGTGAAACTATTTTTGAAATTCAGCTGATTTGACCGTCAAAGTGCATTTATTAAGCAAAAGTTAGACTGAAACACACATTTACTATAATTTCGAGCAAATAAATAATTGTTTTTAAGTGTTAATCTTGTTAAATTCTTGTTAGTCTTCCCGCGCACGCTCCCACAGCCGCCATTTGGCAGCTCATCGATTTTTGGCACAACACTGGCCCACATTTCCGGGTTGTCAGCGGTGGCCCGTAACAAACGCGACGAGTCAGCGATGATGCATGCGACGTATATGGCGAAGCGATATATTTATGGATTTTTCCACTTTATTAGACGAATATGGACTGATGCGACTTATAGGGTGGAGCGACATGTACTGTGGAAAATACGGTACTTAAAATTGTAAATGATGACGCTGGAACTTGTAGCGGTCATTATGGCTTCATTTGTCTACTTTTCAGTTTGAGTGAGGTTAGAACAAAGCTGCCTTCAAGTGTAGACAAAGGTAATGCTACCTAGTGGACAGCCCTCATCCATCATCTTAGTCAATAGTGCTGTCAGGAGCCAAGGGAGATGTCACTTTGAAGCACAAGCATGGGGAGAAGGGGGACTGCAGTCCAAAGGGTAGACATTTCCCCTTGTTAAACTCAAACCAGTAACTGGAAGGAATTGCGACTACAGCAAACAGTATATTAATGAGGGGTACTTTTCAAGTAGTAGATTGGAAAAATATCCTAGTAAAAATACTGATGATTTAATGGTTGAGAAAGCTCATTTTCAACTTGGGTGACATTTGCTAAAGGATTTATCCCCTTTAACTCTATTTTTTCAGACATACTTCAATGATAACATCCTCACCTTGATCCGGACGTTGGTAACAGGCGGGGCAACGCCAGAGCTTGAGGGGCTACTGGCCGAGGAAAATGCATTACGTGGTGGCTACAGCACGCCACAGACTCTGGCGAACAGGGACAGGTGTCGTGTGGCACAGCTGGCCTTGTATGACGGGCCCTTTGCTGACCTCGGGGTAAGTGAGCAGTCTTGTCAGCCAGCTGCTGAGGCCACCTTTGTCGTCTCATATAATGGAAGCTGCCTTCAGTGAAAGAATTCAGACTTTTAAGTCTTGCTGTGTTTTATGAAGCGGAGACATAAAACAGATGTGTGTGACCATCGTATGTGTGTGACCATCGTAGCTGTGTGACGTTCAGTTGCGTTATTTCAAAACGATGCATCTTTACAACATGGTCATTGTGAAAAATACATCACAGATATGTAAACAAAATGTAGCTCCTAGTGAATTATATTTTACGTTTGATGAAAATCTAAATCTATGCAGAAGAATGCACTTGTCTGCAGTTATACGTAGCTGGAGAATTGGCTAAAATTGTTGTGACAGCTGCTAAAATCAGATTTGCGTCTCTGTGCCAGATTGCATGCACCGTAATTTCCAAGAGATCAGTGTGGATTTGTATACTCGCACATTAACAGTTTATTTCCAGTGGTTTCTTTAGCCCTATTTGCATGGGATTAGTTTTACCTAGGGACCACATGTAATAAATAAATTACTCCCCAATGTCTGCTTTTTATGTGGCGCATTTGCACGGGATAACCAAAGCCTGAGATTTATGGACATCTTCCGGCTATGATAACATGCTACATATTGCATAACATCTGCTTGTGTATTCGCTTGCTCCTTCAGCCTTTTCTTTTTTTTTTTGGCGACTGTTACAGGTTGATAGGCTTTTGCTGCTCCGGGACACAAAAGGTTATTTATGCACTCAATGCAGCCTCCACTGCCAAAAGCAAATACAAATGCACCCAGGAAACAAAAACTGCCTAATTATATATTGGATCCCACCCATTTCTGTCCTAATCACAAAGATGCCTATTCGCATTGGATTAGTATTATCATAGGACCTCGGAGTTAAGCAAAATATAGTAGGGAATTTTTACTTAAATTACTGACATGGCTGATTTGCATGAGATTAACAACACAGACAATCTCTGTAATTATTACAAATAGCATGTGATCCCTAGGTAAAACTAATCCCGCGCATATAGGGCTTTATGCAACAGCATATGTTAATAACTTTATATTCTTCAGATTACCTAAAGAGAAACCACCCAGCACGTGTCCTGTCTCTAGCAAACTGCTCATAATTTTAGAATTAGTGGCATTCATGAATTTACACTTAGATGCATATAAAACATCTGAACAAACTCTCAATTTGCACATTGTCTAATAGTCTTGACGCAGAATTTTGAAAATAAATAAATTTTGAGTTTGCAGGCTGGACTTTACGACGGAGCTTTAGGGCCTCGCTAAGAAAAAAAATTAAAAGCTATAAAATTATGAGAATAAAGTTGCACGAGATTTTTTTTTTCCCACAAGTCAGATCCATGACGCGACCTGTCAATCAATCCAGTAGGCGTGTCAGTGTCAGCAAATGACCAATCCGAAGCTAAATGCTCCTTACCTGCAGAGAGCTGGAACGTACCACCTTACTGTAAGCAGGTTCAAAGTCCTGATATTGATTATAATCTGATGATGATGTGCTAACAGATTACAGTTTCTCTCACTGAGCGCCATTTTCAAACGGAAACAAAAACGAAAGTCGTGACGTAATGACGTCACGTATATGCATCCCAGAAGCAACGTACAAAAACACAACATCAGGTGGCAGTATTGGAACACGTTTTTGCATAAGAGCGTCAATAACAATAAAGTTTAACAAACATTCTTCATTTTATTTTTATCGTGTCGGAGTTCAGATAATATTACAGTTCATTTAGTTTTGGATTGGTCAGTTTCGGATTTGCTGACACGCCTACGGAACTGATTGACAGGTCGCTTCATGGATCCGACTCGTGAGAAAAAAAGTCTTGTATGACTTTATTCTTGTAATTTTATAGCTTTAAATTATTTTTCTTAGCGTGGTCTTAAAGTTCCGTCATAGGGCTTGGCTTCTGAAGGGGCAGCAGGCCACAAGAGGAGGAGGAGGACTAAAAATGTAGCAATTCCCAAACAGTTGTAACTTTTTAAAGGCATGGTTTTCTTCTGGTCTTTTGCAGGATGGTGGTTGTTATGGTGACCTGTTCTGTAAAGCCCTGAAAACATACAACATGTTGTGTTTCGGCATCTATCGATTGCGAGATGCACATCTAAACACACAAAGCCAGTGCACCAAACGGTGAGTAAGGGTCCTGACTCTTAAGATGCTCAAAGCTGATATTTACACACTTCACATTTGGTCCGTTTGTCTTCCAGGTATGTCATAACCAATCCACCGTATGCATTTGAGCTGGTGCCCTCTGACCTGATATTCTGCCTGATGCAGTTTGACCATAACGCCGGCCAGTCTTGGACCAGCCTTTCACACTCATCTCATTCTTCACATTCTTCGAGCAAAAAAAGCTCCTCCGTCCACTCTATCACAACTGCAAACCGAACCAATCGTACCAAAAGCAGGGACTCGCGAGACAAACAAAAGTATGTGCCCCTCTAAAGCTCTCAGCCTGTTTGTGTCAGTAAACTGTGCCTGCCAGCAGTCTTGTCCTGTGTCGTTTTTCAGGGTTCAGACAGATTATACCACATCTGGCCGTTGATGTATGTATGTTCGTCTGGATGTGCATGTTTTTGTCACTTGTCATCTTTGAAAATAATGACTTATTTAAAGTTTTACTCTGTTGAACAGGAGTGGCCCCTTACCGAGGGCAGTGTAAGAGAATATCAAGGCTTTTGCATTTTTTGAGACCTCCATGCACTGAGCTTTTCATTTTCCTCAAGTCAGTATTAACAATTAGGTGCTTTATTTTTCTTTTAACAGTGGAAATGCATCCAAAACTCTACAATGTATTTAAGCGCACATGTAGAGCAGAACAATTCAACTAAAACACTGCCTGGTAATGCAGACTTACTTTTATAAAGTACATTTAAATGGTTATTTAACTTCTGTGCTCGTTTTATTTGTATTATTAGCCACTATCGTTTCATCTTCTAACAGTGGCCTTACCTGCACATACAGAGCCACCTCCTGCAAAACATTTTGGTGATAATGTCCTAATTATGCAATTAAAAGGTCTACTCAAGTATCTTTTTAGCTTTACTGCAGTTGTGTGTTAAAACGTGTCTTCTTACAGAATCTGTCCATCTCTTCAACGTCTGCTTTGTTAAAACTTATCTATTTTCTATTTTGTCTATTTTACTTTTTAAGGTGTACTTGAATTGTACAGTACTTATGAATGTCTTAAAAATCTTCTGTGAAATACTGCACAGCCCCATTACCTTTTTATTTACAATGAAATGGTTTACTTTTGATTGTTACTTGCCACCATGAAGTAGTAGTTGTCATTTTTCAAAGGCTGTTACAATAAAGTCACAACTAAATTTTTTTTGTTTTTACATCTTTTTTCCCCTCCACTTTGTTAAGTTTAGTGACTAAGTAACGGTTTCGTTATTAGGATTATTCCAAGTCAAAGTGTTTGGTTTTAAAGTACCTGGCATTTTCAGCTCCCACGTCAGTATGGTCTATTATGGCTTTATGTCATCCAAGAGCAATTTCTTAATAACATTATAATTATTTATAATTTCATAATATTGTTTGAAATTTGACAATTAGTAATTATTGTCAAATTTAAGAAGAAATGTTGAATTTGTTTTGAATGTAGTACCTTTTTTCGACCACCGGATGGCAGTATAAGACTGTTTGAACCGAAGGATGGATAGTGAGGGAGCAAGAAGCCTGTCTCTCTAAAAAAAATTGGAGGGTGGCCCCTTGACATGACATGGGCTGTCTGTCTTCGGTTCTCAAAATGGCGGATGCTCGGTGTGATTTGAGCTCTAGCATAGCATTTTTCACACAAAGCTTTTAATAAAAATTTAAAAAATCAGTAAACAAATTCTCAGTTTCTTTTTGCAGAGAAAAACAACTTTTTACACGAAGGCACGGGTTTCAACTGTGAATTTTGGAACTCGACAAGACGGAGGGGTTTTTTTCCCCTGTGGTTGGCCTGTTAGCTTAGCTTGTAGCTTAGCTTCTCAGCGTAGCTGCTTTTAACAATCCAAAAACGCCATTTTGGACGGTTAAAACAGATTTTAAAGAGAAAGGGAGGGGTCAGTGAAGAGCACCGGAGTTGAGCTTTTTGTCATCCAGTGTCTTCAGTAGAAAGAGACACAAGAAAAAACGATAAAGCCAATAAATGAAAACGAGGTCAATAATTTTCATTTATCATGTGATTATTCATTGCGACAGGCCTAATCAGTCTTCTCCTCCCACAACGTCTCCATGGCGACTGAGCCATTGCATTTTTTTTTTTAAATAAGCACTTTCTGCATATAGAACTTTTTCTGAAGCTGTAATTACTCGTTAGCGCAAGGCGCACAAGAAACTAGTGCCAACAAACCTTTATCGATGGAGCAAGTATGGGGAAGGAAAAAAAAACATGATCAGGACATGTGTAACATATCAGGTCAAAGACTCTGCTAGAAATGGTCATGTTGTCATCAGTTCTGTTCATGACTTTTATAGACAGAATTTCCCAGTGCAGCCAGGGGGCGGAGAACGTCCGGTCCCATGTCTTCAGGATTCTGCTATTTGCAGATGATGTGGTCCTGTTGGCGTCATTGTGCTGCTCAGCTCTCAGTGGAGTGGTATGTAACAGAGTAAAGTGGATGGGATGAGGATCAGCACCTCCAAATCTGACACCATGGTCCTCAGTTGGAAAAGAGTGGATTGCCCTCTTCGGGTTGGGGGGTGAGGTGCTACCTCAAGTGGAGAAGTTCAAGTACCTCAGGTTTTGTTCACGAGTGAGGAAAGAATGGAGTGAGAGATCAGACGGATCGGTGCTGAGCTGCAAGGCGAAGCTCTCTGTTTACCGGTCGGTCTACATTCCTTCTTTCATCTGTGGTCACAAACTTTGGGTAGTGACCAAAAGAACCAGATCATGGATACAAGCGGTTGAAATGAATTTTCTCTTTAGGGTAGCTGGACTCCTCCTTAGGAGAGACCAAGGAGAGCCACTGCTCCTTCACATCGAGAGGAGCCGGTTGAAGTGGGTCGGGCATCTGGTAAGGATGCTCCCTGGACATCTCCCTAGTGAAGGTTTCTGAGCATTTCTGAGGGAAGGAGACCCTGGAGAGACTACGTCTCGGTTGGACTGGGAAAGTCTCAGAGTCCTCACAGAGGAGGTGGATGTAGAAAGTGATGTCTGGGCCTATCCCGTTCAAGCTGCTGCCCCTGTAACACAACTCTGGAACAAGCAGAAAATGATGGATGGCTCTGAAGATTATTTTACACTGCCTAGTACACAATGAACAATAAAGTTGACTTTGATGAAAGCTATAGTTTAACAAATAGGTTAAAAATTAATTCATCAGAAAATTTTAACATTTGTTTCTTGCATGGCACATTGTATAAAGGACCAGTCAACATCTATATAAAGCCAAGAGAAAAAAAGTTGGCCCACTGTTTAATAGTGTGCCAAACTGATTATTTATATTTGCTGAATGCCTGAATAAGTATGTTTTGTATCATTTTTTCATTATTGGGTCATTCAGCAAATAGAAATAATTTTGTGAAAGCCAACTGACCAAATAAGGAGCAGTTTAGTCCGATTTAATGCCAGATATTAGATTTAAAAATATGGTTGACATTTTTTTTTATATACAGTATATATAAACATTTGGTTTAAACTGTTCAATAACAGGCCAATTTATTAGGAACATTTACTTGTTAACACAAGTGGAAGCAACTGCATGCATCTAGATGTGAACACTTGCTGAAATTCAAACCGAGCATCAGAATGGAGAAAACGAAATTTAAGAGACGTTGAACGTGGAGTGGTTGTTGGGATGGTGGGAGCATTTCAGGCTGTGGGTTTACTGGGATTAAACTACAGTTTGTGATCTTCCTGTCAGCCAAACACAGGAAGCCGAGGCGCACGCAGGCTCACCAAAATGGAAAAAATAAGAGGTTGGAAATATATTGCCAGGTCTCTACAGTCACTAGATCTTGATCCAATTGAGCACCTTTGTGATGCGGTGCAATAGGAGAGTAGAATCATAAATGTGCATCCAACAGGTATGCATCAAATGCAGGAAGCCGTGATGTCAATAAGGAGCAAAATGTGAGTAATTTTCCAACACATTGCTTCTATGCCACAAAGTATTACGACAGTTCTGAAGGAAAAGTGGGTCCATCTGGTAGTACAAAAATACAATTGCTGGCTTTCTGACTTGAAACTTGAACACGGCTAAGTTCTTACAGGTAACTGGAATGCAGCATAGATTCTCATATTTTGGACTAAGCATAGCAGCTAAATATTTTGTTAAATAAAAATGGAGGAACTGCATTCTTGCTATTGATTGAAAGCGAAGCGGACCAACAACAAACCATGTTCTCCAGCTAAAAGGGCATCCAGCAAAGACATTGATACAAGCAAATTCAACATTAGCTTTTCACAAGACGGACAAACCAATCAGCTCTGTAGGTTCAGAGTTTGGTCTCAGTTCAGCTTCTGTTTTCACTCATCTGAGCTGGTCTTTGCTCTGGTAGGACACTTAGTTGTTCTGAATGTCATTTAGTGCGCATGACGTTGTTTGCCTATGGCCAGTTGTTTATGAGGCACTCAAGTTCAATAAAAAACCAGCACAGCAGTTTGAATCAGACGAGCGTTTCTACAAACAGCCTCTAATCGTTCTGATTTCAAACCCAAATGGACTATCCCTTCTGGAAACTGGCTGTTATACAGCATTTATGTGCGTAAAATGCAGCTGTCAAGTGAAAGAACTCTCTAATGTGTGGAGAACTTCACATAAATCTACCGCAGGAGGTGCGTTAGTGTCAGCCGAGGTACTTGGCACCTATTAATCCAGGGTAGCTCTCAGAACAAATGCTATTCTGACTGTTTTGCAAAACAGCACCATGACCAAATGAAATGTCCAGTTATTATACATGAGGGTGGAACCTGTCCCAAACGCTATAGTGCCGGTACTAAACTGGAAATGCACAGTATTACCCAACAAAGTTAAGTCAGATCATCGGGACAGTTTTTTTGTTGTTGTTGTTGAGACAGTTCATCCTTCATCCAAAGGACTTCATCAGTCCGAGGAGCCACAACAAACTCAGTCCCAGAAACGTCACCTTCACGTAGTGGGCTAACCAGTTTGCTGGTGACAAGATGGTTGGATTTTTTTTACCTGGATTATTGAGCATGAACTTTGATGTTTTGAACCACTTTGGCTATGGCTGCCTCAGAGGAGTCCACGAGGGAGAGGGCGGGCCCCAGAAACCATATTATCACCAGCAAACTGGTTGGCCCACTACATGAGTGTGCTGTTTGTGGGACTGAGTTTGTTGTGGCTCCTCGGACTGATGAAGTCCTTTGGATGAAGGATGAAACGTCTCAACAAAAAAAAAAAAAGAAACTGTCCAGGTGACCTGACTTTGTTGGATTTTTTTACCTGGAGTATTTAGCATGAACTTTGACATACAGTATTACTCTAAAGATCATTAAAGTTGGTGTGTACAGTTAAGTGACACATTTTCCACATACACTGCCTGGCCAAAAAAAAAAAGTCACCATCAAAAAAAAGAAAGGTCACACACTAATATTTCGTTGGACCACCTTTAGCTTTGATTACAGCATGCATTCGCTGTGGCGTTGTTTCGATAAGCTTCTGCAATGTCACAAGATCTGTTTCCATCCAGTGTTGCATTAATTTTTTACCAAGATCTTGCATTGATGATGGCAGATTCGGATCACTGCGCAAAGCCTTTTCCAACAAATCCCAAAGATTCTCAATGGGGTAAGAAGAGAGGCAGGTGAAGTGATGCACCCATCATGCCTAATGCCTACTGTACAAGCCTATGGGGGCAGTGCTATGATCTGGGGTTGCTGCAGTTGGTCAGGTCTTGGTTCAGCAACAGTATGTTTCAAAGAATGAGGTCAGCTGACTACCTGAATATACTGAATGACCAGGTTATTCCATCAATGGATTTTTTTCTTCCCTGATGACTCGGGCATATTCCAAGTTGACAATGTCAGTCTTC
Organism: Nematolebias whitei; assembly: GCF_014905685.2. Lineage (NCBI taxonomy): Eukaryota > Metazoa > Chordata > Actinopteri > Cyprinodontiformes > Rivulidae > Nematolebias > Nematolebias whitei. The sequence continues at coordinate 30,190,983 of NC_056514.1, read as the reverse complement.
ATCGGGCTCGTATTGTGAAAGAGTGGTTCTGGAAGCATGAGACATGATTTTCTACACATGGATTGGCCACCACAGAGTCCAGACCTTAACCCTGATGCATCCATCACTCTGGAACAGAGTCAATCTGGACTCATCAGATCACATGACCTTCTTCCATTGCTCCAGAGTCCAATCTTTATGCTCCCTAGCAAATTGAAGCCTTTTTTTTCTCCAGTTAGCTTCACTGATTACTGGTTTTCTTAAGGCTACACAGCTGTTCAGTCCCAATCCCTTGAGTTCCCTTTGCATTGTGCGTGTGGAAATGCTCTTACTTTCATTACTAAACATAGCCCAGAGTGCTACTGTTGTTTTTCTTCTATCTGATTTCACCAAACGTTTAAGTGATCGTCGATCACGATCATTCAGGATTTTTTTCCGGCCACATTTCTTCCTCGAAGACGATGGGTCCCCACTATCCTTCCAGTTTTTAATAATGCGTTGGACAGTTCTTAACCCAATTCTAGTAGTTTCTGTAATCTCTTTAGATGTTTTCTCTGCTTGATACCAATGATTTGACCCTTCTCAAACAGGCCGACATCTTTTCCACGACCACACGATGTGTCTTTCAACATGGTTGTTTAAGAAATGAGAAGCAACTCATTGCACCAGTTGGGGTTAAATAACTTGTTGCCAGCTGAAAGATAATCACCCATGAAGTAATTATCCAATTGGAGGCTCGTACCTATTGGCTTAGTTAAATCCAGGTGGAGACTTTTTTTTTTTTTGTGTGGGGGGGGGGGGGAGCAATGTATATTCAAAGTAAATTTTAATGTTTTAAACTAAACACCACTCTACACCAGTGGCTGGCCCAATCACATAAGTATTTGTTTAAAAAATCTACGTTGAGTTATTGCAAAGAACATTCCAAGTGAAGTTCAGATTTTGACTGCCGTCTGTTGACCAGTGCTCTTCTAGTCTTTGTGACTGGTTCATCTTCACTACAAATACCTCGTTGTTGTTTTTTTTATATTCAGAAATGGCAGAGGTATGCAGACTACAAGCATGTTCTTTTCCTCTTTGTTCACTACAAGTAAAACTCATGTCCCAGCTGCTGAAAGACCACCAGCTTGTTATGGTTAACAATCTGCTTAATGCTCATTTGCCTAAATGTCACAGTTTAAAAAGTAACATTTACTAAACTGATGCTTAGTTTATATGTGGCACGTTTGATATGTTAGCTGCATGTTTCTCTGGGATTTAGAGTCCATTCTGAACAGGGATCAGGAATCATCCCTTCAGCTGCTTTAAGACTGGCATGAAAGCATGGCAGCTGCTTAATAATACTTTAATTTCTGTTGATTTTTACACCAACTTACTGTTTAACCTACTCTCCATTTTAAATAAGATGACATTATGCATTTATTTCTCCTCTTCCGCATCAGTTTTTTTAATTAATGGTCACATTTTCCATTTAGCTTACATGTAGTGTACTACTTTCTTTTTCTAAAGTGCAACAAGGATCAATAGAGTTGGGCAAGGTATGGAATTAAGTAATTATGCATGATGTTAAATAATGCACTGAGCACGGTCATGCACTTGCTGACATGTTGCCTTCTGAATGGAAGCCCAGCAAGTTTGACTGCATGGGTCTAACCTGTGCAGCACATCTCACTGTAGGTTTGACTGCAGAATGTTGTTTGCAACTGGATGTTTTGATGCTATTTCACTTTAATCCATATCATTTGAAGTTTGATATTTATCTGCTGACATATGTAAAGGCATCGCACCACTACAGCCTTTATTCTAAGTAAAGAATGCATGACTATTGATAGGCCTGTCACGATAACAAATTTTCCTGGGCGATTAATTGTCTCAGAAAATATTGCGATAAATGATAATATTGTTTTAAATTTGACAATAATTAGTAATTGTCAAATTTAAGAAGAACTGTTGGTTTAATTTTGTGTGTAGTACTTTTTTTGACCACTGGATGGCAGTATAAGACTGTTTGAACCGAAGGATGAGGGAGCCAGGAGCGTGTCACTTTAAGAAAATGGGGGGGAGGCCTTGTCATTCCCCGATCTGTTACGGAAGCATGATCCGTAGTGTTGCTCATTTGCGCATGCGCTAAAAGGAATACTTCCGGGTCGCACAGATTGCCATTGAATATGCTAGATTAAGGAAAATGTACTAGTATAATTCCGTTTAAGAATAAGAACTGTCTTAATTTACTTAGAAAAGTATGTGCTCTATCTCTGGTGATTTGCATGTTGCTAATTTACTCCACTCGTATTTCTGTCAAAATCATTGACAAATTTACGTCATGGTTAAAATGATATGCAGCTTCGCCACTGAGTGGCGCTGTTTCACCATGGAAATAATTCATTCTGTATCTTGCAGGTTTTTTTCCCTCATTTAGTCCAGGCTGGGGGTCAGGTCTAATACATCACATATCATCTTAACCAATTGTAACGGAAATACGAGTGGCATAAATTAGCTACATGAAGATCAGTGGCGATAGAGCACGTACTTTTTTCAATAAATTAAGACTGTTTTTATTCCTAAACAACGGCGATCCGTGCGACCCGGAAGTACACTAGGGATCGTGCTTCCGTAACAGATAGGGGAATGACAGTCCCCTTGACGTGACATGGGTTGTCTCTCTTTGATTCTTAAAATGGCGGACGCTCGGTGTGGTTTGAGTTCTTTAGCATAGCATTTTTCCACACAAAAATGTTAATTAAAAAATGAGTAAACAAGTTCTCACCTTCTTTTTGCAGAGGAAAAACGTTTTAGAAGAAGACACAGGTTTCAACCGTGAATTTTGGAGCTTCGACAAGACGGAGATTTATTCCCGAGGTCTGCCTGTTAGCTTAGCTTGTAGCTTAGCTTCTCAGCTTAGCTACTTTTTACGATCCAAAAACGCAATTTTGGATCGTTAAAATGTATTTTAAAGGGAAAAGAGAAAGGGAGGGTTCAGTGAAGAGCACCGGAGTTGAGCCTTTTGTCATCCAGTGTCTTCAGTAGAAAGAGAGACGCAAAGAAACAATAAAGCCGATAAATGAAAATGAGGTAGATAATTTTCATTTATCATGCGACTGAGTTATTGTTTATCGCGACAGGCCTAACTATTGACGTTCATCAGTGATATAAAGCACCAGACCAATCACTTCTTTGTTTAAAGAAAGACGCATTAAGTCAAAAGCCTCATAAAACTATAAGTCTACAAAGTACTTTAGTGTTATGGAAGGTTAAAGTAAGAAAAATGTTTAATTGGTGCTGTGCATGCCTGCTGACTGAAGCAAAACAGCATGTTTCACTTGTTGATTTATTCAACAAAACTATGGAAAAGTCTTCATTCAACACTCATCTGTTTATATTTTGTTCCCAGCGAGCCAGATTTTCTTATAATATCTTGAAGTGATCTTAAGCAACACTTCTTCAGGCGTTTTAAAGATCTTTCAAAGTGTTTTTTCTGGACTTTGGCTGCACTTAAAAAAATAATAATTTAGCTTACTTCTTGACTTTTCAGAGGAGTGTTTGAAAGCGTATAAATTCCAGGAATGAATTAATGTTTCGTTGATGCATAACAGACAACTTGGCAGATAACTTAAGTGGATCTTTAGGCACCTTGTTACTAGTTTTTCATAAACTTTGTTTATAAAAAAGATAAATACAGCTGAAATACAGTAGATGAAGCTTTATCTCTTGGATTGCTATCCCACCCCCACCCCCTAATTTCTTATTATTTTTGGCCCCCCACTTGTCCACATTTATCATTCTTTAAGCGCACACTGAACAACATATTGACCAGATACAAGGACTGGACAGATAATGTGTGAAAAATCAGCCGAAGCCTGAAAATTTTAATTAAAACCACAAGAAAGTCTGGCTCTCCGGAAGCAAAGTATTAAATAAATTAATAATGTTTGAAACTTTTGCACAGTACTTTTTTTTTTACATTTCAGCTGTGAAACTAGAATATTAATTTATGTCCACCGGTTAGAATTCTTCTTAACGCCATCAATTCAAACAGATTTCTTTAAAGTGCAGTGTCCATCCGACGATGTGTGCACAGGAATGAAATCATAACCAACCTTCGTGTAGCATTAACCATCTGATGTCTCCCCCCTCCTTCTTTGTCTCTATGATTTTGGCTGTTTCTCAGAAAAGACATGGTTTATAGATGAGCCAGAGAAAACCCACCTGAGGACCCTGCAGATCAATCCTGTGAATACTCTCGCCATCAACCAAGTTGGTCAGAAACAACCCACGAGCAGCTTGATTCAGCCCATCAGAGAAGCGGAGGACGAGTGCTGACAGCTGGACCCGGGACTCCCAGAGAGGACTGGCTGTGTAAGGCTGTCAGCCTGGAACTCGGGACATCTCATCTGCAAACATAAATCATCACACTTTAAACGAAACAAGAACTGCTTTCTCCTTTTTTTCCCACTTCAGCTGCAAATTCATATGAGGTTTTTTTATTTTATTTTTTCAAAACATGACAATCAGTCAAATGTTGCCACCAGTCAGCTATAGTTTGCACAATCAGTTTGTAAAAGTGACCAGTCTCTTCCTCTATTATTCACTTCAGAGTTATGTAACAAACTATAAGAGGACCAGAGCGTAATACCTTCATTACTAGACATTTCAAACTACCGTAATTTCCGGACTATTGAGCGCACCTGAATATAAGCCACGCCCACTGAATTTAAAAAGAAAAATAATTTTGTACATATATAGGCTGCACTTATGTAGCCACATTGTAACATGAGATATTTACGCAGATTTTTTTCCCCAAACTTTTAATTAAATGCGTACCAATAACTTACATAAGTACGTAAAGTTGTTGTTTTTTTTTCCCTTAACAGTGCCTGTAACACAGCTGGTAAAAAAAAAATAATAATAAGTACAGTAACCTAACAGGAAGTCATTGTTTGCTATCTTCATCTTCCTTCTCCCACCAAGCTCGGAGTGCCACATTAATGCATACTTATTTTGAGTGGCTGAAAATACTTTGTTGTGCCTGTGACCGGTTCCATATTTTCATTTGTCAGTTTTTTATGTTGTACCTTTATTTATACAGCTAATCTCACTGAGTCACGAGGACCCACTCCCCAAGAGGGACGTGTAACTGGGCAGCTATGTGAGCGCCCTGGTGTGACGAGTCTAAATGTTTTAGAGACATGAAGCTCGTTAGCCCATCAAAATATAAATAAATAAAGTAAAATCCATAAATTTTTCACAGTATAAGCTGTGGTGTTCAAAGCATGTAAAAAAAGTAGCGGCTTATAGACCGGAAATTACGGTATTAAAGTCGCCTTTTTAGCTGTTCATGATCCACTACACTGAAGTCACTCAGTATTGTTGAATTATTCTGTACAGTTTGTGTATTTTATGTCCAGCTGCAGCCCCCCCCCCCCCCCCCCCATCAGAATGGCATAGTTGGTGACTGACTCTCAGTAATTTCTTTGCCATTTCGAGCTAATTCACAACATTTGTGACCGTTTATAAACAGCCAGCGTCCATATTTAAATGGCATTTGGCTCCAGCCTTATCCATATACATTTGTCTTATCTTTGCCTTTTAAAGTTTATAAATAATTCTTCTTCTGTTTTTAATTTTTATTTTTGGATTTTAATCACCAAAACTCCCAGAAAATTCTCTCCAAAGATTTTGTCATTTATGATAGAGCTGTTTTGTTGACGAACTCGCACGATATAAGAGCTATCAATTCACATGAAACGCTACAGCCAGCTGCTACGTGCTGCAGTATTTTAAAGTCTGTAGGCAAGTTAAGCGTGAAAGCCACATATCGCATGAAGTGGGCATCTGTAAGTCCTCCTTTGGCTGTAAGCACTGCCTGACACAGGATTGTCTTGGAGGGCATGAGGCAACTTGAATGTACTCCATGACCAATCTGAACGCCATAATCGCTGCGTTTTGTACATACAGGACAAACGGCTCTATCATAAAACCAATTTTCCCGTGTTCAGACAGCACCTTAATGAAATATTTTCTTTGTGTATTCATAAAACTATGTATAGCTTATAAAGCAGTGTGTTTTGGTCTGGATGCACAGGAAGCAGAGTGTCATTGGTATGAATTATGTCTTATATAAATAATGGAATACAGCTATATTGGCACTGTTGTCACTTTACTTCAGGATTAGTAAGTGGGATGGAAAGACGAAAAACATTAGTCCGTGACATTCTAAATCCACAGATGATGCATCACTGCACATTGTATGTTTTTTTATTTTTTATTTATTAAAAAAGGGGGAGAAAACCTGTTATTACGTTGTTGTTTTTTTGGCACAGAACAGCCAAGCTGTCCATCCCTCTGTGCCAGTAATGTGCCAGGCAGTGCTGAAGCCAACGGAGGACTCGAGGAAGACCCACTGCTGCGAAAAGGGGCTTCTAGTTTAGCTTTCCAACCACAACTGTGGTGAACGATTTCCAAATGTCTTAAAACTTGACCTTTACCCTCACTGTTTAAAAAGCATCGCGTTCGATGTAAATCTGTAAAGATTCCTGTAAAGTATTTCTTTGTAGTGTGTTCTCGTTTGACAGTAACTGTGGTGTTGAGACACATTCAGCATTGCAGGCTCATTTCTATCATTTTGTGCTGGTTTTTTTTTTTTTTTTAAGCACGATTTGTCAAAAATAAAGACGGTCTTAAGGTAATACCTTTCATTACACATAATAAATACAGTTTATTGTCTTGTATAAATAGCTTTGTACATAAATTGTACATGATTTCATTTTGTATTTTCACAAATTAAAAGCTGATGTATTGTGCTCTGCAGCGCGTCTCATCAAATGTTTTCTGTGCAGTTGACTCGTATATGAAGCAGAACACACTGTCTCTCAAAAACGAAACCATTAAAACCGGTTTCTGTTTTCCAAACGTATCAAATGACACCTCTTTGGATAATGGTGGATAAAAACACTCCGTTCACATTCACACCTTGGGGAAAGAGAAAGCCCATTATGTTGCTTGTTAACGATTTTACACACCGTGGCATTGTGGGAGACCGTCAGCATGCCAATAATATTTACAGTCTAACACCTCCCAGAGAGGCCGCTGAGTTTCCTGATCCTGCTGCCAGCGCTGGTGTCACCTCCTCTTAGTAAACAAACACGTAGCCATCACTCTAAAAATGCTCCGGTTGTTGCATCGTTCTGCTATGTGGGAGGTGTTTTAAGTAGCTTTTATGAAATGCTTCACTGTATGACATTTCAAATAAATGTGGCATATGTCTCATGACTTTATAGCATTTATCCAGATATGCATTCTGAAAATAAACATTCTCACTGAAGTTTGGGAGGTTGTAGTAGTAAATGTACAGATCTACTAACTGGTAAATAAATATCTGGATTATTATTATTTTTTTTTTTAACCCCGGTAATTTCAAGAATTAGATAAATGACACTAAGTAACCCAGTTCAGTCAGGTCATCTGGACGGTTTCTTTGTTGAGATGTTTGGGCCTTCATCCGAAGGACTTATTCAGTCCGAGGAGCCACAATCAAACTCAGTCCCACAAGCAGCACATTCCATAAATGGTTGTTGTGATAAGATAGTTTCTGGGGCCCGCCCTCTCCCCTGTCGATTCCTCTCAGGCAGCCATAGCCAAAGTGGTTCAAAACATCAAAGTTCATGCTCAATAATCTTTGATGTTTTGAACCACTTTAACTATGGCTGCCTAAGAGGAGATGGCGGGCCCAAAAAACAATTTCATCACCAGCAAAGTGGTTGGTCCACTATGGGAGTGTGCACCTCATGGGGCACAGTTTGTTGTGGCTCCTTGGACTGAAGAAATCCTTTGGATGAAGGACGAAACATCTCAACAAAACGTATAGTTACAAGTTTCTCATTTTAAAAAAACTAATGCTCCTAGTTTTGTGAAAACATTTTTTTTTACAAATTATGTATGGAATAAAAGCATTACTTTTAAGAACCTTTAAACATTCATATGTTCATATTATATTCATATTATATATATATATATATATATTATATTCATATTATATATATATATATATATATATATATATATATATATATATATATAT
>NC_056514.1:30149442-30182917 GCF_014905685.2 Nematolebias whitei | reverse complement strand
ATATATATATATATATATATATATATATATATATATATATATATATATGCATAATATGTGTATATAAAAACATTCTTGTAAAAACATTCTTGTTGCACAGATAGGCCAACCTGAGCTTATGAGTTTTTATTTTGGCTAATACATTTCTGAATTTGAATAGTCTGTCTATAGTCTGTCTAACTCAGTCTGAAATTAACTTTAGCTGTGGGTTCATACATGCACAAAGCAACACACAAGTGCACAATTGCCCCTGAAGATGACTCTTGCCGAGCTTCACGAGTGATAACAGTTTCCATGACAATGCGGCACTCCAAGTGCATCAATGCCAGCCTGGATAAACAGTGATCCTTTACCAAAACAAGGGGGTCATTACAGCAGCTTGTCAAATCAATGCTGAGAGTGTCCCGGCTGATTAAGGCGTCCCCTCTCAGTCCTGACACAGTGTCAATACTGGCTGGCCTGTAGCGGCACACTCCCATGATTGGACTGAAATGCCTATCAGTCAGGCAGCTGAGCTGGACTAATGATTCCCTGTGCTGCCTATTAGACGGACATGACAATTTAATCCTGTGGGCCAGGCAAAGAAAAGTGACCTTGGTGCTTTATATTGAGGCTGAGGTAAATTGACAAGAGCAGATAAATCTTTACCTTGGGCTATTAACTGAATTAAAACAACAAAGGCAGACGGTTCTTGCTTTGTTGTTTCGTTTGCTTCTGCCTTTCTTAACCCTGACATCAAAATCTTTTAAATTTGTGAACAATGCATGAAAGAGCAACCACAGCCTGTTTTGCTGGGATCAATGCAAAGCTCAGAAGGAAAGAGTTAAATAAAAAGCATTGGTTGGACTCGTCTATGTTTTGCAATCAAGCTGTAATTTTCAAAGTGGATATCTGCTTGAAGCTCGATGATTTTTACATGTACAAAGTCATTTCCAGTATGACCACAGGACATGGTGTATTGCCTTGGACATTTATCTTAAGGCTATGATAACATTGTCTACATAGCTGGAAAAAGCCATGTGTTTACACAGATGTTCCAAGCTTTCAGCACATATCTTCCTGTACGGAGCTGCATCCTCAGCTTCTGTGCCAAGAGCCATATACATTTTACATTAGCTTCTCCTTTGATACAGAAAGGAAGGAGGGCAGGGAGGAATCAAAAACAAACTAAAGATTCTCAGCGCTGCGTCGGATTTAAATTGAGCAAAGCTTAACATTTCCAGCGCTGTGACTTAATTTGTTCCCCGTTTATTCATTTATTTTTGTGTGTGACCTGTACACACAGAGACAAAAAGGCAAAACGCCTCTCAGCATTAGAGAAACAGGAATCAAATTGAAAAAAAAGATAAGAATTTCATTTCTCCTGTAAGAATAAATCACCAGGATCCGATTTGCCTGCGAGGCACCGTTGCCAAACTGACCTTTCATTTGAACTGAAACAAAAAAAGCAACTTTTTAGTTTTTATGTATGCATGAATAAAATCAAAGGCGTAGCTCATCAGAACATAAAACTTTAGCTAAATTCATTTTATCTGTACATGTTGATTAGTATATTTAACATTGGCATCTGTTCTTTCCACAGCCGTGAAAATGATGAACAGTTTGTCAACAGTTTGTCAGGTATTGTCGACGTGATTCATGTCTCTGTCAGTCGCTCTCTGCAGGTTATTAGAAATGCCAGCATGCTTGTTGATTTACTTAGTAAATTCTGCTCCCAAGGTTTCAGGTTGAGATGATTAGAGTTGGAGGGAGTTGCAGGATTCATGCATTATGCAGAAGAAGTTGACACAACCTTCAGCCATCACAGGCTTTTCTATATGTATTACAGTCAGCTTGGCCCTTTCAAGGTCAGAAGGAGCATTCGATACATATAACCACATCTGCTATGAAATCACATGTCTTATGAGCACAAGAGCAACGAGGAGCAGGATCATTTTGATTAATTTTACACCATGTCATTTAGGGTGCAAGATGCTTTAGCAGAGAACCGCAAATTCATAACTCAAAAGCAAACTAGAGAAATTGCATTTCCTACAAAAATGCAGTGTGAATGCTTATTGCAGAAGAACTTGCTGAGAAACAGCTGAAATTAGATATTAAAAAAAACATGCTGGAATGTAGATGAAGTGGAAGAACAAGCCTAAATTAGCTGAAAAAGCTAAAGTTGGCAACAAAACACCCAGCTAAATAGTAGCTGAAATAGCAGAAAAGGCTGAAAATAGCATAATTAAGCTCAAACGAGTATACCAACCTGAAATGATCAGAAAGACGTTAATGAGGCTGAAAGTAGCAAAAATTGTCACAAAAACTTGAATTTACCTGAAAACAGCCTAAGTTAGCTAGAAAATACCCAAAAGTAGCTGAACAAGTAGAACAAGCTTAAATTAGCAGAAGAAAACAGAGACAACACGTTTGCCAAATTAGGCTGAAAGAAGCAGAAATGAGCACAAAAAGTGGAAATTATCTGAAAAAAGCTGAAATTAGCACATACACACAAAAAAAGCTGTAAAGTGGCTACTAAAGCAAAAAGAAACTTAAATTACCAGAAGGAAGTGGGGAGAACACATTTTTGCTGAATTGGGCTGAAAAATGTTTTTCTTACTTATTTGTGCAAAAAATGTGGAATTAGCTGAAAGAGCTAAAATTAGCATAAAAACAGCTCAATAGTAGTTGAAATAGCAGAAAAAGATGAAATGCAAAAATGAGCTGAAAGCTGAATTTAGCAAAAAATTTAGAAGAAGCTCAAAAATGTTATAGTTAGCAGAAATAATCTGCAAGGAGCACAAAACAGCTGAAAGTAGCTGAAAAAAAAGTTTAAATTTGCACAAGGAAGCTGAAAGAAGCTGAACCAGAACAAAATGTGAAAGGAGCAGTAAAAGGTTGTAAATATATCTAAAGATTTGAAGGATGTAAAATGAGCTCAATTTATTTTTTATAAGAAAAGAAGTGGCAGAAAAGGCAAAAAATTTCAAATAAGCTAACGTTGCACCAATACCAAAAGTCATATCAGGATTGTCCTGAAAGAGCTGAACATTTTGATTTATGATTTGTTGAAACAACACAACAATGTGAAACGAGAAAGATGCTGAAAAACGTACGGAAGAAAAATGTATCGCCATAGTGTGAATGTTTCATAAACATTTACAAAATATGAAAAATTGCATTTTCTGCCAAAACTGTTGCGTGAATGTCGGCGGCTGAATGACTTCTCTGAAATTTGCTGAACAGCCTCAAAATGAGTTTGTAAAGCTTAAGCAAAATCCTTGCTGACAGTCAAAAGTAGCAAAATGTTAGTTAAAAGCTTCAAGTATCAAAACGCTAAAAGTTCAACGACAAAACAAAAAAACTAAATGTAGCAAAATGCAGACCCAACGCTAAAAGCAGCACAAGGCTTTCCATTGTGGTAGTGAAATGTAAAAAAGAAAAAATACATACAGAAAATGTAAAACAAGAAAATAGTTTGAATGTCGAATCAGCATCTAAATCAGTGAAAAGATCTGCGAGACTTCTCTGGTTCTTCAGCCGTTGTAAAATGATGGGAAAGAAAACCACTTCTATAGTGAGACGCCCACTTTTAATATGATTTGATTTGGAGATATTTATGACACTAATTGCAGCATTATCAACTGGCTGTCGGCTCTTTTGGGCTTGCAGTCCATTCTTCTTTCTAAGGAGAGCCAGCTCAGCCTAAAGTCGACTGACAAGCTAATTATACCATCTTCCCTCTCAGTGATAAATGCCACTAACACAAGTCTGGCCTAGAAATTCGACTCCATGGCTGCCTTGAAGAATTTCTACAAACCAGCCAGGATCATCTGATAGGGGTGCTCTCCTTAATTTTGTCCTAAAGTAAGAAACTTATACAATAATTGAATAATTTATGTCCTCGCTATGAAAGGTGGGGAATAATGTACAAAAATGGCCTTAATGCATGACATGGGTCTCACCCAAAATACTCAACTAATTAACCTTAGCAAACACAAAAATGGCTCCAACTCCATCCGTCCATTATCTTTACCCACTTCTTCCTTTACAGGTCACGAGAGTCACTGCGCGAGAGGCGGGGGACATTTCCAGTCCATCACAGGGACACAAAGACAAACGAGACAAAAAAAAAAAACTATTCACACTCTCACTCACACCTAGGGACAATTTAGAGTTACCAATCAGCGAACATGCATGTTTTTGATCTGTGGAAGAAAACCGGAGAACATACTCAGAGGAAACGCACGCATGCATGGCAAGAACTCCACCCAGAAAAGCCCTGGGCTGGGATTGGATCCGGCAACCTTCTTGTTGAGAGGCAACAGCTCAACCAACTGAGCCACTGTGCCACCCGGCTCCAACTTCATCCGTTTTGTTATTTGAGAGTTGACACAAACTTTTACCTGCAACTACGGCATTTGAGTGTCATGTAGGCCTGTCACGATAACCAATTTTACTGGGCGATTAATTGTCTCAGAAATTATTGCGATAAATGATAACATTGTTTGAAATTTGACAGTAATTAGTAATGATTGTCAAATTTAAGAAGAAATGTTGGTTAATTTTTGTGTGTAGTACATGTTTTGACCACTTGATGGCAGTATAAGACTGTTTGATCATAAGGATGGATAGTGAGGGAGAGAGCCTCTAAGAAAAATGGGAGGGAGGCCCCTTGACATGACATGGGCTGTCTCTCATTCCTGTTTTTCAGTTCTCAAAATGGCAGACGCTCGTTGTGGTGTGAGCTCTTTATCATGGCATTTTTCACGCAAAACTTTTAATTAAAAAAAAATCAGTAAACAAGTTCTCAGCTTCTTTTTGCTGAGAAAAACAACTTGTTACACAAAGGCACATGCTTCGATCGTGAATTTTGGAGCTTTGACAAGACGGATGTTTTTCCCCGAGGTCGGCCTGTTAGCTTAGCTTGTAGCTTAGCTTCTCAGCTTAGCTGCTTTTAACGATCCAGAAAGGCGATTTTGGACGATCAAAACAGATTTTAAAGGGAAAGGGAGGGGTCAGTGAAGGAGTTGAGCCTTTTCGTCATCCAGTGTCTTCAGTAGAAAGAGAGACACACAAACGATAACGCCGATAAATGAAAATTAAGTCGATAATTTTCATTTATCATGCGATTAATTGTTAATTGTTTATCACGACAGGCCTAGTGTCACGGTGACTTTGTTCTACAACACAATATCCAAGCTATGAATACATAAATTCAAAAATCCAATAAAATTAGCCTAGGGTAGTTCTCATTTACAAGAATGCTGCTACTGTTTATCAGAGCAAATCCACTTTTACAAATGCCTTCAAGCCACCAACTTCACGTAAAGATGTTATTTAAAAAAAAACCTAAATTTTCTCCACAACCCTGCCTAGACACTTTAAATGACTGCCGCATTCTTGATTTTGTGAACGTTGATAGTATGTTTTCCTGCCAAAGCGTTTAGAAAAAGAACAGGGCAAACACTGAGAACATTTTCATGTCACTCAACCTAAAGTTTTTCATAGAAATTCCCTGTTTTTTTAATGATGCTGTTAATGTATTCAGACTTCTCGACGGATGTATCCTGACAACAATGCGAGCTGACACATACCAAACTTGGTATGTCCCAGAGCCATCTTCAGTGGCTGGGATGCTGTCAGCTCCACCTACATCAGCGGCGGTGTCTCAATGGTAGCGTGACACATGTCACAAACTTTTACATGTCTGCTCTTTTCTGCACAGACCTCCTCCATCTTAAAGATGGTATTTTATGTGTTTTAAAGCATTTATATATGGGGTGCTGTTTGTAAAGTTACACAGTCAAAAATTAACATCACTTTTTTGGTTTATTTAGCTTTTTATAAGAAAAAAATAGTTGTTTTTTTTCAAAGTCCTATTTACACCATGTTATTTATAAATTTATAAATGTCATAGTTCTAAATTAAATATTTAATTTAGAAGCTAAATATTTAGCTTATAAACTAAGCATTTAATTTCTAAGCTAAACTTTTAATTCCTAAACTAAATATTTAATTTGATAGCTAAATATTAAGCTAGCAAGTTAAATATTTAGGTCTGAACTAAATATTTAGTTAGCAATTTAAACATTTATTTTATAAATTAAATGTTTAGTTTGGAAAATATAATTAGGTCCAAGCTAAATATTTAATTAGCAAATTAAATATTTAGTTTAGGAAATAAATGTTTAGCTTGGACAATAAATATTTAGTTTAGAAATTAAATTATTTTTTGAAAATAAATATTTAGCTTGGAAATTAAATATTTAATTTACACCTAAATATTTAGTTCAGTAACTAAATATTTAACTTGCAAGTTAAACATTTAGTTTGGAAATTAAACATTTATTTTGAACATAAACATTTAGTTTGTAAACTAAATATTTAGTGTGGAGCTAAATATTTAGCTTCTTAACTAAATATTTGACTTGCAAGTTAAGTATTTAGTTTGTAAACTAAATATTTAGCTTGTAAATTAAACATTTAGTTTAGAACTATATTTATAAATGTATGAATAACATGGTGAAAATATGACTTTGAAAAAAACTTTGTTTTTTCTTATGAAAGGCTAATAAACCAAAATATTGCTGTTAATTTGTGACTGTGTAACTCTGCAAACAGCACCCCATATTTATATCTGCTCCAAAATCAACGTATCAAACATGACACTTGTTCTTGCAACCCTCTCTTTTTTCCCATCTTTTACATATCTATTCTATCAACTTCCAGTAATTAATTGACTTAATTGCACTGCAGCTCTCTTAGATTCAGCCATGAGATAAAAAAAAAAGATGGAAGAATTGAGACTAGGATATCTGAACAGGAAAAGCCATCTGCGATGATTGCACACGCCGTGTGCATCCAGACACACATCTGATCTTTAACCTCCTTTGATCAGCAGTTTTGGCAAGGCAATCCATCATGGTGCTCTTACTGTCAGAAGAGGTGCCTGACTGCAGCTGTGTGTCACTGGCTAAGAGGGGCTGCTTAAAGGCAATCATGTCAACCTCCACACGACTGCTCAGACTCTCAGATTGAAGGAGGGCTTGACAGGGCCACAAGAGTCAGCTGAAGACACTGCAGGGCTGTGTCTGCCTGCTCTGTAGCCATGTCATGACGGCCGAGTTTATCCTGCGAACAACTTGACTGAATCAACTCATCGATGGATGAAATTCCTCAAATGAATACAATGTTTCTGCTCAAGTTCGTCCTTTCCGTTTAGATTTTAGGGCGTGCGGAGCGAAAACCTTATTTTTCGATCTATAAATGACTCAAACAGATAAGCAGTGATCTAAAGCGGCTGTGTTGAACATTACGTCTTTTTTTTGTCTGACCTTCAAAACATGTGGCTGCCTGGGGAAAGACAGCTTTAAAGGGAGTCTCCTACTGAGCCATGACTTTAGCATAAACCTTTGATTAAAAGAGCTATAAAAGCTTTATTGTTGGTTTTTTCTCTCTAGATGTCAGGGCACGCTGACCTTAAACACACCAAGAACAACAAATCCAGATGGGAATTAAAAAAAAAAAACATTTGCAGGAATTATGATTGAAAGAAATAGCTCAGATCTTTTTAAGTGGGGTTCTGTGGTAATGTTGTAAACAAATAAACATTTTACCTGTTGTGAATGGCCTCAGTTTGTAAAAATACAGTTTAATGTTTACTGGATTAGCACGCTAATATTAAGGCTCTGTTCAAACCTTGCACTTTTATAAATCCACTTGACTGTAAGCTCCGCTTGAGTGCACACCTGACCAGTTTATGTGTATCACAAAACATTTTTGCAATTAAATGCAATTTACTTACACTGTACGCAGATATGCTATGTATGGCACATGGGCTTTAGGTCTGTGTTTTGGTAAATATTACAAATATTCATCTGAACTGAATTATTTTGATATTAACTTGATTCAGAGTCATTTGAGTTTCACTTTTGTCAAATTATCTTTGGATTAACATAATAATTTAATATGGGAGAGACAACATTTTAAGCAATAAAACTCCTCCAAGTGTTGTGTTTAATAACGTGAATAAAATGGAACATGATGTAATCGTGTGCCACAGCACTTTATATCATACAATGACCACAATGAGTCCAAGAGCAATCAGAACAAGCATTAAATCATTAAAGAATTAAACTAAGCATCACATCTAGACTGGACTATTGCAATGGGTTGTTATCTGGGTGTCCAAATACTTCTTTTAAAAAAGTCTTCAGTTGATCCAAAATGCTGCTGCCAGAGTCTTAACTGGAGTTAGTGGGAGAGATCATATCTCTCCAGTTTTAGCTTCTCTTCATTGGCTCCCTGTCAAATTCAGAATAGAATTCAAAATCTAACTTCTAACCTACAAAGCCACCAACAACCTAACTCCATCTTATATTCGAGATCTTATTGTCCTATATTTTCCTAACAGAGCACTTCACTCTCAGACTGCAGGTTTACTTGCGGTTCCTAGAGTTTCCAAAAGCAGAATGGGAGGAAGAGCTTTCAGTTATCAGGCTCCTCTCTTGTGGAACCAACTTCCAGTTTCTGTCTGTAAGGCTGACACATTGTCCAGTTTTGAATGGGCTTAAGACTTTCCTTTTAGATAAATCCTATAGTCAGGGTTGGCTTTTGCTGCTACAGGCTTAGACTACTGGAGGACAAATTGACCTCATTTACTTAAATGAAATGTTAAAATTGAATAATTTTCATTTGATACTATTTCTATTTTAACATGTAATTCTTGACCTGCCATTGTGTATCTGTTCCTCTCAAACCCAACCGGTTGAAGCAGATGACCGCTTGTCTTCTGAGCCTGGTTCTGCTAAAGGTTTCTTCCTCATGAGGGAGTTTTTCCTTTCCACTGTCGCCTTCAAGCTTGTTCAAGATGAGTCTGTGATGAAGTTAAATTTAAATCAGTCTGCTCCTCAGACAAATACTGTTAAATTATTATTTTTATATATGAATGTTTCTGTTCAGTGTCCTGAGACGACTTCTGTTGTGACTTGACTGAATTGAATTAAACCAGAGAAACTCACCCATGCAACATCCTTTCATCCCATTAGGGTTAATGAAATCCTGATAAAATGTATTTACAGAGTCTAATTTCAATTATGTTAAAACAGTTCAATAAACTTCTAGCCTCTAAGTCCAAGCAGGAACAAGTCTAAAGTGAACTGGTGCCATCTTTAAACTCCAATCTAAAAAAATAATCACTTCAGTACATGCACATGTCATTTAATAAACTTTTTCTCATTTATTCCTGTAGAAAAATATATGATATTCCTGCTGGAAATGTTTCAAGCTGCATCGGAAGTGCTACAGCTAGCTGCTGCTGCTAGTTGTGCATTGAAATTACCACAATGTACAAACCGGATTCCAAAAAAGTTGGGACACTAAACAAAGTGTGAATAAAAACTTAATGCAATGATGTGCAGACGGCAAATGTCAATATTTTATTCGTAATATAACATAGATGACGGATCAAAAGTTTAATCTGAGTAAATGTAACATTCTAAAGGAAAAATATGTTGATTCAAAATTTCACTGTGTCAACAAATCCCAAAAAAGCTGGGACAAGTAGCAATAGGTGGCTGGAAAAAGGAAATTGAGCATATAACCAACAGCTGGAAGACCAATTAACACTAATTAGGTCAATTGACAACACGATTGGGTATAAAAAGAGCTTCTCAGAGTGTCAGTGTCTCTCAAAAGCCAAGATGGTAAGAGGATCACCAATTCCACCATTGTTGCGCAGAAAGATAGTGCAGCAATACAGAATGGTGTTACCCTGCGTAAAATAGCAAAGACTTTTAAGTTATCATCATCAACCATGCATAACATCATCAAAAGATTCAGAGAATCTGGAACAATCACTGTGCATAAGGGTCAAGGCCGTAAAACTCTACTGGATGCTCGTGATCTCCAGGCCCTTAAACGTCACTGCACCTCAAACAGGAATGCCACTGTCAAGGAAATAACAGAACGGGCTCAGGAATACTTCCAGAAAGCTTTGTCAGTGAACACAATCCACTGTGCCATCCGCCGTTGCCAGCTGAAACTCTACAGTGCAAAGAGGAAGCCATTTCTAAGCAAGCTCCACAAGCTCAGACATTTGCACTGGGCCAGGGGTCATTTAAAATGGAGTGTGGCAAAATGGAAGACTGTTCTGTGGTCAGATGAGTCACGATTTGAAGTTCTTTATGGAACACTGGGACGCCATGTCATCCGGACCAGAGAGGACAAGGACAGCCCAAGTTGTTATCAACGCTCCGTTCAGAAGCCTGCATCACTGATGGTATGGGGTTGCATGAGCGCTTGTGGCATGGGCAGCTTGCATGTCTGGAAAGGCACCATTAATGCAGAGAACTATGTTCAGGTTCTAGAACAACATATGCTCCCATCTAGACGTCATCTCTTTCAGGGAAGACCCTGCATTTTTCAACACGATAATGCCAGACTACATTCTGCAGCAATCACAACATCATGGCTACGTAGGAGAAGGATCCGGGTACTGAAATGGCCAGCCTGCAGTCCAGGTCTTTCACCTATAGAGAACATTTGGCGAATCATAAAGAGGAAGGTGTGACAAAGAAGGCCCAAGACGATTGAACAGTTAGAGGCCTGTATTAGACATGAATGGGAGAGCATTCCTATTTCTAAACTTGAGAAACTGGTCTCCTCTGTCCCCAGACGTCTGTTGAGTGTTGTAAGCAGAAGGGGGGATGCCACACAGTGGTAAAAATGGACTTGTCCCAAATTTTGGGATTTGTTGACGCCATGAAATTTGGAAACAACAGATTTTTCCCTTAAAATGGTGCATTCTCTCAGTTTAAACTTTTGATCTGTGATTTGTGTTCTATTCTGAATAAAATATTAGATGTTGGCACCTCCACATCATTGCATTCAGTTTTTATTCACAATTTGTTTAGTGTCCCAACTTTTTTGGAATCCGGTTTGTACAGTAAACATAAAAAAATAAAATTTGCATGAACCCATTCATACTAGTTCTTCAAACTGAGGTTTGTTTTCAAAGAGCTATCTGCTGCATGTAAGATAATAACTGTTCATAGGCTTTCCACAGAAACTCGCTTCAAAATAAACTGTTGCTTTGATGCGTATTCATATTTTTGTACCACAGTAGGAAACATATAGGGTTGTTTTAAATCTGACGTGAAAAAATAAAAATAGTTCAGCTTTTTAAACAAATCATGGGTCATCTTAAACCTGTTCAAGACAAATGACAATAAAAGGCTGATATTCCAGCTTTACTGCCAATGACTTTTTGACAGGGAAACAAATAGTGAACTCTCCAACGCTTCGTCAGAGGCGCCGAGTGAACTAACGGCAAAATCGAGCCTGACTTCCCAGACAAAGAAGCTGAATGACGGGTCGCTGACTGCAGCTCCGAGTGCGCAGTAACATGATGTGAAAGGACATTGTCAGGAGCCGGGGAGCCGGGCCAAGATTGTACATAGTGACAGAAAACAGAGATGAGGATAGAGATACTGGTGCCATATTAGTAGCCAGCATATTCAAACACCACTCTTGAGTCTGAGCAAACTTGACATCACCTCCAATGCTTCAAAGTGTTTGCTCCCCTCCACTTCCCCCTCCTGTCTTGCAGCCAGCTCCTCCTCCTGATGTGTCTCCACACTTGTCCATGGCTTCTGCAGAGAGTTACCAGCAGGCCTGCTTTGACAAGACAGGAGGATGGGGGGCGCTGCAGCCTGCGGACAGCCTTAGTCAACCTACGTTTGGTCATCCAACTGGGAAGTGTGCTCATGTTTTCTGATATCTGCGCTACTTGAGGTGATCTGAACGCTGAAGTGTGAGGAGCTGTCGCCTTGCATGAGAGTCCGCACCTGCAGCTCTTGATGTGCTTTGAGGGAAGAGAGGGGAATGATGGAGATCTCTCCATCCTGATAGGCTGCGAGGACATCAAGGACCCTCGTAAGAAAGAGAGAGAGTGGGGAATGATGTCCACAGTGTCTGTCTGGGGACAATAAGTCATTATGAAAGAAGTCAGCTAGTAATCAAACCTCAAACATGAGTTTTTAAAAATGTTAAATCAACATAAGGAAAGTTGATAGATGCATCCATGATAAGTAAAGACGAGCAATGTTTTGTTACAAATTGCCAAAAGGCAATTTGCTCAGTTGAGAAAACGGCAACAAACTAATCAAATGTCATGCAAATGTGTAGCGGTTTAATATTAGCTCGTGCAGGGGTCTGCAAGCTTTACGATAAAAACAACAATTTTTACCATTTTGCTTATTAATTACATTGTCCGGAGCCGTAAAACCATCTACAACTGTGTACTGTCAACTGGTGGCCCATGGGCCACAACAAGTCTGCTGGAGATGGCTTTTCCAGTTTACTATTATTAACATTTATTGATATTTTTACATTTTAATACAAAATAAAAGACCAGGTTCATGTAAAGAAATAACTTTTTTTTTAACAATTTTATAAAAATTTAAACACAGAACTCTGCCCGCCGATGCGAATTCTCTTAATTGTTTAAGAATTCAATTCAATTCAAATACTTTATTAATCCCAAAGGGAAATGAAATGTTGTAACTCATCATCCTGGTTTCATTAAGAGTTGTTATAGATCCTGATGGCTGTGGGCAGGAAGGATCTGCAGCAGCAGTCCATCCCGCAACAGATCTGAAGAAACTGCCTGCAGATGCCGATCTGTCCACCTGGACCCAGCGGGCCTCTCGGTCCTTCTTGGCAGCAGGACCACCTGAATGTTGGGCAGAACTCCTCCCTGAGCAATGGTCACTCCTCTCACCAACGGGTTAAGCTCCTCATCATTGCAGACAGCCATCTGAAGGTGCCGGAGGATGATCCTGGTCTTCTTGTCGTCATGAGCTGCATTTCCTGCCAGCTCCAGGATCGCAGCAATCACTCGAGCACCGCCGCCAGGTAGACGGAGATTCATCCACGGCACCTCCTTTACAACTCATTTGGGATTTGGGGCTGTATTTGAGGTAATATTTGAGCTTTAGATGCTAATCAGCTGCTCCCGGTTGTAAAAAACACTGTTGTCATGGTTACGCTTCATAACAAATGTCCAAAAGTAACAAGGTTTTCATTAAAAATCCTTCCAGCTGCACAGCATCCAATACCAGAGGAAATAATCATCCAAAAAAAATCCATTTACATCCAGGAAAAAAAGAGGAAATTAAGTTTTCAAAATATCCCAGAATGAACGTAACAGCCACTCCAACATGCAGCCACCTTGAGTGGTGCAATTCTAGAACCTAAAAACCTAAAAAAACACATTTTTTCCCCACACCATGGGAGGCCATCTTTTCACCGGCAACCTGTTTTTTCCAGCTATGGGAGTGTGTGGTTTGTGGTGGGACTCAGTTTGTTAGTGACTCCTTAGACAGAAGAAGTCCTTTGGATGAAGGATGAAACGCCTCTTCACAAAAAAGAAACCGTCCAGATGACCTGACTGAACTTTGTTGGAATTAAGTAAGTCATACGTAAAGCATAAAGTTAAAGACATTATAAATTAGGTGAGTATCCAGTTACATTTTTAAAGAAAAATAAATACTTTTGTTTACTTAGACTTTGTTTTTTACGTTTTTTTCTTAGTGTTATAAAAGTTACTCACTTTATTCCTTCTCAGCAACTTGTCTTAAAGATATTCCAAAAAATTTTGGTGGTTTTGAGAAAAAGATCACGCTGTGAGACTGGAAGTTGTCTTAAAGTGCCTAACAAACTACTAGCATGATGTTTTACGCCTTGTACTATGCTTCACATATTTGAAAATGACAGGCCATCTGTTAAAACTAGCCATTTTCATTTAAATAAAATTCAGTTTTATTTTAGTTTTGGTCAAAGCGTGAAAGAGACACTGCAGAGAGGGACCAGAGAGCCACATGTGGCCCCAGAGCTGCAGCTTGCAGACCCCTGAGCTAGTTTAACATCTTTTACACCAGTCTGTCCTTGATAAATACAGATAAATATTATATATATATACATATAATTGATTTTATTTATTATTATATATATTATATATATATTATTTATTATATTTATATATATAATATTATATATAAATATAAATTGATAAAATTTGACAAATAAAGAACCTTGAATTATTGAATAATGCAAAAAAAAACACTTTATACTCTTGTTTTGACTGATGTCATGGATGATAAGACACTAACTAACATCACTTCAAAAATAACTAGACTATCCCTTTAAAGCCTTCATGACAAAAAAACAAGGCGGTTGGTAGAAGTGTGGATGCTGCGTTGGTTTTAGTCTTGTGCTCTCACTGGAAGCGATGCTGCGAGCCTGCCCAGAGGCAGCGGTGGGCAGCACCAGTGTTGGCACTCCGCAGGCCATTAACAGTTCAAACGCCTTCTTCAGCAGGGCAGCAGCTGGGGGAGACAACAGCATGTAGCAGTGGTGTTGGGATGTGACTAGCACCAAAAAAAAAAAAAAAAAACAGTGCCAGAGGCAGGGAGGCTGGAATACGCTCGGAGTGAAGCTGCCAGCTGTGCAGCTGCATGTGATAAAGTGCAGCTCAGCATAAACACACTGCGGGGCTCCCTGCACAGCTGGAGACCATAGGTTACAGCCCTGAAAGATGGAGTGCAGGAAAGGGATGGTGGGAGGAAGAGACAGATGAGGGGATTGTAGATTTACAGATCATGTCTGAGGTGAAGAGAAAGATTAGGGTGGAAAAAAATCATGAGAACAGGAAAGATAAAGGGGAGTGTGCAGAGGGAAGACACCACACTTGTTGGACAGTCATAGTCATCTGCTGGTAATTAAACTGCGTGTTTAGAAGCGTTTACATAATTTAACCACCGTAGTTACAGTTCTAAATGTATGCCGAGTGCCAATAAAACTACTTTGTCTTTAGTACGTAATGTTTTATATCCTATAAGACCCTGATTGTGAAACATGAAGCTCTGCAAACACACACGGAACAGATTATCAATCTCTGCAGAGGAAACATCACAGATTTTACAGCAATCTCAGCCAAAGTGTCAGGATTAAATTATCGTTAACAGCAAACACATTTGTAATGAGGTCAGTTTTTAGTCTTTTAGGGTTATTATTCTAAGGTGATAAAGGCAAACAATGAGAGGTAATGATCTGAGGCCATTTAGGCGCTGCAAAAGCAACTCCTTCTGACGGACTTTTATTTTTCTAATCTCAGATTGTAAATCACACATGTGTCAAGATAAACATATCAAATGGTGTCACACTAATATAATTGTCATGGCTATAATGATTAACAACAACCATTAGATTTTGAGGATAATTCACTTACCGTATTTTCCCCCCTATAAGTCGCAGTTTGTTACATAATTTACATGCCCTGTGACTTATACGCCGAAGCAACGTATTTATGGATTTTTTCTCCTATATTTATAATCCAGTTTTTGGCTGCGATATGAGCGTTTTCATTCATTCTGACTGAAAATATTGAACACTACCATTTTTGGCCGCTAGATGGCACTCAAGTTGTATGGCATACAATTGTATCATGTAATAGGTAAAAGTGGCTATTAATGACACAATCAGCTTGCCATAGACTGCCACCTTCGTTCTGCTCGCTGCTTGGAGCAACCGTCAAATCAGCTTCATTTCGCTGCGCCGCCCCGGCGAAATGCAGCTGATTTGACCATTAAAGTGCATTTATTAAGTAAAAGTTCAACTGAGACACACCTTTACTATAATGTCGAGTAAACAAATAATTGTTTTGTATCTTGTTAAATTTCGAAGAAATGCACAGTGAATCTTCTCTCTGCACATTCCTACTTCCGCATATTGGCTTTTGAAATGCAGCAGATTTGACCATCAAAGTGCATTTATTCAGCAAAAGTTAGACAGACATATAATTTCGAGCAAACAAATAATTCCTCCCGTGCACACTCCCGCTGCGGCCATTTGGCAGCCAATCGATTTTTGGCACAACACCGGCCCACATTTCAGGGTCGACAGCGGTGACACTTAACCAAACGTGACGCGTCAGCGATGACGCATAATAAAATGTGATGTACATGGCGAAGCGACACATTTATGGATTCTTCCACTTTATTGGACATATTTGGACTGATACGACTTATAGGGAGGCGCGACGTTTACGGCGGAAAATACGGTAGTTTTTTTTACCGTTTTTTTTAAATTGCTTCACATTTATGCCTTTAATCAAATACATCAAGGTAAAATAGAAAAGTACATACATAAAGGAACACTTAACTGTATTCACGCTGCCATTAAAATGTTGTTAGGGCATGTAAAACAACAAAAAAAAGTCATGTTTTTCCTACTCAGCATTCATAATCCACTCATATTTAATCAAGTTACGTGTCGTTACCCAAAACAACCAATAAGAGACGAACAGAGTTGTAGTTCAGATGATAAAACATTTATTTCTACTGTTGTTTCGGCTGATATCCCTCTGATCCCAAAGGAAACGCGTAGCCGCAGCTGATAAAGTTATGCCGACATTTATTTTTCACTTCTTGTGATTTAGCGCGACTGTGATTTAGAGCGGCCTGCACTCTGTATTCTGTTTTTATTGTGCCCAAACAAGTTCAGCGCCTGCACGCCTTCAACTCCACAGTTATTGATTAAAGTTTTAAATGGTTTCCATATTACCCAGGGACCTCTGGAAGATTAATCTGTGTCACTTTTCATCTGTGATTCATTAACAGATTCGACAGCTCAACCACAAGGACTCCATCTTGAGAGGAAAAAGTCCATTTTTCACGCAGTGGAAGCACCGTACGGAGACGAACTAAATGACTGTACGAGTCCCAAACAACACAAGTAATGTATTCAGGCTTCATGTGGAGAGGACTGACTGATTGTAGGGACATTATGAGTAAAAACTGAAATATTTAACCTCTTTTGAGATTTATAACAATATTTAATTGATTAAAAGTTCCCAGTACGAGGAGATTCTGGCTACTAGTATAGAAAAAAAAACCATGCATTTTAAATTGAATGAGGACTTTACGAATTAAAAACTAGCATTTCCTGAAGAAGTGCACGTTACATGTTAAAAGTAAGACATACGCTCAAACTTATTGTCAGCCATCGTTCTTTATCTGGTCAAATGTAAGGATTGTTCATTTTCTTTCTATTTATTGTTTGTTTTCCTTGATTAACCCATTAAATGGCCATTATTAGTTGTTATCATCCCCATAGGTAGCGTTCAGACTGTCCCTCCTACCAGTGGTGCAGTCTACACTTTAGTAGTGGGTATACTGTGCTTAGAAACCAATGTACAACAGTTAGTACAATGTAATCATCAATTTATTTTGATTTTTAAGCATATTGAACATTTCCAAATTTATCTGATGCTTATATTTGAACAAATGAACAACAAACTTTGGCTTTGTATTAAAAACGTTAGAGAATTCACAAAACGGTATCAAAGCAAAGCGCTGCATACCGATAGATTGTTACGGAAGCGTTTAACTACTGTTTAATGTTTCAACGACACATGCCTAATGATATGTCATGTATCATTGAGCACTTTCAAGTGGGTAAACTGAAATTCTCAAGCTTTTCTAGTGGGTATACTCCGTATACCCGAGTATCACGCAGACTACACCACTGTCTCCTACCTCCTAGTAGGTTTAACTCTACGTTCTTATCGCTGATAATATGCAGCTTTGCCCACGTGTAAAACCGCAAGGTTTTTTTGTTAGCTTTATTTAACTCTTTTACTAAATCTAACCTTACACCTGACCCAGACCACTGACCCAAAACTTAATCCCCGACCCTTGACTCTTAACCTCACCCCCTGACTGTATTATCAGCGATAAGAACATACCTTTAAACCTACTACGAGGTACAGGAGGGACAGTCTGACGCAACCTATGGGGATGATAACAACTAGTAACGGCATTTAACGGCTGATAACATTCGAAGCGGTACTCAGCTTCTGAATCTGCAGGGGTTGCCACAGAGAGGGGATGCGTGTAAAAGAGTTTGCAATTGTTTTATGCCAGTTGTCCTTCCTGATGCAACCGGGACTCAAACGTGCAGCCTCAGGATTACAACGCTGACCACCGAGCTACTGACTGTCCTGTTTCCTTGGAAATGACTGTTTTGATGAGTTTAAAGCAGAAACATGACTGGAAACAAACAGCGAGCTGGCTGTGTGTGAAGGCAAGCTGTGTCCTCGGGCTTTGGGTCAGCAGTCAATTAAATTATCACACCAAAATGAAAGACTTATAAAAATCCCTTTACTGAATAATGGTTGTCACACACTCCATATCCTCTAATGTTTTGTAAAAAAAAAAAAATGTTGTAGCAATGGGATTAGGGTTTCATCCTGAGCTTGGGCCCCGTCTAAAATGACTATCCTCTTATCTCAAGGCAACAGAGCTACATTATGTTATGTACTGACTTCGACAAGATAGAAGGGATGTCACTGAAATTAATTTAATCTTCCTTAAATTAGCTTCAGACTATGATCTCAACCCAGTCAGAATTTATGTCCTCCAGAATTCAATTTCCTCTACTGGGTGATATGCCTTTATCAGTTGGTAACTATTCGGTGGCCTCCAATAATGAGAGCTGTCACAGAGACCAGAGGCAGATAGTATTTGATGGCGACAGTCTTGAGACCACTGGAACTGTCACCCACATCTACCAGGAATTACATGGAAAGGATTTGAACGTTCTTAGGTTTAATTTTTAGAGCTCCCAGTAAAGGACCAGTGGCTTTTGAACGAGATTTTGATCATATAAAACACTAATCTGAATGCCTTTTAATCCAATTACAGATCATTAGATCACAGGAGTGTCTCTTTGAGTTGCTGACTTGAAAAAAAAAAAAACATCTGAAGTTTAAAATGTTTAGACTCTGAAATGATAGAGCTAATTCACAAGCGCTGAACCAATTAACTGATAAACTAGCATTGGTAGCATTGTACATAAAATACTTTAAATAAATCATGTAAAGAAAATGTTAACCGTTTATGAAATTCTTATTGGTCGCAAACTGTAAAATCAAACAGAAAACTGTTCTTCTGAACTGTTTCAAATGGTGCAGTTTGGAAGTGTTCACTCAGATTTCCAGATATTTATATATGCTACACTGAAATATAAGTGTGCAGTTCAACTAAATAAAGCCCTCAGCTGAAACAGCCAAAAACAAAGTAGAAGCTTGAATCATAAGATTGATCTGAATTCGGCTGTAGTCTCTGTAGGGAAATCGAAAATCAGATATGAAAGTAAAATGTTGGGGAAGATGTTTAGGTGAAACACAAAAGGGAATCTGCAGCTCAATGCAAGAGGAAAGAGAAAAGTAACAAAAGTGTCAAGAATAAATATCGGGGACTAGTTAAAGCGGTGGAGCACCATAAGACAAAGCTCGGCATTCAAACACAAGTCTTTTGTCAAACTTCTGCTCGACTGGTAAATTTACAGTTTAACCTAATTTATCTTTTTATTTGCATACTTTACTCAACAAATGTGAGCATAGATATTTACCAGTGCATTAAAATGATCTGAGACTTGTCGTTCCCAAATAATAAGTAAATGCATTGACATGTTATTTAACAATCGTAATAAAACTAACACTAACATGCAGCTATGAGTTTCTGATCTCAGCAGATTGTACAAGTTTGCACCATCAAAGTCTGTCAGTGAATTTACCAAGAGCAGCTTGTCCGTCCTTCCGTCCTTCCTTCCTTCCATCCAACCAACCAACCAACCAACCAACCAACCAACCGTAATTGCAATGAATACTTTTGCACTAATAAAAACAGAAGAAAACCCAACTTAGAAAAAAGGAGCCAAATGAAAATGGTGAGAGGCATTTACTGTAATTACAACTTTACTTACCGGTAAATGTGAATATTTGCATCCTGCCGTCAACAAACAACCAACTAAATCAACATACAAGTTTGTCCATCAGTGTCACATTTCCCATCTTGCTTAACCACAGTCACTGACAAGGCCAACATACTTTTTTTTAAGGCAATTACTCTTTTACTTTGGCACAGTCTACCGACTGTTGAGCTACATGTCCACCAAACATTACATTGGGGGACATTGAGGCAACTAATCTGCTTGATGCACTAATTATAATTAATCTATCCTACTAACTGAATGTATTCTTTAACAATGCTACCTAAAAATAAAAAAAGAGAAAACAGAAAAAATATCACTTCCTACCTGAGATGCCCACCCAGCTTTCTGGTCCCCATAATTACTTCCATCTCATCTCATCCCCTGATGCTTAGTAAACTAATACCTGGGGGTCCTGTCTCTGTGTCTAAACTATAATGTGATGTGGCAAGGAGACAGAAAACAGGGAAGAGTGGGGACAGAAATAAAAGAACAAGGGATCAAAATAACTCTGCCTGGCTTGCTGAGCGGAGTGGGGCCCATCAACACCAATAACCGTTAGCCGTGAACACGTGTGTCAAAGCGAGACAAGTGTCATATCACTCAGCCCACTGCTTCATTTGACTGGAACACATCAATCACTCGGGGAAATCTGCACAGACTTGCTGAGATGGGCCTCACCTCTGGCTCCCTCATTACCCTGCGTCAGTGTTAGTAAAACCTCAGCCTGTCAGGAGTTCAGTACATCCTTCCTTTGAAGGAGGCTCTCATGTTCAGGTGTTTCTGTCTGAGATGAGGTTGGGGTGGCAGTGACGGAGTGGTTAGTGCAGTTGTCCTCCAATGCAAAAGTTGGGGGTTCAAATCCACCTGCAGTCACATGCCAAAATGTCCCTGGGCAAGATACTGAACCCCTCCTTGCCTCCGATGTGCGTCCCATCAGTGTATGAATGTGATAAAGCTCTGAATAATCTCTGTATAGTTATAGTAGAGTGATGTATGACTGGGTAAATGAGGACACAGATTGTTGTGTAAAGTGCTTTGAGTATCTTGACAAGATAAAATGGTGCTATATACGCAAGTACAGTCCATTTACCATTTAGAACAGGAGAGAGTTGCATAGATGCATGGGAAACCTACAGCTAAACATTTGTCAATACTTGAGCATACAGTTCAGTATTTAATGTATTTTTACATGTGATAGACCTTTGTGTCAATCATTCAGCTCAACTGGCCAGGGAGCTTTATTATATTAGGAGTCCCATTTTTGGCACATCAGCCTACTGTAAAGAATCTGAATAGAATATTATTCTATCTTTATTAGGAATTTCTCAAGTATGTCATTTATACCTCAAAACGGCGTTATTTGGTTGTTTATTTTAGCTGGATGCTTAAAAGATTTTGAGCCATACACTATTGCTCTCACTGAAGTAAATTTTCAATCACTATATTTTTTCAAACTCTGGTAGATGCGTAATGTGTATAAAAATGTTATGTTATAGGCCCAAAAAAAAAATCAAAAACAAACAAAAATCTGCCTAATATATCAACTGTTTAGATTCTTAAAAATTGGCGTTGGAATCATGCAGTAAAAAACATGAGTTTTTATGGCATGCCAATATGACTGTAAAATCTTTATGGTTGCAGGAAATTACATTATTTCATTATTTTTAATGAAACACTTGTTATTTATATACAGTATCTATATAAAAAAAGTATAAATATTTCTACATAATCATTGCAGTTTGTGAACCCAGTGTCAAAATTATATAGCGCACACGCCTTTTTATGAACAAACAAAAAAGCTGCACATTTTATATTTGAAAAGCAGGAACCTGTGAATAGTGGTCATGTTTGCTCTACAAACACTGTCCATCATTTGTGCCATAAACAAACATGAGAAATGCAAACCTGCTGTATCTATTCAGCTAATATATCCCCATTAAATTTATGACATTACATCCACTTCATTATAAAATTTATTTCTACTCCATATATGTACAGAGTAAGAGGAGAACTCATCATTGTGAGTTTTAATGAAGGCATCAAAGTCTTATTACTGAAGCTTGTACCTTTCTCCCTGTCCACCTGGCGTCACCCAGCTGTGTGTACAACACTGACAGGTAGAATAATAATGGTTATACATCACTGTACCTAAGAGCCCAATCATCTAGATCTTCCTCTGCTACCACCTCCCAGACTCTATTACTTTATTGACATGCAATCCTAAGAAGGAGAGAAATGTTGCACGTGTAAGGTCACTTGGTTATGAAGACATATTATCATATTATCTGCATGAGGGTTGTAGGGCTCAGGCCTGACAAAGCTAATTATAATTGGACATGATACAGAGCTCAGAGCACATTACGTGCTTGGCTGCTTGACAAAGTCACAGCTGAGATATGAGTGGGGAGAGGAGTGGAACATGAGCTGAAACTCAATGTGAAGCTGTGCAATAAAGGCAGCACCGCTCTCTGATGATAATTTATGGATACGTCCACTAAAAGCACCAGAACAAACTTGTTTCTGCTCGTGCAAGACGGCTGAGATGGAAAGAGCCTGTTGTTCAAGTACAAATTCCTTATACATGCTGACTTGAAACAGCTGTAATGTCCTAATGTCACATTTTGTTAGCCACAACAAAAGTAGGTTAATGTTTTTTATGTCAACTCCGAAGGTTATTTCAGCGTCGCCAAACAACTGCTTCGGTTTTTCTTCTTCAGTGGCTAAATTCTTGTGCTGCCTGCTTCAAAGCGATGGTTTACCTCTGAACAGTGGAGCATTAAAATATCCTCGCTTACACTTCAAACAGTGTTTGAAGAATCAAATAAACCTCACATAAAACAGGTGACAAATACTGTAGGTCTGCTCTTCTCTGGCTTTTGTCCAGCAGCTTTATAATGTTACTTTGTAATCAGGGCTACGATTGAGTGTTTTGTGAGTAGAGATCACTTTTTTACTTTATATTATTAGAATACGTTGGAAAATTCAAACCATCCTTCCTACTATTGCCTCTGGTTCCCTGTCAGACGAGGCAACTTTAATAATGTCACTAGAACCTGATTTATGTTTGGACTGTTTTTGTCCTGTTGAGCTCTCTGAATTGTCAAAAATAATTGCTTCATCCAAACCATCCACATGTCTGCTAGATCCCATCCCAGCCAGACTATTTAAATATGTATTCCCCTTAATTAATCTGTTCACATTATAAGTAGTATAATATAAGTAGTTAGTGCCTTAGTTAGTGCCTTAATTAATCTGGTTCACATCAGATAGTAGGTCACACTGGTTTGGGAAAAAAAGCTATGTGAGCAAATATTAGAGCTTTTCACCCGACATAATTTGTTAAGTTTGTCTTCGTTTTCTCAACTGAACAGCATCCATGTTGCTGAGATCACGTAAATGTCAGTGTCTTGATTCTGCCGAATGTCCACCTGGAGTGGATTGAACTTTTGGACTGGCTAGACATGCTGATCAGACTGAATGATGCAATGACAGCCTCAGAACCAACGACATATGTAGAGTCCACTCACGGCACACAAACATGCAACACGGATGCTGTTCTGTTAAGAAAATGGAGATAAATGGTGTCAGGTAAAAGCGTAGAAGTCTAATATTATCAAACGTAGCATTCATTCATACCAGTCTGACACTTATCAGAAGGAGTTGTTTCATATACCAGAAAAACAAAAACAAATCTTGAGTAAAGTTTCAGCCAAATTGTTCATATTTCATACTCAGACTGATGTAATGGTTGATAAGGCACTAACTACTGGTAACTATTTGACATTACATCAAAAATGACCAAACTACCCCTTTAACTCAAAGAAAACCTTAGCTAGTAGCAAATAACGTGTTTGTTTTGGGGCTTGAAGTGATGCAAGACTCAATCAAATGAAGATTCAAGTTTAAAAGTGCACGTGCGTTTGCTCTGTGCCAGAGGAAAGGACACTTTGTGCCAACTGCAGTCTTAGATCACAGCAGTTTGCATGTGTTGTCAGGATATTTGTGTTTAGCACAAATAAATGAGCTCAGATATTAAATACTTTAGGAGTTAATAACAATCCAGAGTTGACAAAAAAAAAAAAACATCTTTCTCAGGCATTTAGGACTGTAAGCCCCTCTTTAACTAAAAATAATTTATACACCACTAATGTGGTCTAACTTTTAAGACACTCAGGTTTTCTGGGGGGAAAAATGCCTAAAAGATCTGGGAATGGAGATACCAGTAAATCTATCTGATAAATGATGGGGCTTCAGAAATATGAGGGAAATAATGAGTGGTGCAACGTCTTGGCATAACTAAAAACATACTTGAAATACAAGAGGACATCTCAGATGTTCGGCGCCGAGGCCACAAATCATTGAGGCCCAGAGTATAAGAACTGTTACACCTCCACACACGGTGGACTTAGCTTTATGCCCAGTATCATATATATTGTTGGTAAATGGGCACTTGTGCAGATTTTTTTTTTAAATTTGGGTTCAAAACCTGTAAAAGAAGTTAAAGTGTGGATTACTTTTCTACCATCAAAATGGTCGGTATACCTGTAGTTAATCATGGTTAAACAGGAAACAGCAGTTTGCTTCTAAAACCTCTAAACATTGTACTTAAACTATCTGAGCATCAGGATTTGAATCTGGACAATTATTTCTGATTAACAGCCATTAAGCAGAGCATTTCTGTCATCTGCTTTCAGAAACTCATCCCGACAGGCCATTTTTCATGATTTCTCTTACATTGGAAAAACACCAGTATTTTAATTAGGGGGCCATGATGTCCAGATGCCGTCCTATTTTTACTTAAATGATTACTGATGAGAAAGCCACAAGCAAAGCAGCCAAACGTCGATGAAGGCGAGCCGGTCCCAAAGTGAGAATTCTCCTGTGTGTAAACCAAATGTGCATTTAAAGGGATAATTCTGATTTTTTTTTTTTTAATATACCTGTAATACAGTTCTGTGTGTGTGTAATGAATTCCTTACTTGTTGTAAATAAGTTCTTGAATAACCTCAGCGTGGAGAAGAGTTCTGATTCCATTGTCCAGCTAACACTTTCTGAGCGAGAATAAGAACAAAGTGGGTTGCTGTGGACTTAAAACAACTCCAGTCACTAAAAATATTATAGGAGTTTGTGTGAATTTTATTTTAGAAGCTTTAACATTGCCTTTAATGTTACATTACATCGTTACTGACGTATACATCCATAGTTATTTGATAGCGCTAATATTAGCAGTAGAAGCTAGCAGTAGCACTTCTGGAGCCAGAGGATCAGACAGAAACATGTTTCTGCCTCAGCAAACATGTAATACATAACTTACTGTAATGTAAATATTTAACCAATAATCTGCCAATGATTGAATTATTATTATTATTATTATTATTATTATTATTATTATTAAAGATTTGTGTTTTAGGATGACATAAATCCTCTCTGGTCATGACCCTGCTTGAATTAGCTGCTAGCTTGTCATTCTGGTCTGAGTCAGTAAGCCATCAACAATAAGATAATAACTGCTCATAACCTCTTTACAGAACCGTCCTTTAAGACTCAAATCATCCCTTTAGACGTTCTCAAACATTTCAGCCTTTGACAACAAATTATTGATGGCTAGGGCAGGATGGATATGCAAACATTGCTAATGAGCAAAATAATCTATTTACAAGAACTGTTTAATTTTTACGTCACTTAAGACTAGATGTGCTATTGACCTTCTTTAGACCCTTACTTGGTGTTGCACGACACACATGGGGGCTTGACCTGATCTAAAGTTGTGTGACCCTGATGGTTGCACCATTCCATCCTTTGTCTGTAAAAGTCTTCTTTGTTCTGGCTTTTCCCTCTTCAGGAGTCACCACAGTGAGTCATCCTCCTCCATCTCACTGTCCTCACTCAAACTCCCTCCATGTCCTGCATCCACATACAGTATCTCCTCTTTGTCTTTTTCCTGGCAGCTGCATTTCTAACATCTTTCTACAAGTATACCCACTGTCCCTCCTCTGGACATGTCCAAACCATCTCAGTCTGGCCTCTCTAACTTTATCTCCCAGTTGTTCAACCTGTGCTGTACCTCTGATGATCTCATTCCTAATCTTATCCATCCTTGTCACTCCTAAGGAGAACCTCATCATCTTCATTTCTGCCACTTCCAGTTCTTTCTCCTGTCTTTTTTGTCCAAGTCTCTGTCTCCAGACCATACAACACAGCTGGTATCATCACTGTCTTGCAAACTTTTCCTTTGACAGTAAACTTGCTGCTGTTTGGCGTATTGTTTTTGTACTACTAGTGCTTAGCGTATTTCTAGTTACCGTTTTTCTTAGTTCATATTTTAGATCTTAATACTGTTTTTCTTTTACATTTTATACTTTTGTTGGATGTAACTGGGGCCCTGTGAACACATTTTCATTCCACCACATGTTTGACAAATAAACATTGAATCCTCGAAACTTTTCCTTTGACCTTGTCTGTAAAATTTTAACAACAAAAAAAAGACTCGTGTCCAATTTAAAACATATTATGCGACCACTTCTTCAGAACATCAGTTATGAGGCAGATGTGCACGCACAGAACTGGATTATTGTAACAAATGTAGTGAAAAACAAGTCAAAGGCAGAGTTTGTGCTGCTATGTAGAAACAATCCAACAGGTGGCATGAGACTCTTTACTAGCTACAACTTTGAACCAGAGCTGAACTCGATTTTCATGATACCATATTGATCATGTCAGTTTATTCTTTTTTTTTTTTCAAATTCCACACTTTCATGTAACGGAATGAAACAACGCCAAAACTCTATACTTTTGACGTCAGTTTAAGAAAACGTGTTTTCTTTCTTTCGTGTTCTTTGTGCATTCACTTCACCACGATAAATATTCACTGTCCCAACCTCTCAAGAATGTCAACAATTTTTTGACTACGTCCTCCAATATCCTCTTTGCACAAGCCTTTCATTTCCTTAGGTAATGCTGTTAAAAGGCTGCTCCGGCCTGCCCTGACTAATTTCCTCTCAGCTTCACAGATCACAGGCCTTTTCCACCCGGTGCTCCCTTTGCTCCCACAAAGACCCTCGTAATCCTGCTGCTTGTCTACAATTAATCTTCCCAGTTGCCACATTATTAACACAACCACCCACAGCCAGCGGATGCAAATGCAATGCCAGGAAGGGGCTTCTCTGTATGGAGACAGGAAAAAATGTCAGTCACTCTGGGGGTTAAAATGCTGCCCACTATCAGCATCAAGGGTTTTTCAGCTTTTCCCTCCATTCTTTGATCAAACAACATGCACCCTCCTTTTAAACACTCTCCACTTTTTACCACCAGTAAGACAAAAGAAGAGTATTCTCTCTTTATTAATTCTCTTTGGTAAATGCACAAAAAGTGTTAAAAAAGGGGGGGGGGGGGAAATATCAAAACCAAAGGTTTTATTTTCCTATACACAATAAATTAGATGCTGCTTTCTCATTTCAAGTCAATAATCAGCCTGTTTGACACTTCTTAGGATTTAGACCTTTATAAGGAATTTGTTCACTGCACGATTCAATTGTTCAGTAGACAAAAGAACAACAAGCCTCCACTTTGTTGTTCTGTGAAATGCATGCAACTATAAGAGCAGACACCAACCAGAGCAAGCTCAACTGTATGATGTTGAGCTTTACTCTACAAATCACAGTCATGATCAAAGCTGCGGCTGTGTGAATAGCTTGGCACCACTTTAAAAGGAATATGAAATAATGTCCCAATCCAGCAGTTCAGAAAAAAAAAAACTGAGAAGAGAAAAGGGAGAGTGAAAGAGCTGAATGTGTGGGGGCTCTTTGGAGAAGTTGGTCACTCTATTGCCTTCGATGTCACTTGACATGAAAGTAATGCCAGTTCTATGGAGATCCAAGCTGTTCCCCAGTGCTTGAAATGCTATTGTGTGTCAGACAAAGGGCTTGGTTTCATAGCACCTCCTTGTTTGCATGCATGAGCAGCACTCTCAAACAAGGCCTTCAGATCTAAATCTCAGATTCCACTCTGTGCAGCAGGCAGCTTTGTTAAGTGGTGAGAAATTGCTGGGGATGTTCAAACCAAAACCGGGGTCTTCGAATCCCCAAACAAGTGCTCCGACATCGAAGCTCCGCTGTGAAGACGGTGCTGCGGAGTCGAGGCGTTTTGTTTGCCGAAAGACACAAGTTTGTCCGGTGCCGTCTGCAGTTTGGAGGTGAAGCCTAAACCCATGAGTACTTTTGGTTGTAGTTAAACATCTTCCAGAAGGAGAGCTAAAAAAATCTTTGTGTGGAACTATCCATCCATCCATTATCTTTACCTGTTTGTTCCATTTTGGGTCAAGGGGGTCGCTGGTGCCCATGTCCAGCAATCACTGTGCGAGGGGCGGGGTACACCCTGGACGGGTCGCAAGTCCATCACAGGGCCACACAGAGACAAACAAGACAAACAAACATTCACTCTCTCACTCACACCTAGGGACAATTTAAAGTTACCAATCAGCCTAACATGCATGTTTTTGGTCTGTGGGAAGAAACCGGATGACCCGGAGAAAACCCACGCATGCACGGAGAGAACATGCAAACTCCACCCAGAAAGGCCCCTGGATCGGAGTTTGAACCAGGGACCTGCTCGCTGAGAGGCAGCAGCTCTACCAGAGCTTCTGCAGCCTTCTACGAGCCGTCAGCGCATCAATCCGTTCAGAATGAAACAGTTTCCCCCAAGTAAGACCTTCTTAAGAGCTATCTACAAAAAGTAAGATACTGACTGCTAATCTTTCTACAAATAACCACTTCAGGTGTGAGACGTCGCTTCAAATAAAAACTGATAACGTTGTAAATATGAGTACCGTATATTCTGGCATACAAATCACAGTTTTTTTGCATAAACTTGTCAGTCCTGCGACTTATACGACTAAGCGACATATACTTTTTTATTCCCCATATTCATAACGCAATTTTTGACTGACACTTTAAATTTCGAAAAACTGCAACAACGAGTCCTCCCGTGCACGCTCGCTTCACTTATCTGATGCAGGCGGAGGAATGCTAGAAAGATAGCGGCTCTGACCGCGATGGATGGATGGATGGAGCCGCGCTACCCAGTCGAAATAAACCTGTTTTGGCCATTAATTAAATGCATAATAAATGTGACTTATATGCTGGAAAATATGGTAGCATAAATTTGATCTACAGAAGTTTTCAGCAACGTGTTTTGGATTATTTTGGTTTTCATGCTCTCAATTTAAACAGCCTAACCTTCATGGCAAGTTAACAAAACTTTGCTGGTGACCTGAAAAATATTAAAACATAAGTTGACTAAGAAAATTTTTATGTGTTTTCTGTTTGTTTCTTTTAAATCTCCATAGGATCCTTAAGTAGGACACAATAAACCACCACTTTCTGACTC
This sequence comes from Nematolebias whitei, assembly GCF_014905685.2. Classification (NCBI taxonomy): domain Eukaryota; kingdom Metazoa; phylum Chordata; class Actinopteri; order Cyprinodontiformes; family Rivulidae; genus Nematolebias; species Nematolebias whitei. Next base: position 30,153,712 of record NC_056514.1, on the reverse strand, counting down.
AGTCACTGGAAAGAACCATCTCTCTAACCTAAACTGCTAATTCGGTCTAATCTTACAAATGTATCTTTATCTTGCTTTCTTCGTGTCGTAGCACAAAGATATTTCCCTCTCTCCTCATGCACGAAGAATTTGCACAGAAAGTCAGTTAGCCAGCATCAGCTCGCTGTCAGTGTTCAAAGTTATTATCGGAGGGAGTGAAGAAACCATTTTTCTGCAGAGAGAGAAACTCTCACGGTGATATATCAAAGCCTTGGATTTGGGGGAATATAGACTGTCAGGAAAATATGTGATGATGCTTTAAACTTTAAGAACCTTCTGGGAGCAGGGGAAGACAAAGTGAATAACAAATGTATGTGAATATTTGCAGCTATCATGACCAACCTAAAAGTACACCTCTGGGACGGAGCAAATGAAAAGGCCTGCAATGATTTACAAATGTTTTGTTTAAACGCGCACTGTAGTAAATAATACGGCACTTGTCTTCTTTATAAAGAAGATGCCATTATAAGTATTAAATCTAATGATAAATATAGCAGAGGAGCAAATAAATACTTGTGTTTCATATGGTGGAAAGATTAAGAATAGACACCAGAGCAGTTTTTAAGTCATTTTGAGACTCTCTTTAAATCTTTTGTCATTTTAAACCCCAGTAAGTTGGCTAAGATGAAAAAAGCTTTAAATAGATTATACCGTACTTTTCGTTGTACAAGTCACACCTTTTTGCATAAATTAGCATACCCTGCGACTTATACAGTGAAGCGACTTATTTATGATTTTTCCCATATTTATAACCCAATATTAACCCAATATGGCAACAAGACTGTTTTCTACAACCAACAGCAGCTGATTAACATCTCAAAAGCTCAAATAATATCTCAACTACAGCCCCAAATCTCAAGTGAGTTGAAAAGGATGTTCTGTGGACGCATTCTCATCTACCTGCCAGCTGTGCTTGAGTGCCTGACCACTGAGATCCTGGAACTAGCAGGAAACATGGCTCGTGACAGCGGAAGGACAGGATCGTCCCTCAGCACCTACAGTTGGCTGTCCGCAGTGACGAGGAGCTCGGCAGACTGCTGGGAGGAGTGGCTATCGCTCTGGGAGGAGTTCTGCCCGGCATTCGGGCGGTCCTACAGAGAGGCCAGCAGAGTCTGGGTGGATGGATCAGACGGCATCTGCAGCCAGTTTCTTAGGATCCACTGTGAAATGAACCTTTATAAGAAATCCTTCCTGTCTACAGCCATCAGCATCTATAACATCTCTTAATGAAATGAGGATAACGAGTTACTACAACAAATAATTTCCCTCTGGGATTAATAAAGTATTTTTGAATTGAATTGAATTGAATTTGGTTGAGATCTGACAATTTCATTAATTCTGACATGGAAAATATTGAACACTACCATTTTCAGCTGCTAGAGGGTGCTCGAGTAATATGGCAAGCCAAGTGTCTCATTAATAGGTAAAAGTAGTTATTAATGAGACACTTGACTTGCAATAGCAAGCCAACTTCGTCTCGCTCCGGAACTCCTGGAGCAAACATCAAATGAGCTGCATTTCACCGAGCCGCCCAGGTGAAATGCAGCTCATTTGACTGTTAAAGTGCATTTATTAAATAAAAGTTCAACTGAGACACACCTTTTTGCTATAATTTCAAGCAAACAAATAATTGTTTTTATGTGTTAAACTTAAAGTCCTCCCGTGCATGCTCCCACAGCCGCCATTTGGCAGCCAATTGATTTTTTCCGCAACGCCGGCCCACATTTCCAGGGCATTTCCATAATAGATGCGATTTATACGGCGAAGCAACATCTTATTTTCCACTTTATTAGACATATTTGGACCGTTGCGACTTATACGGTGGTGCAATATGTACTGCGGCAAGTACGGTACTGACCAGATCTTTTCAAGAACTAAAGAGACACCAAAGAAAGATGATGAAATTTCAATAAAAACACAACTAATTCCCATATTAGCCATTAAGTGTGTAATAATTTGTTCAGATGTATAAGGGAGTAATTTTTTTTAATTGAAGTACTTTAAAGCAGCATGTTAATGTCTGAGAACTGCATTGAACTTGTGTGGGACTGTTAAATTGCAAGATGTATTTACGACTTGTATTTTGTCCATTGCCAAACACCAGAACAGAGGTTTAATTCTTCAGGAGAAACTCCTGGTGCTGGGCCACATATGGACATTTCCTCCATGAGCATGACTAAGGACAGAGTGGGCTGTCGGACAAAAACAAAGAACAAGTGCTTTCCCAGCTGCTGGATTCCCAGGCGAGAGCGATGAGAACACGTGGAGGGTTAGTCAGAGCTCGCCGTAGATCAGCGCTGTGGAGGTCGGCCAAGCTCATGTCAAGCTGCTTCACTCACAGCAGGACTCTGTTAGCTTTTCTTTAAATACAAATATCGCTTCATAGAAAGTAGTCAATAAGTGATCTGAAGTGAACAGATGAGCACTGGAGGAGACAGTTGACCCAATCAGGTTGATTTTTGACTGTGTATGACAGCAAGGCCAAAATGTATTAAGTTGATTCACAAACAAGCTGATCCACAGGCAGTAGTGATTTTACGTCAACAAGCGGTACGCCAAAGTCTCCCGTCGCTGAGGGAATGGAATAGTGAATGTTTCTGGAAGTGTTTTGCTGGACTGGAAAAGAACAGGGTGTTCAAGTAAACCTTCGTGTTTTGGTGCAAGATATTTAAGTGGTAGGAGTTATACTGCAGTGTGAATATATGCAGATTTGTTTTGTGTGTGTTGCTCATCTGTGTGTGTGTATATATATATATATATATATATATATATATATACACACATACATATAGACCCTTTCCAAAAAATTTGAATATCATGGAAAAGTTGTTTATCTTCCATAATTCCATTCAAAAAGTTAATCTTTAATAGATGATAGATTCATGGCCCACAATTTAAACAATTTCAAGTATTTGTTTATTTTTACATAGTTTGGACTTCCAGCTCATGAAACCCATGAAAACAGGATTTCAAAAAATTAGAATACTGTTAAGACATCAGCCCACACTACTTCTCAGTATTTGCAGAAAAAATTAAGAAATTAGGATCACAACAAATCAATCAAAATATGGTACTTTCACAATAATATGTCAATCTTCAATACTTGGTTGGAATCCCTTTGCTTTAATCTCTGCCTCGATGCGACGTGGCATTGAGGCAATCAGCCTGTGGCATTGACTGGGAGTTATGGAAGCCCAGATTTCCTTGATGCCAGCTCTTTGTTGTTGGGTCTGGTGCCCCTCATGTTCCTCTTGGGAATACCCCATATATTCTCAATGGGGTTTAGGTCCGGCGAGTTGGCTGGTCTGTCAAGCACTGTGATGGAATGGGTATCAGAGCAAGTTTTGATGCTTCTGGCGGCATGGGCAGGGGCCAGGTCCTGCCGGAAGATGAAATCTGCATCTCCATACAGATCCTCTGCAGAAAGAATCATGAAGTCCTCTAAAACATTCTGGTAGATTGTTGCGGTGACCTTGGATTTAAGAAAGTTTACCAACACCTGCACCAGACATTGCACTGCAAATCATGACTGACTGTGGATATTTCACACTGGACCTCAAGCAGTATGGGCTCTGTACCTCACCCTTCTTCCTCCAAACACTTGGATCTTGATTTCTGAATGAAAGGCACACTTTACTTTCATCGGAAAAGAGGACCAAGGTACCCAACAGTTGTAACCCATCTCCCGGATACATCTGAATGTGGTGGTTTTTGAAGCTGTGACTCCCGCCTCGTTCCACTCTTTCTAGATCTCTGCCAGATTCTGGAATCTTCTCTGATAATCCGCTGAAGCCCATGGTCATCTCTTTTGCTGGTGCATCTTCTCCTGCCACATTTTGCCCTTCCACTTGCCTTTCCATTGATGTGCTTGGACACAGCACTCTGTGAACAGTCAGCCTCCTTAGCTATGAACTTGTGTATATTTCCCATCATATGGAGGGTATCAATGATGGTCTTCTGGCCAGTTATGTCTGCAGTCTTCCCCATATTGAACTCTACTGAGACAATTGAACCAAACTGAATCAATTTAATGACACCTGGGGAAACCTGTGCAGGTGCTTTGAGTTTAGTAGATGATTAGTGTCACACTCGGTTTAAAACATTCATGGCCTGCAAAATTTGGGCTGATTTCTTCACAGTATTTAAATTTTTTGAATCTCTTTTTTTGTGGGTTTCTTGAGCTGGAAGCCCAAATTATGTTAAGATAAGCAAATAATACCAGATACCAGTG
>NC_056514.1:30053472-30149042 GCF_014905685.2 Nematolebias whitei | reverse complement strand
AAAAAAAAAAAGAAAAATGTTATAGCTTTAATTATGCCAAACCTGGTTTAAAGAACTGGTTTTGAGTCCAACATTATTTTGAATAAAACACTGTATGGTAACCATATACCAAAATTTCTTCAACTATATTAGATTTTTCCTTCCCCCAAAGTCATGTAATGTGTATACAAGCTGGTGCTACCAACAATACAACCTATTCTGCAGGTATGGACCAAAAAAAGAAAAAGAAAAACACTGGCTTCATATTCAGGCCATTAGCTTTCTAGATTTCTAAAACTTGGCAACACGTAAACAGCAACTGAAAGGATTTTTTTGGCAAAAATGTGTATGTTGCAACCGCTCAACGTAAACATTGACTCTGGTCACCAGGAGAAACAGGCCTCAGCTTTAAAAAGCCTGACATCACTTTTCACATGTCAGCTGGTGAAATCAAATCAAGCAGCTTTGTCAGACCTCCCCCTACGATTCGCCAGCATGTATGTCTCACATCACCTGAGAAATCATGAGCAACACAATTTAATTACAAGTAAAAAAAAAAAAAGTGTAAACACCTCTTTCTTTCATCCCTTTATATGAGTGGACATGAAGACAATGTGCTAAGAGGAAATAAATCTGCCTTGACAGCCACATCAAAGGGTGCAGCGAGGGGCTTACTGCTACTTAAAGCACAGGAATGTTGTTGCTAAGCGTCAGTCCAAAACCTATCAACCCTTTAAGGAGTTTATGAAATAGGAGGGTGAGTTGAGCAGTCTCACACCACCAGTCTGAAAATCCTAAAATAAAATCCACACATTAGGACACAGACAAGATTAAATAAATAAACTACTTTGTTCTGTGTTACTTCCTGACAATGGTTTTAAAAACTGACCCAAAAATGAGAAACTGTCTTGTCTAATTGTGTGAATGTCTATGAAGCACCATTGTAATCCATTTTTCTTCCGCATGTTTTTCGGCATCTTTTTTTGTTCCACAGTTTTTGTGCCATTTCAACAAATCATAGATCAAAACCTTCAGCTCTTTCAGGACAATCCTGCTATGACTTTTGGTATTGGTGCAGCTTTAGCTATTGTAAACATTTAGCCTTTTCTGCCATTTTTTTTTCTCATAGGAAATGAATTGAGCTCATTTTTAATCTGTACATGTGTTTACAACCTTTTACTGCTCCTTTAACATTTTGTTCCGGTTCAGCTTCTTTCAGCTTCCTTGAGCAAATCTAAACAGTTTTCGGCTAAGTTCAGCAGTTATTTTTCAGCTGTTTTGTGCTCCTTTCAGCTTCTTTCTACTAACTAAAACATTTTTGTGCTTCTTCTAACTTCTTTCTACTAATTTCAGCTTATTATGCTCTTTTCAGCTTATTTCTGCAAGGTTCAGCTTCTATACTGTTGTTATGCTAATTTTATCTTTTTCAGCTAATTCCCCATTTTTTTTGTACTCGTTTCAACGTTTTTCAGCCCGATTCAGCAAAAAATGTGCTCTTTCCACTCACTTCTGGAAGCTTATTTCTGCTAGTTTAGCTAATTTTCAGCTGTTTTTTTTTTTTGTTGTTGTTGCCAATTTCATTTTCTTCCAGATAATTTCCACATTTTTGCACTCATTTCTACTTCTTTCAACCTAACTGGGCATACATGTGTTCATTGTGCGTTCTGCTAGTTTAAGCTTGTTCTACCTTTTCAGCTAGCTTTTTACCATTTTTAGCCGTTTTCAGATAAATTCAAGTTTTTCATGGTAATTTCTGCTACTTTCAGCCTATTTAACTTGTATCTGCCAATTGCAGCTTGTTATACTCCTTTCAGCTTTTTTCTTCTAGTTTCAGCTTTTTCTGCAATTTCAGCTACTATTCAGCTGTTTTATGCTCATTTTAGCTTTTTCAGCTAATTCCACATTTTTTAAATATCATTTCGCTCTTTTCGCTTCTTTCTGGTAAGCATCTTTCTGCCTTTTCAGCTACTTTTCAGCTATTTCTTGCTAATTTCAGCATTTTTTGGCTAATTTGCTATTTTTTGTGCTAATTTCTGTTTATTTAAACCTAATTCAGTAAATATGAGTTCTTTCTGCTTTCTTCTGCTAAGTTAGGCTTGTTCTTCCATTTCAGCAACAATTCAGTAGGTTTTTTAGCTAATTTCAGCTGTTTTTCAGCATATTCTTTTCTCTAGTTCCCTCTACCTTTTCAGGGATGGCATGTTTGCTGATGAATTAGGACATATATCACTACATAAAGGCTATGAGTCAGTGCTAGCTGCCACCTTCCTGTGAATAAATTCATTTTCTTCATCTTGCCCAGCTGAGGTGCTAAATCACCGGCAGCATTTGGAAGCAGCAGGGTGTCAATGGACGGCTAGGTAGACAGGCTCTTATAATTCTGTCCATCAGCCTAATTCATTATTTCAGCAGCTGCAGATTTCTGCTCTGAATTAGAGGAACTGACAGGTTTGAGCCCAGTTCAAAGGAGAAAGCTTTTCAAGTCAGACTTTGGCAAATGATCTGGAGGAGCATGTCGAATGCACCCTGTCATTCACCACCTTGACAAGCAGTACATTTTCATGTCGGGGCAAGAAAATGAGCAGAAAAGTCTCGCTTCTAGGAAATAGAAGCGATAGGTGACCTCTCACTAACTTGTAATCCACACAGTAATAGTCATAACAACAGTGGATAAAGCCTTTGGGAGCCGAGCTGTATAATCATGGCAAGGCGCTGCCTGACCAATCTCCACCTTTTTTTAATCTTATTGTTGAGATGAAAGAGAAACAGTGCTGCAGATTACTGAGAACAATCATGCTTTATTAGCAATAATGGGTGGAGGGGGGGTACTGCTTTGTGAGGCCACTCGTTACCAATTACATGCAATTTCTGACAGCCGGGAATAATTACAAAACATTACTTAAGACAGCCAACATTAACTCACATGTTGTTCATATGTACTGTACATGAATTAAAAACATTTAGTCTCCTATGTTAAAACTGCGACCTGATCCTGAAAAAGGGGTGGCACGGTGGTGCAGTTGGTAGAGCTGCCACCTCTCAGCAAGAAGGTCGCTGGCTCAAATCCCAGTCAGGGCGTGGGAGGCATTCTGGGTGGAGTTTGCATGTTCTCTCCGTGCATGCGTGGGTTTTCTCCAGGTACTCCGGTTTCCTTCCACAGACCAAAAACATGCATGTTAAACTGATTGGTAACTTTGAATTGTCTCTAGGTGTGAGTGAGAGAGTGAATTGTTGTTTCATTTGTCTCTGTGTGTCCCTGTGGTGGACTGGAGACCTGTTCAGGGTGTCCCTGTCTCTCGCACAGTGACTGCTGGAGATGGGTAACAGTGACCCTCCCCCATGAATGAAGAAGAGGGTAAAAGAAGATGGATGGATGGATGGATGATTCTGAAAATATCTCCTTTGACAAAGTGGCCATTGGTCATCTTTATTAAAATTGAACCTGTATATGGTCAAAGTTATTCAGCACTCAGCATTCATGCTGTATTTCCCCAGTTGACCATTTATTCCAATATGAAAGGTTGATGATATTTCATAAAACAATTACCATATTTTCCGGCGCATAAGTTGCAGTTTTTTGCATAGATTTGTCAGTCCTGGATGGATGGCTGGTGCCACACCGCCCAGGCGAAATGAAGCTGTTTTGACCATTAAAGTGCATTTATTAAGGAAACATTAAACGGAGACACACCTTTACTATAATGTTAAGCAAACGGCTTGGATGGATGGATGGATGGATGGATGGATGGATGGATCTGTCCCATCCAGACGAAACGAAGCTGTTGTGACCATTAAATAAACGCATAATAAACGCGACTTAAATATGTTTTTTTCCTCTTCATGATGCTTTTTTTTATGACTGATGCAGCTTACACTGGAAAATACGGTACAAAGGTAATTGTTTTCATTAGTTTCATGACACTATTATGTTTTATAGACTTCTTAATAATGTTTCTTACTTGGGTTACTAAAGAAAAAAACTGCTATAATTCTTAGCACATGTATTCTTGATTTATTTACTGCCTCTCCAAACTCTTTCACATCAAGACCTTCAGTGTTTGAAACTTTTTGTCTTTTTTGTAATCAGCTTTCACTCCAGGCCTTTTGATCCTTTGCTTTCTTTTGTTCAGCACACCTCATCGTCTTTATTTTCTGCCGTAATTGCATGGGAAAGATGGCCCCTTTGATACGTCTGCATGCCGATTCACTCTCAGGGAAAGAGTGTCGAAAAGTCCCATATATGCCGTCTGCTCAGAGGAGAGGAAAAAAAGGGGCTTGTACACCTGTGGAAGACAAACAGTGTTTTCAGAGATATGACATCTATCAACCCGGTGCAGGATATGAACTATTCTGTCATCTTAATGGTGCATAGTGGAACAGTAGGTGCTGATGGACACGTGTTGCACAGGGTGAACTGTCTGGCAGCTGGCGTTCAGGTCTGCAATCCTCCCACCTCCTCACCCTCGAGCCCTTTACAGTCGCATCTCCTGGCTGTAATATGCAAACAGAGGCTTTCAGCAGGCTGCTGAGTGGAGCTGAGCAGGACGCCCTGCTCCCCCTCAGGCCTCTTCCACATCTGATTTAACGTCGCTGCAGTGTCGACACTTATCGTCCACCGCAGCACGTGAGGATGTTCAGCCCCCGTTCCAACTAATTCTGTTCAGACTTAAAGATTTGTTTACATTTGAATTAATTCTAATGCAATGTAACAGTTTTTCAAAGAAAAAGAATATGCACAGACGTAAAACTACTACAGAAAATTTTGTGTGCACACATTGCACTGAATGGCTTTGCTCATATCTGATGAAAAAGCTGAAACTGAGCTGGTATAGCTAAAAGAAGCAGAGCAGCTAAAAACAGAGCGACGGTGAGAAGCTAAATAAGCAAAGCACTCACTAAAAGTTAAAAGTAGCAAAACGCTAGATGAAATTTAGATGTAACAAAAAAGTAGCTAATAGAAGCTAAGGGCTAGCTAAAAACCCTAAAACTAAAAGTTTTAAAAGTCTAATTTAAAGTTAAAATGTCTAGCCAAAATGTAAAAGCATCAAACGGTTAGCTAGCTAAAAGTAACAAAAAGCAAGTTTAAAATTATTTAAAATGATAATCATATTAACTCAATTTTTTTTGTTTATCTTTGTGTTGTTTGCAGTCTGAGGATGTCGCAGAGAGTTGAGCAGCTGAGTCTTCTTCCTTTTCAGAGAATTTTTTAAAATTTATTTTATACAAACACATTTTTTACTTCAGGTCTCTCTTGTAAATGAGTCCCCGAGGCTCAATGGGATTAACCTGTCTAAATAAAGGTTGAATGAATGAATGAACTTGGCACATTTTCAAAATAAACGTTTTGCAAGTCTTTATTTTGACCCTTTTTATTCCGAAAATTAACCGAACCGAGCCCCCCTACAAAGTACAGAAGTATTTAGAGTGCAAAAAAAAAAAAACATACAGGGAAAAAAGAACAGGGAAAAGTTGTGTGAATGCTGAATCAACATTCAAACAATAAGACACAGGTGGAAAAAAATACACAGGCTAAAAGCTTTTAAAACAAAATAGCGAACAATAAAGTGTGTGCTTTGGACGTCAGTAATTGTAGCGCCTGCTGAAATAATTGCTAACAGAATGAATTTGGCGAGTAACCTGCAGGTTTGTTGGTTTTGTGCAAATTAAAAGGCTTTTCACCTTTGTAAATGTTTATATCACCACTGTCGTGTTTACTGAACTTGATTTTTAACGTTTGCAAACTAGTTTACGCTTGTTGCATCTGAAGAAGAAATGTTCTGAAGCCGTTCTGCACATAAAAGAATGAGAGCATGCCTTGTACCCACAGACAGGCAGATGCTGCCTAACAGCACAGCGGCGAGATAAGCAGGGTGGATTCTACTGAGAGAATCTGTTATCGGGGATGGCGCTCTGCACTGACATTAGGATAAGCATATCTATCAGCACACTGCCAAACATCCCCAAGTGAGCTTGGCAGAGAACAAAGCCCGCATCGTCTCCTGGAGCTAGGGTTACAGGCGGATGATGATGTACTTGTCACTATGGCACAAATGATCCGCTGCCTGGCCCTCTCCAGGAGAACAAACAGAAACCACGGCAAGATATGGAAACCATCTGAACGGTTTTAGATATCTGCCTTCTCCTCTGCCTAATAGTTGCAGCTCTGAACTGGGAGGCTATATGTGAAGTTACTGGTGAAATAAAACATGTCGCAGATAAAATGCAAAATGGAAAGTTGGAATAAAAATGGAAGCTGGAGTCGATGTTATTGTGTGAATGTTTATGAAGCATTCACACTGTTGTGATCCATTTTTCTTCCGCATGTTTTTCAGCATCGTTCTCATTCCACAACTTTTTTGCTATTTCAACAAATCATAAATCAAAATGTTCAGCTCGTTCAGGACAATCCTGCTATGACTTTTGGTATTGGTGCACCTTTAGCTTTTTGAAATACTTTGCCTTTTCTGACACTTTTTTCCTCATAGGAAATGAACTGAGCTCATTTTACATCCTTCAAATCTTTAGATCTGTTTACAACCTTTTACTGCTCCTTTCACATTTTGCTCTGGTTCAGCTTCTTTCAGCTTTCTTGTGCAAAATTAAACATTTTTTCAGCTACTTTCAGCTACTTTCAGCTGTTTATTCAACAGTTTTGTGCTCTTTTCAGATTCCTTCTGCTAACTACAACATTTTTGTGCTTCTTCTAACTTCTTTATACTAATTTCAGCTTGTTTTGCTCCTTTCAGTTTATTTATGCAAGTTTCAACTTTTCTACTATTTCAGCTACTATTTAGCCGTTTTATGATAATTTAAGCTTTTTCAGCTAATTCCACATTTTTTGCACTTGTTCAAACTTTTTCAGCCTAATTCAGCAAGAATGTGCTATCTCCACTTCCTTCTTGTATTTTAAGCTCCTTTCTGCTCCTTTCAGCCAAAGGTGTTCTTTCTACTTTTTATACGAACTTAAGCTTGTGCTACCTTTTCAGCTACATTTTTATCATTGTTAGCTCATTTCAACTGTTTTCAGATAAATTCATGTTTTTCACGGTAATTTCAGTTACTTTCAGGCTAATTAACATCTTTTTTCTCATTTTAGCTTGTGCTCGTTTCAGCTTTTTTCTGTCAGTTTCTGCTATTTCAGCTATTATTTAGCTGTTTTATGCTATTTTCTTTTTTTATTTTTCTGCTAATTCCACCTTTAACTCATTTCAGTTCTTTCCACTTCATTCTGGTAGTTTCAGCTTCTTTCTGCCTTTTCAGCAACTTTACAGCTTTTAAGTTGTCGTTGCTAATTTCAGCATTTTTTAGCTGATATTCTAATTTTTGTGCTAATTTCTGCCTATTTAAAACTAATTCAGCAAATATGTGTTCTTTCTGCTGCTACTTAATAATAATAATAATAATAATGATAATAATAATAACTTTAGGCTAGTTCTTCATTTCAGCTACATTTCAGCATGATTTTTTTTTTAGCTAATTTCAGCTGTTTCTCAGCAAGTTCTTCTGCAATAAGCATTCACATTGCATTTTCGCAGGAAATGCAATTTCTCTAGTTATCAGTTTGTCAATGCTGGCACACCTGTCTGAGTGAGGACCAAGACAAGTTGCGTTTGTTCCAAGTTATTGTTCTGTTTTTAACCTAGAAGATTTTAAACAAGTTCAAATCACTTCATGGAAAGTTTGTGACCAAATTAATTGCTGTACATGCATTGTTGAACAACTTAGTTTGGAGAAACTTTCATTTTGAGTAGATTCAAGTGGATTGCTGCCATCTTAAAACATCTTTGATATTTAAAACTTCCAAACATGCCACTTTAAAAACCTTTCTGATGCCATCATCTCTGTATTACTCACTTATTTAAGCAGAAAAGTAATATTTTAACAGGAAGTTCAACAAACTGCAGGAAAAGTGTTACAGCTGGCTGCTGCTGCTATTTGCCTTTACAAATAACCATATATGCAAATTACGTAATGCAAAATTGACATCGTTGCATGTTTAAGGAAATCTATCCAGTGAACGGTTTTGAAGCTTTTGAGCTTGAGCGATCCCTTTTGGGACTAGCCATTAGCTCGTCAGTTTGGTACAAACTGCTTTATTTTTCCAAACAAGTTAATTAAAGAGCTATTTAATAACAGGTAAGACATTCAATGCCCATTACCTTTCAACAGATCATCTAAAAATACATAAAATATTGCTTTAATATAACTTAAAAATGAGCCAGGGATAAAAATAGACAAGGGAGAATATATATTTAAAAAGTGTGTGTGTGTGTGTGTGTGGGGGGGGGGGGGGGGTCACGTCTAGGCTTTGAGTGTCTTTCCACATATTGATAGAAAAATGCGATGAGTTATATTTTTGCAGGCCTGCTGTAAGAGTGAACACATGGACTGGCTCTTATAGTTGTGCTCTGTGTATCTCATTACTGGGGGGCAACAAAAACCCAAAGCGAAACAAAAGCAGGATGAGTAGTGTTTTGGCAGATGCTGCAAGTAAAAGCATATCCCGTATTTTGTTCAAGGCCGTGAGAAAACCCAAAACAAAACGACACACACACAAAAAAAGAGCTGGCAGGACGATGTGAATGTGACAAAGCGTCGGAGGATGAGTCAGTGAATGAATCACTCTCAATATCACAGACCAAAGCACAGCGTTTGAAGAGAAATCCTCCCCTCGCAGGGACGAGCTGTGGTGACAGTGATGAATTGTCTTTCCCCTCATGGTCCACCTCAATATCCTGTTCAACATGATGTACTGCTCATCACTATCACTTACATTTGGGCATTTTCAACCACAGCCAAATATATATATATTTTTTTAAAGACCAAAAACTAAGCCAGCACATTGTATATACCCATTCAGATTTAATGTTGTGCAAGAAAATTAAACAGCTGACTCTGTAAAAACAAACCCATGCTTCATGTCTTTGTCACCTGCCAACCAGAGCCAGACACACAAAAGACCTCCGAGGTCACCACAACTACACACACGCACAAAGAGCGAAGGTGTGGGTAGACAGAATGGGTGTGGAGTGCTGAGAGCCAGACAAGGCAGCTTGTCTTGCTCGCAAAGAGAAACAACCATCAGAGTGATCACCCCACTTCACTCCACATGCTGGAGTCTAAACAAGTCTCTGTTTTGATTTCCATAAAGCCACGTTCTGTCTTTTGTTCTGACGCAGATAAGATGTATAAATTATGAGCAGCTGACAAAGTATACCGGGGCGCCTCGGGCAGCTCATCAGTCATGCTCGGCCTGTCAGCAGGTAACTGATGGGGGCCCTACAGGCACAAAGCCCCCCTCCTTTTTAAGCGAAGGAGGGAGAGCGAGGCGGAGGAATTAAAGCAGTTGTTGGAGTCCTGAGCACAACAGCTGACTCATATTTAACAGGCTTTTTAAAGGAGCGAGGCAGACGCCAGCAGCTTCAGGCTGCACAGTGTGTTTGTTGCTCGCTGCTCGGGAGCGTACGTCTTGCTGTTGTGCTCTGTCGGCGTTACACAATGGCAGTCAGGCTGCATGTAGACACAAAAAGAGTCATCCTGAGAGACCACCCAAGAGATGGAGCAGGGCCTTTGGTAAAAAAAAATAAAAATCTATACGACTGTGCTTAATCAAAACACATTTAATCCTCCGTGTCTGCAGAGAATTAAACTAAACTCCTCGACACTGTAGTCCATTTCTACAGTGGATAAAAGAGTTTGATTACAGTACAAGAAGACGGTTGCTTTAATGGGGCTTTTAATGCACTGTGTGTATTTGAGAGATAATTGTAATGAACCTACTATGCATTGGGGTGAAGATGATAGGTACAAATTGATGACTTTTTCTGCAGCCCGATGGGTGGGAACAAACTGGTATTGTTCCACACTCAATCGGTTACTGTCGCTTTTTGTCTTGGACTGTGTGCCAAAATCTAATTTGCCCAGCGTGATTACCAATTACAATACATCTGCATTGTTTTTTTCTCTTTTTTGTTTTCCAATTGATGAGCTAAATACAAAAATGATAAAAGTAGAAGATTTTTCACCCACCAGATTTACCGCATTTTCCAGCGTATAAGTCGCATCAGTCCAAAAAAGCATCATGAAGAGGATAAAAACATATATAAGTTGCATTTATTATGCATTTATTTAATGGATAAAACAGTTTAATTTTGCCTGGGTGGTCCATTCATCCATCCATCCATCCATCACTGTCGGAGCCACTAGCTCCCCTGCATTCCTCCGCCTGCACCAGCTGAGTGAAATAAGCGTGCACCGGACGACTCACTGTTGCAGTTCTTCTAAATTTAACAAGATTAACACTTAAAAACAATTTGTTTGCTCGACATTGTAGCAAAGGTGTGTCTCAGTTTAACTTTTCCTTAATAAATGCACTTTATTGGTCAACACAGCTTCATTTCGCCTGAGTGGCACAGCACCATCCATCCTTCAATCATGGCCGGGACCGCTAGCTCTCCAGTGTTACTCCGCCTGCATCAGCTGAGTGAAGCGAGCGTGCACAGGAGGACTCACTGTTGCAGTTCTTAGAAATTGAAAGCGTCAGTCAAAAATTGTTATGAATATGGAAAAACAAAGTATATAAGTCGCAAGACTGACAAATCTATGAAAAAAAAACCTGTGCCTTATACGCCAGAAAATACGGTAAGTTGCTTCGGCGTACAAGTTGCATTTATTATGCGTTTATTTAATGGTCAAAACAGCTTCATTTCGCCTGGGTGTCGTGGCACCATCCATCCAACCATTCATCCAACCAACCATCGCAGGCGGAACCGCACGCAGTGTTCTTCAGCCTGCACCAGATGAGTGAAGCGAGCGCATACGGGAGGACTCACTGTTGCAGCTCTTCAAAATGTAAAGCCTCCGTCAAAAATTGTTACAAATATGGAAAAAAAAGAAAAAATATAAGTCGCTTTGGCGTACAAGTCGCAGGATTGACAAATCTCTGAAAAAAAAAACCAAAAAACGCGACATACGCTGGAAAATACGGTAATTTTGTTCAACTGCACACATAAAACTGTGGATAAAATGTGACTGTACAGGATATAGGACATGTTTGGAACACAAGAGCGGTGAGCTCAAGCAGCTTTTATGTTCCCTCATCATATTTCTGCAAACCAATCTCCACAGCTGTCTGTTTGGAAGGACATAAAGCATCACACCTTCATGTGGGTCAGACAGGCACTTTACAGTATCAAATGATTGGGTGTATAAAACTCTATGAAAAATGTCTCAATACCAGAAAAATGAAAGACACCCCAGCTGCTCGGGCAATGTAAAATAATACAGCTTAGCTTTGATGCCCTGGAGGAAGCAAGACTTGTTCATTGGTTCCAAAAGGTGACACGTTTATATTCAATTTGTTTAAAATGGCTGAAAAAGTTCCAGTTTGTTCTTTGCTCATATTATACACAAGTGACTGTGATTTGCCGTCTTTCTACAAGGACTAACAAAAAGTAGAAGTTTTAAAAAAATATAAAGTACTTCAGATTTAAATGTATTTTATGGTCTGCAGGAGGTCAACAAAAATTAGAAATTAAATATAAATCCTTTTGCATGCAATTCTAAAATCTGTGCTTTCAATTTTAAATTGGTTCATGCAGTGCTTTTATTCTGAAGGGCAGTGGTGTTTACTTCAGACTCTGTGCTGCAGCAGAATCTAAAAGTGACTTTGTGAGAGATTTGGGAGTTCCAGTCATCTCGGTACACAGTATAATAAAAATATACAATGACTGGCACAGAATACAGACATTTTTACAACGTATGGACTTTTGGGTGTTTGTTTACTGATTTCAGTAGCAAAGCAGTGAGCTCAGTTTGTAGAGAAGCACACTGTGAAATACAGAGCGGCTATAAAAAAAATAAAAAAAAACAGCTTCACTGTTCAAACTGAGAGTAACAAAGTTTTTTATTTTAATAGGATTTACACATCAAGCATGTCCAGAATAGTTTTGTGATAAGTCACACACACAAAAAAACAGCCAACTACTCTCTGATGATGGGTTTCTTTCATTGCAAAAGAAAATATAAAATTTTGTTAATTTGATATTAGTGTTTGATTGCTGCAAAAACTTTCACAATTTTCCCCACAGCTGTTTCTGTTAATGTTCATTACTTTCCTTAGATATAAAAACTTTCTCTGACTTTTTGCCCAGTCGCAATGTCTACTCATAGTAAAATAAATAAATAAATCATAGCTAAATATGTTTTGTATTTGACAGAATAGGGTCCAGCCTTCCTCAACAGGTTGAGTTCCACCTTACCCATCCCTGGTTTGGATCTTTAAAAAAAAAAAAAGGTTTTGTGGTAAAGTTGTGAACAATAAATATTTTACCTGTTATAGATAGATACTAGAAGTGCCTGTTTGGAGAAACAATGCAGCTTCAACAGAATTGTTCGTGTGTTATAAGCAAAAATAAATGCGGACTGATGATGTCAAGATGGTCGCACTCAGCCGAGCCGCAGCTTCACAGGCTCCCGGTGAACTCAGACTTTTTATGTTCCTGTTGCTTTTGGTTTTTTTGCGCCTACAATGCCCATCCACAGTACAGGTATGACCATGACACACTTGCAGAGTTTTCTGTGTTGCTGCCATCATGGTTCAGTCCTTCCAGCCTCAGGCTCAGGCCTGTCATGGCGGCTGTCTCCATGATCCTCCATCTGCCTACATGGACCGAACTCTATGGACCCGTTCGGTTCCGCGGAGAAACCTGGATGTTCTTAATCTGCTGGACATGGTTCTGGAGGGCTGTCTGGGAGGGCAGCTGCTGCAGTCGTTATCATCATCAAGCTGCTGACCGGACCTGCTAACTAGACCTGCTAACGCTGCTAACAGTATTATGCTGCTAACTGGACCACGGTGCTAAGAGACCTCACCGTCATCAGAACCACTCCACCAACAGGACCATGCTGCTGTAGATTTATTTCTTTTTCACTTTTGGCCCATGAAGTCCAGTGTGAAGTTTCCACAGTCAGTGATGGTTTGGGTCCATGTCCTCTGCCGGTGTTGGTCCACTGGGTTTTTTGAAGTCCACAGTCAACGCAGCATCTACCGGGACATCCGTGCTTCCTTCTGCTGACGAGCTTTATGGAGATGCTGATTTCATTTTCCAGCAGGACTTGGCTCATGTCCACACTGACAAAGGTACCAGAACCCTGACTGTGGAATATTCTAATTCACTGAGACACTGAATTTTGTTTTTTATTATTATTTGTAAGCCGCAATCATCAAAATGACGAGAAATAAAGGCTTGAAGTATTTCACTCTGTATAAAGAATCTATAAATGAGGTTGAATCTCTGAAATATGGACAAAAACAAGGAACGTTTTTTTTTTTTTTTACAATGTTCTTATTTTTTTTTTAGATGTTCCTGCACAATCTCAAATATTTAGTAGTTGTTCATGCGAATGCTTTAACAAAAAATAAAAACAAACTACACTGTCATGAGTTTCACAGTGTGCAGGTATTCCATCAGAAATGTTATGATGCTCGAAGTGCCTCAGGCTGCATTGGAGTGCTACAGCCAGCTGCTGCAGCTGTTTGCATTTGCAAATAATTATAAAAAAAAAAAGTCTATGTAAATAACATAATGCAAAACAAATGATGATGCCAAAGTTTATAAAACAGGATTTAGATGAATCACTATGAGCTTTTTGTGACTGGGATTACTTTGAGACGCCAACAATCCACTTTGGTTTTGAACTCGCTCAAACCAGCCATTAGCTTGTCAGTCTGAAACTCCTTCAAGCTGAGGCTGTTCTACCGCCATCTGATTTTAAGGATCCATTCTGTTCACATTTTGCAGAGTGCTTGCATAAAGAAAGAGACAGCAAATGAAGGACAAAGTGGAGCCACTGTGGAAACAAAAAGCAAAAGCAAACAGACTGTTTGAATTTGTACTAAAGCACCCACTCTCTTCATATCCAGTGCAAAAGAGTTGTCTCAGGAACAACAATAGTGGGTAACATGATCTTTCATTACACATTGTGTAAACAGTGTAACCTATCAGTGCTGCCAGTCAGGATGATTGATTGCGGGCCTGTCAGAGGAGAAGAGTGACACGTCGGGGAAAAAAAGAAAAGTTTTCTTCCAAACAAAGCGCGGAGCATTCATGCTGCCACAGAAAGTGGTGATTAATGTGTTCTTGCTGGGTAATCCCACACCCCTGGCTAATGAAGGAGGAATCTATCATCCGTGCTGCGGTGGCAGATGTCATGAGGACGACAATCCAAGTGCATGGGAACAATTTACTTTCTTTTCTCTAATTGTTCCTGAAATGCGTGACAAGTTTTGAAAAAAAAAAAAAAAAAGACACTTGAGTCGACAGTTTCTGAGGGCAGTTGCAACAACAATCACTACTTGAGCATACAATCCAAGTATTTTTTACTTTAAAGCACCACTTTGGGTGCTAGAAACTGAGATTAAAAACCAATCGGGGCGTTTTCTGTAGCCGAGGTGCCCACACTTTTTTCAGCATGCGAGCTACTTTTAAAATGACTAAGTCAAAGTGATCTACCCGTTTACTATTGTATATAATGTATATATATTGTATATATATAGTATAAGGCCCTGCTTACATGAGAACAACCTCTGGAAAATTTAGTGTTTTTTCAATGTTTATTGTGGTAATTAAAAAATTAATGGGTTTACACAAAAACGCTGTCGTTTCCATGTCAGTCAGGTTGCCAGATAAGAAATTACAAACTAAAGTACTGTTGCATTAAAATGATAGTATTTTGACCTAAACTATCATATGTGTTGAGTAAAGATATTCTAAGATGAGGCGTGTGCTGTGTTTCTTGAACATGTGCACAAAAAAGGAAACGTTTATAAGACATTTTAAATTTATCTGGCAACCTTGATGCAGGGCTCAGCTGCATTCATTGTGCATGCACGCTGCATGACAGTTACGTCCAAACTGGTGAATACATGAACGTCTCTTTGGACCCTAAATTTTATTAGTTTTGCTCCTACATGCTGATAAGGGTTAATAGCAAAAAACACTCTGCTCTGCCATTTATTATAACTGTTGTTAGTGCAGAAAGACTCTGGACTGTAGTGCACATGTGTGACTTCACACTTGCATAGCATTTCACACCTATGTGGGGAGTGGCCCCGAAAATCTCCACTCAGACCTGGATTCAGAAACCTTTGGTTTCAGAGAGAACTAGGGCTGTTGTGTAAATGAACGGCTGAATGTTTCACATCGTGTAAACGGGGCCTCAGACTGGCCGCCCTGTATGTCAATCAAGTGATAAATTTCATAGCGAGGATGGGCTTAGATAGGCTGACGTCTATTTTTTTAATGCCATGCGATCTACCATAATACCTTTACGATCGACCGGTAGATTGCGATCTACGTATTGGGCACCGCTGTTCTATAGCTACCACATTTTTGTAGCTGCTTTAAAAAAAAAAAAAACTCCAAAAGGCTGTCCAAGAAGAGCCTGGTAAAAGAAACAACGTGCACACTGCCTTAACCAGCCGTCTACATCGCTGTGCTAACATGAAAAAAAGCAGCAAGTTATATTCAACTCATCTGTGCTTCATTAGGCCAGCTACACCCCATAATCAAGTCCAAAGCAAAGAAATTAAGAGGCAATTAGAGCAAAGAGTTGAAGCGAAGGGATCATGACTCAAGTCCCTGAAGGACGTGTCTTTGTAAACAACCAGCTGTAACCGAGTGAAAAACAGCTTTGGATTCACTGCGGTTCTCGTCAGGCACGCTGCTTTTAAGATTTACTTCAGATTTTCTCCATGCTGTCTTATAACTAAAAATAGTTTAAGATAAAAGCGAGGCGTCTTTTATGTTTTGGGAACGTAAACTTCAAATTAACCCAAAAAGAGTCAAAGCAGAAAGAGTCCAAATGTGTTGCAGCTGTCTGTCCTCGCATGATTTAATTTGATCTGGTTTCATGCCTGTTCGTATTACAGGCCTGATAAAACAGCAACGCTCTCGAACATCTGCTCGCTCTGGAAGCCTGTTGATTATTCATTCAGCTGGAGGTCAGATGGCACTCGGCTCACACAGCTTCACAACTGAGCTAATAAATCAATTTCTGGAGCAATTATGAGTAATTGTGTGTGCTTTAAACTTAACAGTCGGCTTTATGAGGTGCAGTTTTGCGTGAATTATGCGAGCGAGTTGAGTCATTGCTCTAATTGTGCTTGTTTTCATGAATGGTGACCCGGCTGTGACCTCAACACATACTGTACGCCTCTTCCTGCTTCACTTTAGATTGTGGAGATGGACAGATGCGGTGTAAATGTAAAACTTGACACTTTAGCCGAACAGGAAATACTTCACCAAGTACTCTGCTTAGTTTGATAAATAATATTTTACCACCAGTATAGGCCAAAGTATTAACTCAATATTCTGTCAATCCAAGCAGTCTAAAAAATGTCAATCTCCTCACACTGCAGTTAATCCTGTTTGATGTGTTTTAAGCTCAGGGTAGTAAAATTAATAAAAGTCAGGTGCATTTATAAAAAAAAAAAACACTTTCTTGTTCGAGAAGTCATTGAACTTCAAGGAAAAACAAGGCAACCTACAGAAAAACAACATATTTCTTATTTAAACTTATTTAAACTGGTTAATAATAGTTTTACTGTTTTAAATGTTTGGCCAAAATGGTAAACAGTTTCTGTAAAAGTGGTTATATCTTCCTACAAAGCACCTCTGGAACGAAACAAAAAAAGAATAAAAGTGATGTAATTGTCTTTTGTCTTTAGTTTATACCCAGCTGTTCTGATGACCAAAACAGCTGGACACACTGTCCCCATGAGCTCATCAAGGTTCAGTCAAACATTCATGCACAGATTAAGCATCAAAGGGCTGCCAAGAAAGACAGAGTACCTGGCAGAGGTCCTGAACTGTGGGCTGGTTTTTAGAGCACAGAGAGAGCAGCGTAAGGTCAATAACCAGTTTCAAACAGTGGAAAAAATGTGCCTGCCGAGCTACAGGTGGGGCTTATGACAATGGAGATTTCAGATTTGCAAAAGACAATCGTGCAGCCCCGTTTTACAGACGATTTGGTTTTTCTTTTCAGCAGAAAGGTGGTTAAAAAAAAACTCCACTTACTGATTTTTGTTTAGGTTTTTCTGATCAGCAGGTATAAACCACGTCTATGTAATGCATCATATTATAGTTTTGCCTGTTTCATACAATCCATCGTTTACCACAATTTTTGCTGTATAAGACGCATTTTTTTGCATAAATTAGCACGCCCTGTGACTTATACAGCGAAGCAACTTATTTATGTTTTTTCTCTCCATATTTATAACCCAATATTTGGCTGAGATCTGACCATTTCATTCATTTTGACATGGCAAATATTGAACACTACAATTTTCAGCCACTAGAGGACCCTCGACTAATATGGCAAGCCGAGTGTCTCATTAATAGGTAAAAGTGGCTATTAATGAGACACTTGGCTTGCCAAAGCAGGTACCTTAGTCTCGCTCTGGAACTCCTGAACCAAACGTCAAATCAGCTGCATTTCACGGTACCGCCCAGGCGAAATGCAGCTGATTTGACCATTAAAGTGCATTTATTAAGGAAAAGTTCAACTGAGACACACCTTCTCTATAATGTCGAGCAAACAAACAAATGTTTTTAGGTGGTTATCTTTGTAAATTTCAATGAAATGCACAGCGAGTCCTCTGTATGTGCGCCTCCGCTTCCGCTTATCAATTTCTGAAATGCAGCTGATGTGACCAATACAGTGCATTTATTAAGGAAAAGTTCAACTAAGACACACTTTTGCTATAATTTTGAGCAAACAAATAATTGTTTTTAAGTGTTAATTTTGATAAATTTTTGTTAAAGTCCTCCTGTGCATGCTCCCACAGCCACCATTTGGTGGCAGCCCATCAATTTTTGCCACATTTCCAGGTTGTTAGTGGTGATGCATAATAGATGCAAATTATGTGGCGAAGCGACTTATTTATGTTTTTTCCACTTCATTAGACATATTTAGACTGATGCGACTGATGCGACTGACGCGACTGATGCGACTGATGCGACTGATGCGACTGATGCTACGGTGCGACGTGTACAGCGGCAAGTACGGTCTTAACTTGATGAGATTCTGTGAACAAGAGCTCTGATTGGTCAAGCCCAATCCTTTCTCAGCTGGGCTACAACCAAACTACAGATTAGATGAGATAAAATAGAACTTTACTGATCCCGCAGGAAATTGTTGTGCCAGAGTTTCAATACAAAGGAACATACACAAGGAGTCACAAAATGTATAAAATTACATAGAATAAAAAATACCAACAATAAAGGTCTAAAACAGGTCAGGTGTAGACACAAACATTAAAGTGTTTATTGCAGTGTTTATTTAGATATATTGTATTGTGACAAATTTATTAACAACTAAAATATTTGTGGCTGGGATCAGCTGTCAGGCTGAATACAGTCCATGGCAATATTTTGTTGACAGTGACTTGTATGGGAAAATAAACTTGTAGCCTCATTGTTCTTGAAAATAAAACAAAAATAAAAAACTTTAAAATCCTACATGTACCCAAATCAGCATAGTTCAGTGGTGGACCTATGGTGGATGAGTCAATGGATTTTACACATACAATACATTTTCCAGGTACTGAGAAATATCTGGAGCAAATAAAAGCACTAAATATGATTTTATGGGATAATGTACCTTGTACTTGATGTTTTTATTAATATATATATATATATATATATATATATATATGTTCAAAAATCATGAAAGAGTTTTGGTACATTTTTAATAGTGTGTGAATATGAAGCATTCACATTATTGTAATGTGATCCATTTTTCTTCCTCACCATTTTCTGTGCAATTCTTGTCCCGCAGTTTTAAGTTATTTCAACAAATCATAGATCAAGACGTTCAGCTTGTTCAGGACAATTTTGGTATTGGTGCAACTTTAGCTTTTTCAAATATTTAGCCTTTTCTGCCACTTTTTTCCCTCATAGGAAATGAACTGAGCTCATTTTACATCCTTCACATCTTTAGCTCTGTTTACAACCTTTTACTCCTCCTTCCACATTTTGTTCTGGTTCAGTTTCTGTCAGCTTCCTTGCACAAATTTAAACTTTTCCTCAGCTATTGTAAGCTAATTTCAGTTTTATTTCAGCTGTTTTGGTCTCATTTAAGCTTCTTTCTGATAAATATAACACTTTTGTGCTTCTTCTAACTTATTTCTGCTAATTTCAGCTGGTTATGCTCCTTTCAGCTTTTTCTGCTAGTTTCAGCTTTTTCTATTATTTCAGCTACTATTTAGCTGTTTTTCCTGCTAATTTAAGCAGATAATTCCACCTTTTTTGCACTCTTCAACTTTTTTCAGCATAATTCAGTAAAAACTTGTGCCCTCCAATTCCTTCTTGTAATTTCAGTTTCTTTCTACTTTTGTAGCTACTTTTAAACTATTTTATTTTTTTTGCTAATTTCAGCTTTTTTTTTCATATAGTCTATTTTTTGTGCTCCTTTCTGCTTTTTTCAGCCTAAATGGGCAAACAAATTGGCATAAAAATGCAGACAGAACACATGTACTTTCTGCATTTTAATACCAATTTAAGCTAATCCCACATTTTCTGCTAACTTTTTAGCATTATTAGCTAATTTCAGCTGTTTTCAGATAAATTCAAGTTTTTCCGTGGTAATTTCTGCTGCTTTTAGGCTAATTAACTTCTTTGTGCTAATTTCAGCTGGTTATGCTCATTTCGGCTTATTTCTGCTAGTTTCTGCTATTTCAGCTCTTATTTAGCCGTTTTATGCAAATTTTTGCTTTTTCAGCTAATTCCACCTTTTTTAAACTCATTTAAGCAATTTCTGTTTCATTCTGATAGTTGAAGCTTTTTTCTGCCTTTTCAGCAATTTTTTAGCTTTTTTTTGTTTTGTTGCTAATTTCAGCTTTTTTGGCTAATTTCTTGAGTTTTGTGCTCATTTCTGCTTATTCAAACCTAATTCAGCAAATATGTGTTCTTTCTGCTTTCTTCTGCTATTTAAGGCTAGTTTTTCCATTCAGCTACATTTCAACATATTTTTAGCAAATTTCAGCTGTTTTTCAGCAAGTTCTTCTGCAATAGGCATTTACAATTTCTCTAGTTTTTTTTTTTTTTGTCAACTTATGGCACTGTAGAAAAGTCTGCATAGTGATTATTTTTATACTTAACATTTGCAAATATAGTTTAGACTTGAAAAGTATCAGCTGATCTTTGGCAGTACAGCTAAATCAACCGTTACAACTTTATGTTTTATTTTTTGGTAAGCAATAAAGTGGAGTTAAAATTATTTTTCTATCAGGTCATGTTGGTTTTGACTTTGTTGGCAACTGTAGCTCAGTCTGCAAGAGGAATTGAATTTCTCCCAAACCATTAAAGGAAAACTTAGTTTGAATGAATTCAAATATGACTCTTAATTCTTGTTTTATAAATTGTTTTAACATAAAAATATAATTCAAACGGAACTTTATTTAGGCAGTCAGATCAACAAAAGGGGACCAGACGCTTCATTAATCTACTGATTATTCAAAAAGATTCAATATAAACATATGTGCTTCTGTCGTAGACCACTTCATCAAGGTCAGTCCAAGGTGAAACTGAAAGGCCTGAACCTAATTAACCAATTACGACCTCCATGAATGTGTTTTGTCATTTCAATGTGAAAAGCTGTCAAGTAGACGAACGCTACACAGACTCGACGGATGCTGTCGACTTTGATGTAGGCTTATGCATACGAAATGAGGTCAGATTCTGGTCATTAAAAAGAACTCCTTTACACGGGATATCACGCTACGAAAGGCAATTTCTTCAAAAGGGATTTTAGTTTGGAGATTTGCGTGGGATTAAGACAGGAAGGCACGTATAAACAAAGCAATGTGAGAAGAAAAGAAGAAAGTGGGTCAGATAATGCCCTCTGTCAAAGTTATTACTCATCTCAATTATTCAGTTCGAAGAGGAGGATGGAAGTTAGCAAAGCATCAGAACAAACCAGTCCTGTGGTCGGTTTACTCTCGGACTAGTTATTTTCTGATAAAAAAGATGCACATTGATCATATCAATTGTTTGTAGTTTCTTCTCTAATTTCAACAAACCTTAAACATGTAATGTTTAAAAGTCTAAAGCTACAGGTAATAAATCTGGGAACAAGTAAAACAAAAAGAATTACACAAATTGATTAACTGACTTTTAAAGCACAGTTGTCTTAAGATGGTTACAATTCCTTTTAGTCCTGGCCTCCACAGAGATTTTCAGACATTATATTCCAGCTGTTCTTGCTTTTTCTTGTTGTTGGAAACTGAGGAGCGCTGGATCCAGTTTACAGAAGTCACCACAGTTTTTTTTTTTAACCAGCTTCTGAGCACAAACGATGTGAGGCTTTAGGTCCTGTCTGCTCTCCAATACACAGTCATGGGTCACATGACCTTTCTTTAGAGAATTAAATAACAAATTACAGCTAAACATATGAAAAAACAAAGAATATTCAGGCACACAGCAGTAACCCAAGGACGAGATAAATCAACAAGAGTAAACACCCTGAGTGTAATTTTATCACAGGCCATATTACAGTAGTCCCTGGCTACTTTGCGGTTCGACTTTTGCCCACTCGGTATTTTGCGGGTTTTCAACGTAAGATTGTACACAATACACAATTGTCAACTTTAATATTACTCATGTGATTGGGATGGTAGGGGATAAAAAGTTAACGCGAGCGGACAGGAACCAACCAATAGGAAAAAAACAAAACAAACAAAAAACTTCAGAACAGGTGCCGCCATTTTGTAGTTTTCTTTCAATAAACCTACACTATAACCCAAGTCGAAAGAACTGCATTACCCAGAAGCCAACGGTGCTTCCGGCAGCTGCTTTCTACAGAATTGGTAGCAATGGGGGGAGCAAACAAGATGCAGACGGTGGCAGGGTTCAGCCTGGTTCTGGTCACCGCAGTGCTGGTCTGGACCCAGGCCGAGGTGGTGGACAAGATTCTGGGCAGCCTCATGCACGGAAAGTCCTTCCTGGAGTGGTAGCACATGCACATCAACCTGGGTGGTGCAGTGGGCTTGTCAGGGTAGGGTAGGTTTGCCGAACCAGAACTGGGCTACAGCTGCTGGTGTGCAGTGCTGGTGAGTACCCATAGAAAATTTTGCAGTACTGTACAGTACATATACGTATGTTGTTAAAATTACATAGGTTTTAGAGTTTAGAACATTGCAAGAGTGTGACAAGGGTTTATAAAGCCTTAAAATATAAATACTAAAATAAATATAGCGTTCCTACATCGCAGTTTTTCCACCCATCGCTGTGGTGTCTGGACCTTAACCCCCGCAATAATCGAGGAACTACTGTATTTCCCTTTACAAGAAGGGGGCGGGGCTTCCCTTGTTTTGGGATTAGCTGTTCCCAGTCCAGCTTCAGCATATGAATTCTCATCAGTGGTTTAGATATACAGTAGTCCCTTGTTTATTGCGGGGAATCTGTACCCTGAAGCCCCGCGAGAATTGGAAAAACCGCAAAGTAGGAATAGTAGTACAAGTAGTAAGCAATAGTTTATTTTAATATAAACCCTTCCCACACTCTTGCAATATTCTAAACAATGTTTCTAAACTCTAAACGCTCTAAAAGAGCACAGAATGTCATGATGTCAGCTCCTTGCCTCCTCTGCTCTTTGCCACCTGCAAGTGCACTTGGCCACGCCCACTTCTCCACTCTGCACACTGATCAGCTGCAGCAGGAAGTTTATCCTGCAGTATGGGCTGCACAATGCTGCAGGAGGAAACTTTTTTCTTCAGCTCTGGGCTGCATAAATGTACAGGTGCAAAATAATTCATTTTGAACAAAAATTCCATGTCGATCGTGCGGCTCATCCATCAATCAGCCAATTGTGTGTCATGTCCAATCTTATTTTGAAAAACCGCAATAGAGCGAGTCTGCGATAAATTAACCGCGAAGTAGCGAGGGACTACTGTAAACAGTTTTTGGTCTCCACTGATAAACTAACCATTAGCTCATCATTAGGGTCAGAACAAACCACAACAGGTACGATGTTAATTCTTAAAACCTCTTCCACTGAACCCTACTTCTAAATATCTGAAATATTGCTTTAAGATTAGTACCATATTTTTTTGGAACATAAGGTGCATTTAAATCATGTAATTTTCTCAAAAATCGACTGTGAGCTTTATAATCTAGTGCGCCTTATGTATGAATTCTGGTTGTGTTTATTGCCCTCGAACAGATTTTATGTGGTACAACTGAAGAATGATGAGTTATTGTGATGAGTTGAATAAAGTTTCACTAATCTGACCGCATTGTTTCACTTAATGTGCTTTATAATCCGGTGCACCTTATAGTCCAAAAAATACCGTAGTTTGGTTAGAAACAGTTTAACTACACCATTGGGTTTGTTGTGCCACAATATTAAAGGGAATAAATTATTTCTTTCAGTCCATAATTCTAAATATTTGTTTTAACTGTTTCAAGAATGCTCTCCACGGCATTACGTGCATACATAGATATATTGTGATTATGGTTTTTTGTGTTGACATAACGCCCTGGCTATGCCCTACAACTATCAGCCTCTTGAGTATAACTTAGAAACAAGGGCCCATTTTTGGCCCAATGCTCAACTATGTGACAGATTATAAATACTGCACCAGCGAAGCCCACAAAGCTGTCGTTCAGATAATGCTCTCCACGAGCATCAAGCCAACCACAAACGTCTCCAAAGCAAACGCTTCCTTTAAGGTATTCTTGTTCAGTAAATGATTCATGGTGCCTACATTGTTAAAAACAGCACTTAAGGGGGAACTGGTTAAAGTAAATATTAGTCATGGTGAAAAAGCTCGTAGCATTATCAAGGGCTGCCTGAAAGCATACGAATGTCTGGGCTTGTTAATGGATACAAGGGGCTCGGGAGGGTTTGAACAGATCTTTCATGACATCCTTCAGAAACTTTGAAAGGCTGATTAACACGGCACAGAAAAAGCATTTGATCTATCTTTGAAAAATATTATTTCAATGTATTTTGCAGCAAAAATCCTGTTAAGAGCAAAAAAAATCCCTCCATTCATCGGCGTATTCCTGCTGAAAGGGTAACAGAACGTTGTGTTGAAATGCAATCAATCATCCAACTTTTCCATCTCATAGAAAACAAATACTTTGACAAAGAAAAGACTGTTGATTACACGAGCTGTGATTGATATGATGATGGTATGATACTATGTCAGTCATGAATTTGCTTGAACAAAAGAGCAATTTGTGGACAACCACCTTAAAACTTTGTTAATGTTGGCTACTGAGCAGCAACTGCAGTAGCGGTTAGCTCAAGACATGTGGCTTGTTTGACCAATACTTACTTCCTGTCATTCAGAATTGAGTAATTCTTTTTAAACAGTGGTCCCTCAGCAGAAGGAGGTATAAGTACTTTGCCAAAGCAGCTAACCGCTTTGTGTATGTTACCGTCCTCCCTTAGTCGAGGTTTGGTAAGTCCAAAATATTAAGTGAGTGTTGACAAAATGATGGATGGAGCTCGCTGAAGTGGTTGGAGATTTTAAAGGCTCGGAAACCTTTTTTTGTTTTTATAAAGCACAAACAAATGACTACTTTACATCGCACGCAGCACCGAGACATTCCTCATTTGAAAAGCAAGAACTCTGGAACAATAACAAAAAGCCACAGATGCAGTTTTAAGGAGATTTCCTTCAGCTGCATTACTGCAAACACAATTAATCCTCCAGACATGGAACGCCAAAGTGTTCATTACCAATGAACTGGTCACAAAATAAACAATTTCTTGGAAATTATATATGTAGAAAGCCTATTTCCTAGTATGTGTAAAGTGTTAAAAGAATTTTAGAAATGCTAAAATTATTTTTTTTAATAATTTTTACTAGGGATGCACGATATTGGATTTTTGGCCGATATCCGATATGTTTAAACTTATTGGGCTGATAACTGATGCCAATACCAATATTTTATATACCTTCCTTTGTCAGAACATAGCCCTCTTATTGCTACAAAAATAGGGTAACAGCTGTAAGAGCTGGTGACATATATTCAGTAACAGCCATATGACATGCATAGCACTAAAACTTATATTAAATGAAAAGTGTTAAATGTTATTTATTAGCATTAGTCACCTGCAGTGCTGTCTCACTTGTGGAGGCTTGTTCCAGGTTCTTGGCTGCAGTGTGGGATCCTCTGCACTCTTACAGCCTTTTTAAGATCAAAGTTTTTGTCTATCCATTGTTCCGTAAGACGTCATGCTAACGGGGCTAACATGACGTCCAAATGTCTGTGGTAAAACTCACCCAAGTGCTATCGGCTATTAGCTTCTCAATGACGTTGGCAATGACGGCTTGTAACTCGGGGTAAGGTTACGTCAGCAAAATATCTCCAACTGGGGACGATGTAGCGAGGCTCGACGTAGTCCAAAAATCTTCGAAATCCGATAAATGGAAAAAAAAAAACTTCCACACTGCAGACATTTTGAATTTTCCTCTCCGCCGTGAGATCAGGTAGGCGCACGTGATGTCATCGCATTGCAGGCTCTCGTCTCTGCAGGCAAAAACAGCGTCTTTTATATCGGTGAGTTATTTTAATGGAATGGCCGATGAATTGAACTTTAATGCTAATATCGGCCGATACCAATACCATGCCGATAATATCGTGCAGCCTTAATTTTTACTCACCGCAATCGAACTTAGTCTAGTCTTTTCTGAATATTCATCAGCAGCCTTGGTTAGCTCTTCTTTCCTACAAGATAGGGCTGGGCAATAATTCGATATAGATATACATCATGATATACTTTTATTCAATAATGGTAATATGAGTTTTAAACACATTTTCAATATTTTGATATGCATTATGCTATGATTACAGCATTTCACTGACATTTTTTTTTTCCTGTTTGGATTGAAATGGCCACTTCAATTTCAACCCGGACAGAAAAAGCTGCGACACAACTATGTAAGTGTGTGGTGACCTACACCACAGATCAAAGGAGTCAGTAGTAGCAGCCAGGCTAGGCTAATCTGCAACGCATTAAGTTTTCACTTCAAAATGAGCGCCCATGACCATCAGAATGTGACTGAACAAGCTTTTACAAGCAAAGAAAAAGCAGATGACATAACTGATAAGAGAGGAAAGACTAATTTGGCGGTGTGGAAGTGGTTCGGCTTTCTAAGATCCGATAAACTGCAGGTTTCAGTCAGTGTGCTGCAAAATGTGACGGAGATCCGTTCCAACTAGCGGTGGGAACACATCGAACTTGTTCCACTCAATAGAATATGCTGAGAGTCAGAAGATGAAGCACAATAAAAGTTTGAGCCAATGTGTCCCTGAAACAACTCCCCCAACTGCATCAAAAGAGAAACGCTTACATCAAATGCATGGGTTAGGATTACAGTATGTTATTATTTAAAGTTAAAACTATTCATATTGACAAAGTTGAGAGGGATGGTAATTAAAATTTTATTTGAAGGCTAAACACAAACAAACGGTGAATATTAATTTATTTGTACAATTTATACTGTTTTTCTGAGGCTTTTATTTTGTTGATATCGATATCGGAATTATATCGTTATCGACCGAAATGAAGAAATATATCGTGATAAAAGTTTTGGCCATATCGTCCAGCCCTACTACAAGGAGACAAAACAGACAAATTACATTAAGTCAGCTATTAGCAGCTGTTGGTGTAAGTTAGTTTACATTTGCTGCATTTACCTGAAATCTTTTCTTTGATTAAAGGCTGTTTGGGCAAACACCTAAACGTCAGGTGAAACTTGCTTAAAGTTTTGCTTGTTATCTAAAAAAGTCTGGATGTGGTAAAATAACTTTATTTAAAGTTGGTAAATGTGTACTGAATAGCTTTATTCACTTTTGCTTGTTCCCCTTTACATTAGACTTAGCTTAATTTCACAACATTAGCGTTTTATTTCCAGAACATAATAGCTACATTACTTCTAATTCTTCTCCATGTTCTAAGCACTTAAAATGTATGACTTTGCTGACCAGAGCAAAAGTAGGAAATGGACGTCCTTGGAAAACTTAAATAATAAAATGGAGATTTAAGAGGAGCGATGCAATGAGAGGGAAATGAATGGGTCTCAACAACAGACTTCTGAGAGGAGGAGATATAAGCCATATCTCCCTTCTGTCATGTCATATGAGATCACCGAACGAGTGCACGGCTCCGCTGAGGAATTTGAGTGGACCTTTGTCAGTGTGCCGTTACGTTTTCCAGAGACACAACTTCAAAAACTACTCTGGATTTTCTTATCGACAGCCTTCAGACAGGAAAGAAAATCCACAACTTAGAAGAAACAAGTTGTTTTGTTTAAATCATCTTTAATTGGATCATTTCTGAATGTACCAGTTTAAATATTTTAATAAAACCACTTTTTCTGGTTACTTATCTCATGTATTTTTGGTTTTAATTAAAAAAAACTCCAACTCTGTATCAACATGATACACTTTGAGTTGCTACATTTTCTCCACTTTGCTACTGTCTTTACTTGCTCTACTCTACCTGTTTGTAGCTTATTTGTAATTTGTCTGTCCCAAAAAAAAAAGATCACACACTAATATTTCGTTGGACCGTCTTTAGCTTTGATTACGTCATGCATTCACTGTGTCATTGTTTCAATAAGCTTCTTCAATGTCACAAGATCTACTTCCATCCAGTGTTGCATTAATTTTTCACCAAGATCTTGCAGTGATGACTAGGCACTAGGCATGATGGGTGCATCACTTCACTTGCCTATGGAGGGTCTGCTCAAGATGGCGACGAGAACGGATATGCATTAATGTGAGAGCCGCATCTATCTGCACAACTAATTCAAGAAAGACGTTAATTGTCACCAACAATCACGGAGACAACAAAGAAGACCGTGAGTAATCTCCCCAGCTGAAGATTTAAACTCTCGCTCTTCAAATAAGCAACAAAAAAAGAGTTATCCTACTCCTGACAGACTAGCTTAGCTGAAAGTTACGTAGCACAAAAGCTAACGTGTACAATGGCTAAGTCGAAGAATACTACCTTGGCTCAGCTCGAAGTTATGGAGTCTGAGACACCAAAAGAAAAAAGAACTGCTAGAGAACTCCACTCTTACGCTTGCAGCCTGACACCCGACTCGCCAGCTAAGCAGAAGGCGAAGAAAGCTAAAGGTGAGCCGCCAACGCAACACGTGGAGCCGACGCTATCAGAGCTACAGAACACCATAATTGAGAAGATTAATGAGAGGGCAGATCAGACGGACAAGGCAGTCCAGCATAACAGTACCCAAATTGAGGACTTAAAAAAGTCATTGGAATTCTGCTTCCAAGAAATAGCAAATCTGAAAAAACAAAATAACACGCTGCAGGAGCAATGTAAAGTCCTGGATCAGAAAGTTTCTGACCTGGAACTCAAACTCAATAACGCAGATCGACACAGCCGACAGCTTAACCTCAGACTGTATGGTGTTCCTGAAGACAATAAAGACAACAACACTAAAAAAACTGTCCAAGAAATATGTCAAGCAATTCTACCAGAGAGCGAAGTGGGGTCAGTGCTTTCAGCAATGGACGTCGTACATCGCATCGGCGGTCTTCGACAACGAGATGGGACAACCAAACCTCTTCCACGACCGGTGTTCATCAGATTCCAGACCAGGACGGCCAGAGACGTGCTATGGAAAGGATCCAAGAACAGCAGCTACCTCAAAAACAAAAAGCTAAGCTTTAAAGAAGATCTGACCGCTGCAGAAAAAGAAATCCGAGGCAAGCTGTGGCCCGCGGTGGAGGAAGCCAGGAAAGCGGGTCGCAAAGCATATTTTGTTGGAACTCGAGCTTATATTGAAGGGAAAGAAATTAAGATATGAGAAGGGAAAAATATATTTCAATATACCTTTGGTGAGTTAAGACCTCCACTCTAACCTGAGATGGAGAAGGTGACAATCATTCTATCTTAGTGCAGATAATGCAATTAATAAGCAGATACTTGTTAGCTTAAACAGCTGAGTTACAGGTCTGCTGTTGTTCAGGGTGTTATTGTTTGTTTGTGTTTGTTTATGTCTATTTCTGTTTTTTCTGTAAATGCCAGGGGTATTAGGAACCAACTTAAAAGGAAAGCTTTATTTCTGTACTGCCTTAACAAAAGTGCTGATTTTTATTTGTTACAGGAGACCCATGCTTCAGAAGATGATGTAACGTTTTGGAGGAGTCAGTGGGGTCGACAAATATGGTTTTCTTTTGGTAGTAATAAATCAGCAGGTGTTGCTGTCCTGCAAGGAAAATTTAAAGGGAAAATTTTAAAATTTGAAACAGATACTGAAGGCCGTTGGATTACGCTTTTAACTGAAACTAATCAGTCACTTTTTTTAATCATCAACATATATGGTTACAATAACAAACAAGACAACAAGCAGTTATTTTTGACCTTAGAAGCCAAAATTGAACAAACATTACTCTCATTTCCTACTGCTAAAATTATATGGGGAGGAGATTTTAACAATGTGATGAATGATAATCTGGACAGATTGCCCTCAAAGAATCAAACAACAACTGAATTACATCATATCTGTGACAGATTAGGACTTATTGATATTTGGAGATCTAAAAATTTGGATAAAACTTCCTACACATGGAACAACAAAGACAGAACTCAACAGTCACGCATAGATTTTTGGCTTATTTCCTCAGATTTAGAAGACAACGTGACCGATGCCTCTATTGAACCAACAATACTGACAGATCACAAAGCTATCACAATTAAAATAGATGCAAACACTGACAGACATGGTCACAATAAAGACTACTGGAAATTAAATAACTCCTTATTAAAAAATGAAGAATTTAAAACTGAAGTAATTAAACTTATTAATAAATATTGGACTCAAGCAAATTTAACAAAATACTTTTGTAAAAACTGGGAACTATTTAAATTTGAAATTAGGAAAATGGCAATTAGAATAGGCAAAAAACTTGCCCAAAAGAAAAAAGAAAAAGAATCCCAAATAATAGATGCAATTTTAAGAATATCAGAAAAAACAGATATATCTGAAGAGGACTCCAAAGAACTTTCAATACTACAACTAGAACTGGATCAGCTCTATGAGGACAAAGCCAGAGGAGCTTTTGTGAGGTCCAGAAAAAAATGGTTAGAACAAGGAGAAAAGTGCTCCAAATATTTTTTCAACCTGGAGAAGAGAAACTTTGAACAATCATTTATTGGAAAGCTTAAAATTAACAATGTGATTTGTGATAATGAGCAAGTTATTTCAAACTATGTTTCAAACTTTTATCAAAACTTATACTCAGAAAATTTAGAAGATGAAGAAAGAATGGACGCATTTCTAAGAGAACATGAAATGGATACCATCAAGATTGATGATGACTTTAAAAGAGATTGTGATAAAGAAATTAATCTAAAGGAAGTTCAGGACTCTATATGCTCTCTTAAGGATAATAAATCCCCTGGCAACGATGGCATAAGTAGTGAATTCTATAAACAGTTTGCAGGAGAACTGGCCCCTTTTTTAAAAAATATGTTTGAAGAGTCAATACTGAGAGGTGAATTAGCCCCAACTCTCCAGCAGGGATTGATTAAGCTCATCCCTAAACCCAAAAAAGATCATTTGAGTATTGAAAACTGGAGACCAATTAGTCTTTTAAACAATGACGCTAAAATATACGCAGTTATCTTTGCCAAACGACTGAAACTAGGTTTAAATGATATTATTAGTGAAGAACAATCTGGATTTATGCCTGGAAGAAACATTAGCAATAATATTCGTCTAATATTGGACATGATTGACTACAATGATTTTATTCCTGATGAAAGCTTTATTCTGTTTATCGACTTCTACAAAGCGTTCGACACCATAAGTCATAAATTTATGTTCAAGTCTATTAAACATTTTGGATTTGGAGTTTTTTTTTCCAAAGCTATTAATACCCTGTACCAGGGCTGTAACAGCTCGGTCAAGCTGGCACATGGGACAACGAGAAGGTTTAATATCAATCGAGGTATCAGACAAGGATGCCCTCTAAGCCCATTCTTATTTCTTCTGGTTACACAAATTATGTCTATACATGTAAAAAAAAGGTCAATTCCAAGGCATCTTAACTCTAGATAGACACTTCACATTATCACAGCTGGCTGATGATACTGCGTTATTTATCGCTAATGTAAATGAAGTGAGGAATGCAGTTGACTGTATCCAGGAATTCTCTTCAGTATCAGGTCTAAAAATGAATCTTAATAAATCTGTTCTGTTCCCACTAAAAGACTGCACACTTTCTGAAATTAATGATATTCCTGTCAAAGAGCAATTTACATACTTAGGAGTGAATATTGAAAAGAATCAAAATTTGCGTAGCAGCTCAAACTTTGGCCCTATTATACAACAAATAACAACAAAATTTAACATGTGGCTAATGAGGGACCTGTCATTAAATGGTAGGGTACTACTGTCAAAAGCTGAGGGAATATCTAGATCTGTATATACTTCCTTATCATTAGAGATGCCAAAAGATGTATGCAAAAAATTAGATAAAATATTATTTGACTTTATATGGAAACATAAATGCCATTACTTAAAAAAAGATATTCTCTGTAATAATAAAACATTTGGAGGTCTAGATGTCCTAAGTTTTGAAATGCTAAATAATTCCTTTAAAATTAAATGGTTAACTAACTTATTAAAAGGAAAAGATACGCTTTGGAACACTTTCCCCAACCATATTTTTAATCGGATAGGAGGAATCCAATTTTTATTAAAATGTGATTATAAAATTGAAAAATTACCTATTAAGTTATCGAGATTTCACCAACAAGCTCTCCTGTCTTGGAAACTTGCCTACAAACACAACTTCTCCCCAACTACATATTGCATTTGGAACAATGGGAATATTTTATATAAGAACAAGTCGCTTTACTACAAAAATTGGATGGAAAATGGAATTATGCTCGTACAACAACTATTAAATGATAATGGAACCTTTATGACATACACTGAATTTCTGACTAGACTTAAAATTCCTGTAACACCTAAAGAGTATGCTGTAGTTTTTGATGCTCTACCAAAATCTATGAGGCAGCTCTTCAAAGGAACAAAATTGAACAATTTGCCTAGAGACCAACTTAGAAGCCCCGTAATGCTGGATGGAATCGATGTAACAAAAAAAACATGCTCCAACAAACTCATAAGAACTTGTCTGCAGAAGATCACTCTGCCTCTTGGTAGATTTTTCTGGTCTTCCATATTTGAAGGAGTTAACTGGAAGCAGATGTGGTTAAATGGGGAAAAATTTTGCATAACAAACAAAGTTAAAGAGGTTTCATATAAAATTATTCATAATGTATATCCTGTTAAAAAAACACTGGAAAGATTTAAACTTGACATTGACTATTCTTGTACATTCTGTGAACTACACATAGAAACGATTTCTCATTTATTCTATCAATGTGTTCATACAATCTCATTCTGGAGAGATGTGCAGCAATTCATACAGCAAAAAACTGGACAAATAATTCAGCTTACAGAGAAAGACATTATACTATGCTTTGAAGACAAAGGCACGAATAAAGACTTATTGCACTTCACCCAACTTCTACTTCTCCTGGGAAAGTTTCACATTCACAAGAAAAAATGGTCCAACTCCAAACCAAACATAACCCATTTCAGCAAAGAACTTCTTCAATACATCACCTCAATTAATGGACTGGAAAACCAAAAGGCAATGAAAACCATCTCAACTCTGGAAAAGCTTAATGTGAATTTAACCTCTGTATAAATTGTAAATATAATTTCATGGTTTTTTATGTTTTGTACTTGAATATTATCTTTTTTACACTAATAGCTATACCCCTGGCAAACAGATGTTTGTAATGTTTGATTAAAATCTTTAATTAAAAAAAAAAAAAAAAAAAAAAAAAAAAAAAACTTCACTTGCCTATCTTTTTACCCTGATGCACCCATCACTCTGGAACAGGATAAATCTGGACTCATCAGACCACATGACCTTCTTCCATTGCTCCAGAGTCCAATCTTTATATTCCCTAGCAAATTGAAGCATTTTTTTCCAGTTATCCTCACTCATTAGTGGTTTTCTTAAGGCTACACAGCTGTTCAGTCCCAATCCTTTGAGTTCTCTTCACATTGTGCGTGTAGAAATGCTCTTACTTTCACTATTAAACATAGCCCTGAGTGCTACTGTTGTTTTTCTTCTATTTGATTTCACCAAATGTTTAAGTGATCGCCGATCACGATCATTCAGGAATTTTTTCGGCCACATTTATTCCTCGAAGACGATGGGTCCCCACTATCCTTCCAGTTTTTAATAATGCGTTGGACAGTTCTTAACCCAATTTTAGTAGTTTCTGCAACCTCCTTAGATGTTTTCTCTGCTTGATGCCAATGATTTGACCCTTCTTAAACAGACTGACATCTTTTCCACGACCACACGATGTGTCTTTCAACATGGTTGTTTAAGAAATGAGAAGCAACTCATTGCACCAGTTGGGCTTAAATAACTTGTTGCCAGCTGAAAGATGCAGTAATTATCCAACAGGAGGCTCGTACATATTTGCTTAGTTAAATCCAGGTGGCAACTTTTTTTTTTGGCCAGGCAGTGTATTTCTGTCTTTAACTTGTGTTTTATTTGTCTTTCCTATAATAGAAAGTACATCTGGATCTGTTATTCTGTTTGTTTCTCCGTCCTGTTCCTCTCAAACCCCCAGCCAGTCAAAGCAGATGGCCACTCGTCCTGAGGTTCTGCTGGAGGTTTCTTCCTGTTAAAAGGGAGTTTTTCCTTTCCACTGTTGCCAATGTGCTTGCTCAAGATGGGAGAATGTGATGAAGTGAAGATTCAATGTAATCTGCTGGCTTCCTTAATTGGCTTTTTTTAAGTACACAGTGAATGTTGCTGTTCAGTGCCCTGAGACGACTTCTGTTGTGCCTTGGCGCTATAGAAATAAACTGAACTGATACATTTAGTCAAAGCTTTGCCTGCTGACAAGATTCTGTTCCAAAAGTTTTGACCATTACATGTGCCGTGATGACGAGATTAATTTGATCCTAATCTGACTTTCATGTTTTTTACCTCACCAGAAAGCAGATTTTGCCATCTATAATTAAACGTTAACTTATGTTCTCAATTTATAAAACTGATGCATGATGCAAAAAACAGATTTTATTTAAAATAAGTACACAAGCACAATAAACTTTAAAAAAAAGAAGCTTCTACTGCCTCCACTAGAGGTCTCTATGGCTCCCCCTTTCTCTCTATGGGATGTCCCCATTCAGACACATGCACACATTCCTCTTCCTACTAGGAGGATGCAGGATAATCATATGATGAATAGCAAAAGAGTTCTGAATTTAAATTGTACTTGATCAACAACAAGCAAGCTGAGAGCATAAAAAATTAGACTTCTTTTGTGTTCATCTTCAGAAGCCTTCTGTAATTTTCAGAACTCAAACTAACCCAGTGACCCAGAATCTAACATTTCCTGAAAACCCCAAACAAACATTGTTCAAAATGAGTCAATGATTTGGGCCTCACAGAAGAATGAACAACAAGCTTCGGCAGAGGTGGGACGCCCGGCGTGGCGCATGCATTCTTCACGCGCTGGCAGCATGAGCGATGTGGGTCACTTAGCAAGTGGCCAGGATTCAAAACAAAGAAAAGGCCCAAGCAATGGGGTCCACTGGATAAATTTGTCAATGTCTTGTGCCTTAAGGCACCCAGCCTTGCCTGACCCCAACCTCCATTCTCAAGATAAATACCTCTGTCACCATTCACCTTCAGTCCCTGGACACAAATTTAACTTGTC
The DNA here is from genome assembly GCF_014905685.2 of Nematolebias whitei. Lineage (NCBI taxonomy): Eukaryota > Metazoa > Chordata > Actinopteri > Cyprinodontiformes > Rivulidae > Nematolebias > Nematolebias whitei. The sequence continues at coordinate 30,114,254 of NC_056514.1, read as the reverse complement.
ATCCATCATCCTTGTACTGAGGTATAATTTTCCCCCCTTGCAGTAATGAGTTTAAGACCCCTGAACAGGCCAGGGATAGGATCTCACCGCTGAGGATGACAAGGCATTTTTGGAAACCAGATTTTTGTGTGTTTGAGTGTGTGTTCTTGCCATTTGTATAAAATTGCTTGATCTCAATGCACGCTGCTGCAAAAGGTTGCCAACTGGATAAATGATTGACTGTGACATTCATAGCAACTGCGGGTCCATACAAAGTTCAAGCCGCGGAAGGTGTAAAGCTCTGGGTATTTGTTTCTCTCAAATGGCCCCGGCTGACAACCTTGTATGATAATGTGCCCACTGTACATCATCTTAATTGACACTTAAATCTGTCAGTAGCCTTACAAATGGCGACCTTCTTTGGGGAACAAATCCTTTTTAATGTGCATTCGTTGTGAGTGATTGTGCATGGGGGAGGGGGAGGGGGGGAGTGAATGGAAACGCTTGAAATAGAGAGAAAAATGTCAAGATAAATATTACAACACAAACAGAACCGATGTCTCTTCTGTGGCGCGTTAAAGAACTTATTGCAAAGGAGTTGTCATAAATTAAAAAAGGCCTTGTACTGTACATAGTTGTGGCTACAGGCTAACAGCCCAGTATGGTGAAGAAACTAAAACTGCTTCCAAATCCCTTTTCACCTGTCTGATTAGGATATTTTTTTTCCTTGTAATGTTATTAGCAGCCTGGTTAAAAAGGAGCCGCAGTGCACTCGGGGTTTGCTTATTAATTGTTGTTTTCATGTCACCGCCGCTGTGTGCACCCAGTGATTTAATCAGCTAAATTCACTGCCATGGGAGCCGCGGCTTGAGCCAGGTTTAACGCTTTAGGTGTAATAATATATTGCCAATGAACCTGTCATTACAATTAATTTCCAAAGATACGTATATATGCCCTGAATAACACTGATTAGCTAAATGGGATAGACTTGTTATTGCATTGCTTCAATGCATAAAAGCATTTCATTAATTTAATCTCCACTTGCTCTTTGCAGCCCCTGAATGTGGGCTCATTATGAAAGATCGCTTTGACTGGATGACAGTTTAGGGCAAAATAGTAAGCCTATTATCACATGGACATTGTTAGGCATTGAGTTGCATGAGTGCTTTTTGCCTCCTGAAGGGCTGTAATGACCTGAGGGCAGCAGCGTCTATGCAGCTCACAGGTACAATCTTGTTTACCTCAATTCTCAACAGACTTGCACCTTTCACTCCTTTGAGACCTGATCTGGCTTCTTTATCCTCACCTCTGTCGCCTGCCTGGCCCCTCTCTTTAATCACAAAGCATCTTTCTGCACTAAGGCTGCATGTTATCAGAAGGGACAAGGCCTCTGGTACATGCTGCAATTAACCTGGGGCCTTGTTACCAATACACCCAGTGGATCAAGCCAGTCTCCGTGGGCAAATAGTGCAAACAAGATCTCTCTACTTTGCATTCAACTAAAGTAAAAGCGATGACAAAGAGAAAAAAATAACTTATATGCATTGTATTGCAAGAACTCAAGGTGCTAAAAGCAAAACTGCTTTGAAAGACGAATAATCTCCACGTCAGAAGCAGGTAAGAGGTCCCCATGATCTCACAAACTGATGCAGTCACTATTTCAAAATCCTTTCCCCAATGAGGAAGGATTGCAAATGCAGGCTTCTGCAGCCATCGCTCCTCACAGCCGATTCTTTGAATGACAACCGACAGCTACAGTGATGCAGAGAGGGGCGGACAGAGATGGATGGATCGATGGACGACCGCATATGCAGACGTGCCTATTGATAAACCCCTGCTGACAACAGGCGAACACTTTGGGCTCATCGGGGGAAATGTCAGTCATGCTGTCCATTAGTTTGCATGCATTTCAGGTCGGATGTCCTCAACCCACGACCGTGGGGTACTAAGGCCAGCCCACAAGGCCCGTAACATGCCAAAACACTTTTTTATCACTTGTCAGATGACGTTTCACTTTGTGTCAATCCAGCATTCTCTGCTACTGTTTGTGACAAGGAGGGAGGCAGTCTTGAGGTTCGACAGTGACGGACAGATAACGCATATGATGAGCTGAAACGCTCATGATGTGCTACTTCATGAATTCCGTGTGCAAGAAAACATTTTTGATTTAAGGGTGCATATGCATTGTTCACACAACACTTCAATGTGGACTTTACACATTCCTCATGCTACCATCCACTAGCTATGACATGCATGCATTTTTGAACATGCATTTAGGGTTTCTTACACAAAAAATGTTAGATGACAAACACTGAAGGAAAACATTTTGTAAAAGCACACTGCTAAGATAGATGGTTGTTCAAATCGGATGTTATTATTATTATTTTTTTTTTTGCAAAGTACTAATAGGGGAAAATCTTTCATGGAAATGTTTTACTCATTTTGAATCCTATCTTCTTTCTGCAGTCTTGAAGACACAGACAGCTCAATTGTTTAGCAACAAATTGAAGCAAAAATATTTCAACCAGAACAAAACTGAAGCTCAGGTAAAACAGCCCAACTCACAGTCCACCATCAGCCTCATTATATGGTTGACACACATTTCTTCAACTGCACCAGTCTGCCAGGGGTATGCCAGGTCCATCAGTGTGCAGCCCAAGACTTTGTTGCCATGGAGTCTTTGGACTTGGGCTTTGGATGCTGGCGATGCATATTCTGCAACTAGATTCCCATTTTAAAGTTGCCACCCAAAACTCAACTACAAAAAATAGCAAAAGGAAAACAACAAGAAAGGTTATAAGATTTGCTGCTATTCACAATTAGATAAATCACCCAAAAGCCACAAAGACCCAAATACTTGCATCAAATTCAGAGTTTAAAATTAATTACTCTAATTTTATTTATAATATTTTGAACAGTTGACAAACAAATTGTACCTGCTCTGGGCATCTCTCTTCAGTGAACCCTTGTTATTCTGATAAAGTTCAGTCAGGTCCTCTGGACGGTTTTTGTTTTTGTTGAAACATTTCGTCCATCCAAAGGACTTCGTCAGTCCTTGTTAATCTGGTTTCCTTTGCCTCAGTCACAGTTGATCTTTCCAGTTTGGCTTTACACTTCTAACTTTTCTCTTACCCTGTGGAATACACTATTTTACCCTTAGAGCCATCTGTGCAGGAACCTTGAGTTTCTAGTAGGTCCAATCATTTTGGACAGGTTGAGTCTGACTAAAATGTGTATCCTGATCCTCCAGGTTGTAGGTTGTACTCTGGGTTATTGACCCATTCTGGTAAAATATTTATGTTACAGAAATTTCAAAATAGTCAGAATCATCCCAACTAGAAACTGGACAAGGAGGTTTCTTTTTAAGAAGAGCTCATTGCACATAATTGTAAAAGATTATTCCACATCATCTTACAGCAAATGTAAAGACCAGGCGAGAGACCTGAAATATTAGATGCTATCTATTAGGTTAGAGTCTAAACTGCAGACCTGAGTTAATGTGTGTGAGTGCATGAGTGTGTGTGTCAGCAAGACAGTTGTTAATGGCACAGAAAATCATGTCAAGTTCCTAAAGAGTGGAACGCTAATCCTGGACTCATTACGATGTGATTTACAGACAACCACGTCAACTAATTTTCATGTAAACTGTAGCATCTGCAATAGTGACATGGGTAGCTCAGACACTGCTAACAAAAAGAAATGTACCTTTTACATGAAATACATTTATATGATAAAATGTTTATGTTCGTCTAACAGCTTTAGTTGTGAAAACACGAACTATAATTTATGTATTTAGTATGCAAGGCGTTGAGACACAGAGATGCATCAAATTGTAAAGATGTTAATAATATTTAAACCGTCACGCTTTTAGTGGTACAGTCCTTCATGAAGATCCATAAATTGTCCTCAGCAGTTTCCAGCATGGAGATAAACATGACTCTAATCAACAAAACTGGAGTGCACTAGCAGGACTTAATGTACTTTGATATGTATTCTCCAAATCACTGCAAACTCGAGGCCATGATCTATCCACTGACAGGTAATGGCTTATCACTCTAAAAGGTCCCAACAAGCTGCAGACTGGAGAATCTTGTTTGTTCCCCTAACAAGGCCATTCTTGGTGTGGAATGGCAGTCAAATCTGAATTCTGCTCAGGGAGCCCAGGGAAAAACGCCTGATGAATTTGTCAATACTATAAGAGTGATGGGGCTCATATGTGTGTAATGGACTGGATGTTCCTCAGTATTGCCTGTCAAGATAGGAAACTATAATGAATGGCACACAGGAGCACAGCTGTAAGTACATAATGCATTTACATTCATTTAAAATGACATGACACTGGCAAACATTTTAATGATTTTTTTTTATGTTTTTTTAGTTCAGGTCTGATGTAATAGTTTCCTCATGTTTAAAAATCATTAATTGTCATAAACATAAAGCACATGTCAAAAAGTACTTAACAGATCTTTACCAAACTTGTATATTTTTTTAAACATTAAATGATAAAAATACTTATGTTTATTATCATTCTTATTACGATCATTATATTACTATTATTAGTATTATTTCTATTATTAATATTATTATAAATATATTTAAAATTATTATTAAAGTGCATGTTCCAGTGTGTAGCCTTTAGGCAAAATGTTTTGCAATGACAATATGAACGTTTTAAAGCTAAATCATATGAAAATATGAACATATCAAGTTGATTATTAACCATAAAAACATGTATTTATTTTTTGCATTTAATTGCAACTATAGTTACCTAAAATATTTGTAGGAATGGGTAGATGAGGCTGTTGGTATTTAGTTGCTTGCAATCTGTAGATTTGCCACTAGATGTCACTAAATACACAAACTGAACTTTTAAAATGTAACAGTCTTATTGCTGTGGCTGTGTCGTGTATGTCACTACCTTACAGTCATAAGTCAATTAATCTAAATGTTACTCACTACCTGTGCAAGAACATGTCACACAACCTATGTAGTATATATTATACTGATCTGCTACAACTGTATGTCCCACCATGTTCCCTGAGGTCAGCGGACCAGTTGCTCCTCACAGTTCCAGGAACTCGTCTTAAGCACAGAGGTGACAGGGCCTTCTCTGTAGCAGGACCAAGACTTTGGAACGAGTTACCTCTGCTTGTCAGACAGGCCCCCTCCCTCTCGGTTTTCAAGTCCCGTTTAAAAACCCACTACTATTCAGTAGCTTTCAACACCAGATGATCTGTGTTTTGAACCTGTACGCTCCACACTGGTTTGTCTAGTCGTCATATTTATTATCTGCATCGTTTTTATGTCTATATTCTGATTGACCTCATTTTGTATATTGCTTTGTGTGTTGCCTGTTGTTCTGCCTGTACAGCGCTTTGGTTGGCCTTGTCGCTGTTTAAAGTGCTCTATAAATAAATTGGTATGGTATGGTATACTCATTATATATCATGTAAGGTTATATTACTACCTGTGAAATATTTGTTAATACCAATTAATCCTATTTGCATCATTATATTCTAACATGTTCTTTACTATATTTCTTCTGGACCTTGTAAATATTATATATATTTTTTTATTATGGTACAATGTACTTTATTTTGTACTTTTATTGCAGGCTTTAGTATTTCTTGTTCTTTTTTAGCGAGTCAAATTGGTTCTCATCCTGAACATTTCATTCATTGCATTGCTGACCTTGTGTTAACTTGCATATGACAAATAAACAATAAACATGCAAAATGTTTAGCTGTTACTACTTCTCCCGTTTTACAGTGGGGAAAGAATTTTCAGTATCTGTAAAAAAAAAAAAAAAAATTTCAAAGTGAATCTGAGGTTTAATCAAATATGTACCGTACTTTTCGGCCTATAAGTTGTGTTTTTTTTTGCATAATTTGCATGTCCTGCGACTTACAGGCTGAAGCGACGTTTATATGGATTTTTTCCCCATATTTATAAACCAATTTTTGGCTGAGATATGACCGTTTTCATTCATTCTGACTGAAAAAAATTGAACAGTACCATTTTCAGCCACTAGATGGCAGCAGAGCAGTAGTAGTAGTAGTAGTAGGGCATGTCGTTGTATCATGTAATAGGTAAAAGTGGCTATAAGGACAAATTCAAAAAAGTTCAATACAAAAACAACTGGACTTTATTATACTTTATTGTTTGTCTTGAACTTTTTTGAATTTACCATGGGCTGGATGACTGAGAATCTTCACCAGCTTTTAATGACACAGTCGGCTTGCCACAGTCCCCCCCCCCACCTTCGTTCGGCTCGCTGCTTGGACCAACCGTCAAACCAGCTGCACCGCCCTGGCGAAATGCAGCTAATTTTACTATTAAAGTGCATTTATTAAGTAAAAGTTCAACTGAGACACACCTTTACTAAAATTTTGAGCAAACAAATAATTGTTTTAGGTGCTTTTCTTGTTAAGTTTCAAAGAAACGAGCAGCATTCCTCCGTATTTTTTTCCCTCCCTCTGCGCAATCCTGGAGCACCGAGGCAGCGAATACAGCTGATTTGACCGTTAAAGTCCTTTTATTAAGCAAATGTTAGATTGAGACACACCTTTACTAAAATTTTGAGCAAACAAACAATTGTTTTAGACATATTTGGACCGATGCGACTTATAGGGTGGTGCAACGGGTACGGCGGAAAATACAGTACTAAAAGAGTTTACGATTAACTAAACAGTTTATTGGCTTGTCAACTGAACATGATTGCAAACGGCTATTTTTACATCCTTAACTAGCGTAAACAAGACACGGAAAGAAAGGCTCTTATTTGCATCTGTATTTAGAATGACTAATTTTTTAAAGTTTTGTGTAAAATGTACTTTTCAGTCCATATAAAGGCAAGAACAGATTAATATCCCAGCTGAGCAATTTATAGCTGCAGATTTTGTACCCGATAGACAGGGCTGTAAAAAAAATGAGAGTTTAAGTAAAACCTTGGATGAATAATAGACTGCTTCCCAAGCAGAAGCACTTTTGGTGGTAGGAGGTTAATATTCTCACATGTCATTAGGTCTGCTGGCTCGACTGATGGCTCATTGAATGAGGCAGCAAATGATTTCCTCATGCTGCAGAGGACATAGCACTTCAAAGGGAAGGGGCTGAGGTCAGGACAGCACTCCGCTTTGATTAATGACCGGGGCTCAGCAGAGGTTGCCTGTAGGTAAAAATGTGACAGTGAATTGGATGTGAGGGAGACTGACTTTTAAGCTAGATTTGACCCACCTCTAGAAAAACAACAACTTGCAGATACCATCACACAGGTTGGGCTGATGGTTTGTGACTGGAAAGCTTGCAGACCTGGTTTAAACGATCTTACAGTTGAAATATGCTGGCTGGCAAGACAATCTGACATCATAGTAGTAATGAATTATTTAAAATTTAAGTGATGATGATAGGACTACTATACTGTGAAATTACTTCATACGACACTCAGTTGATGTTGAGCTTAATTCTTAAAGATTCACTGAAAACTTGAAAATGTGATTCCTTAAGCAGAATTAGTCTTGCGAGGGAATTAAACACCACCTCCTGGGTCGTCATTCTCCAGGGCCCCATTATCACCCTCCTTATTAGTTTTTGACTCAGCAGAACAAAACGTGACCACCTCCATCTTTGATCTCTCATCCGCTGACACAAATCCTTTCAAGCCTCCCGACGTTCCTCTGGCTAAGGTAATTAGCACTAATTAAAAGGTTTCCAGCTGCCTTGTGTGCATTTTTATTTTTTTGGGTTCCTCTAAAGCACATTGTCCTCACAGGTGCGTTTGCTATGTTTACTGTGAGCATGTCATTCACATTTGTTCACAGTGCACGATCAAAGAGCTTATGACTATTGTTTGTGGATGATAAAAAGTAAAGAGGGAAGTCACAGACTTGTTGCTAATAGGAAACTATTACAAAATGCAGCATGTCTGATATGATTTTTCTATTTATCAGCAGATTAATTATTGCCAAAAGGAAGAGCAATAATGTTTTTGCCTGTGTCTATTTCCAATATGTCTCGAACCACGAGATCCAAGTTTTATGAAACTTGAAGAAAGTAATCCTCAGATGTATATGTACAATAACTTTCTTTTAAAGACAACTTAATTCAAGATGGCTGCCACAGTTAAAAGAAGGTTAAAAACATGGCTGTAACTCGGTTAATTTTTACAGATATTGACTTAAAATTGAGTGTGTCAGCAACTGATCCTCGACATGTTCGTTACATAAATTGCACAAAATCTTTGTTTAAATTTTTGTCGTTAACTATTTGGAGTCAGCTGCCTGTTAGCAAAATATCTCTGAAACTTAGTGAAAGGATTTTAATGAAGCTTTTAAAAAGTAAATTGAATATACATCTACAGTAGCCCGACTTCACGGTACAACTTTTGCGGACTTGCTCTTTTGCGGGTTTTCAACCTAAGATTGTACACGACGCACGACTGTCAACTTTAATATCACTCACGTGATTGAGACGGTACAGGATAAAAAATTAACGGGAGCAGACGGGAGCGGAAACCAACCAATAGGACAAAAAACAAAAACAAAACAAAAATACTTCAGACAGGTGCCGTCATTTTGTAGTTTTCTTTCAATAAGCCTATACTGCAACACCAGTCAAAAGAACTACACAGCCCAGAAGCCAACAGTGCTTCCGGCCGCTGCTTTCTGACAAAATTCAAAGAACAGCAATGGAGGGAGCATACAGTAGCAGAGAAACCAATGTCGTAAAAATAGTTTTCAACGCAAAGTCTGAAGTAACTATCTATTTAAGCTCACAGAACTGACAGGAAAGTCTCAAATAATCCTGAAACTGAACTCATCTTTCAAGCTGTAGTATTTTCACTAGTGAGTACCCATGTAAAATCTTGCAGTACAGTAGTTCCTCATTTATCGCGTGGGATCCGTACCCTGAAGACCCACGATAAGTGAAGAACCGCGAAGTAGGAATTGTAGAACAAGTAGTAAGTAGTAGTTTATATATATATATATATATATATATATATATATATATATATATATATATATAAAGGGGTTTTAAACCCTTCCCACACTCTTGCAATATTCTAAACAATGTTTTTAAACTCTAAATGCTCTAAAAGAGCACAGAATGTCATGATTTCAGCTCTGCCTCCACTGCTCTCAGCCACCTGCAAGCGCTTTTGGCCACACCCACTTCTATACTCTGCAAGGAGAACAGCTGATCAGCTGCAGCAGGAAGTTTATCTTGCAGTATAGGCTGCACAAAGGTGCCGCAGGTGCGCTAAATTATTTAAAATAGCTTATTTTAAATAAAAATTCCATGCCGATCGTGCGGCTCATCCATCAGTCTGCCAATTGTGTGTCATGTCCAATCTTATTTTTGAAAAACTGCGATAGAGTGAGTGCAATAAACGAACCGCAAAGTAACGAGGGACTACTGTACTGTACAGTACATGTTGTAAAATGTACATATAGGTTTAAGAGTTTAGAACATTGTTAAGAACATTGCAAGATAGTGGGAAGGGTTTATATTGCTTTAAAATATATATAAATACTAAAAAAATACTTTGCCGATTTTCACCTATCGTGGGGGGATGTGGAACGTAATCCCTGCGATAAATGAGGGACTACTGTACAGCTGATCAAATTAAAGAAAACAGAAAAAGTGCTTCAAATGTTAGTTTAATTTGAGCTAAAATTTAATATGGTAGTAGCTGAGAGTCATTAAACAAAAGGTCCTCTGAGCACTATGTACCACTATGTTGCATTATATTTTGCAAGATTTGACCAAAACGACCACAAGTACATAAAATAATCTTAGTCTAAAACTGGCCAGTGATATGCAATTCTCCAACTACTTCAGTATGACTTTGATTGCCATAACTTAAACAAGTTATACATATTTTAGCATAATTTATCAAATAATGAATTAAAGTTTTGGCGCGTAAGATTTTCAATAACATTCTAGTTTTTTGTGTTTTATATATCTGAGAGCTGTTTATTTTTTTACTAAAAGAAACGTATTCTCTGTAACCAGAATATTCCTGTTTTATTTCCACTCAACTATTAAAAAAATAATAAAACATAAAATAAAATCACCTGACCTTGTGAATACAAACATTTTAAAGTCACTTACAGGCCCATAAACATTAACAATCATTTCCCAGCCCGCTTCGGTTACATCTGAAGTGCTCTTTATTGTGTAACGATCCAAAGAATCTGAAAAGATTGCCACTTCAAAGCCTCTCTTGAAACCTGTCGCCCATGCAGCCTGCTGACATGTCAAGCTGGGATTAAACGTCCCCCATAATCATTTCTTTGTGTTCAAATGAGCCCATTGTTTATTTGCACCTTGGGTGACAGGCGTCAAGGGCGCGTTAGCTCTGCAGTGGCACAGGAAGTGGTAAAATGGACAGATTTTCTTGTAGGTTTTTCCTACTATCAAGATGTTTTACCTCACAAAGATGGCAGATCTAAAGTTAATGTGACATTTACTGCAAGTACAAATACCCCTCGTCTTAGTTTATCATTCTGTAATGACGTAAACTGAGAAGTGGAGAAAGTGTGCTTTGTATTTTATTTAACAATAATTTTAAGGGTTATTCAGTGCAAAGGAAAACAGAGGTATATGTCTGCTCCATTTGTTCATAGGAGATGCTCCCTCCATCACGTTGACGAAAAAAACAACAGATCTTTGTCTACGACCAGTGGTGCGTCATCAGCTCTGGGTCTCTAGTGAGGCAGAGATATTAAGCTTGGGCAGCAGGGAACACTTCTCAGGGTCCTTAAGAACTACAGTAAATCTTTAAACAATCTATCCAAACAATCCCTGCTGGGGGGGAAGACATGGTAACGTGATGAATAAGCAACATAAATTACCAAGCCCTGACCTTGAGAGTCCTCCACCAAGGCAAATATTTCACACCAAATGACAGAAAATTAGGGCTGACAAGTTGGGAGAGGAGACGCACCCTCATAAGGTTGCCCACCATGCATTCCTTGCAGGCCAAGATAAGTAGGAGGGACAAACTTCAAGCAGAAGGTGAGAGGGTAAAAGTTATATTTTTTTCTGCTTTTCTTTATAAGAACAATCAAATTTGCTTAACTTTAACTAAGACTCTGACTCAATATCAGCCTATCATTTGGATGTAACTGGGACCCTGTGTACATAATTTCGCTCCACCACACGTACCACATGAGGTTCGAATGACAAAGAATCTCTGACTCATTTAAGATAAACAGCTAATGTTCATCTTTTGTTCCCTACATCAAAATATACACTCATTTATATACATGAATATGTAATAATTCTATAATCAGTTTTTCTTCTTCTTTCGGCTGCTCCCTTATTCAGGGGTCGCCACAGCGCACGAAGACGTGGCAATTATTTTTATGCCGTATGTCCTTCCTTGCGCCACCACAGACCACCGAGCTACCACAGCCCTCTGTGTGGAGCGGAGCTGCCGACTAGGGAGAATCCAATTATGTACGTGTCTTCTACATCCTCAATGAACAATACGGACAGACACACCATTTTCCACTGGCCTCAGGAATCCATAGTGTATCCAGCTGCATGTGTCCCTTCAGGGCATGAGGGCTCTCCTTTGCCCCGTCTTCTCATCGAGAAAATTGTATCAGTTGCATTGAGAGACCAGCTGATCAGATCCATAATTTAAAGTTCGGAGAATATGTAGCGAGAGGCTCCGATAGGAATCACAAGACAAAGAGCAAAGCAGGAGGGAGGCAGGGCGGGAAGGAAAAGCATCCGTCCTCATCAAGAGCGAGCAGGAAAAAACAATGCTTAAAAAAACATGAATAAAAGTTATCTCTGTGGTATTACATTAGCCTTTGCACATTTTCATGTCATTTCATGATTAAGACTAAAAATGGTCAAAATAGAAAAATTGTGGCATTAGGTGCTTATCTCACATCCCTGCTCATAAGTCGCTTTGCTCCTCATTGCTGCACAAGAGAAAGGCTCTTAATACAATAAGCACTGCATCTAAACCTGGAGAGATTAAAATCTCATGTAACAGTGGCCCAGACTGAATTATTGCACTTTTTTTATTCACAAAACACTGAACCTCAATATTATCTACATGTCCTGGATGCAACTGTTGAACAATTTATTTAAAAATAAAAATAATTTATAGCCCACTAGTGTTTGGATTGATTGTAACAACAGTGACGAAAGTCACAGACTTTCTGCTGCTGGAGGCGACCAAATTGTAAGGCATTACTCACAATAACGCATATATTATAACCACCGAGAACTTACTTAAAATTCAATCCACTTTGGCATCATTATCATGTATCAACAAAATGAATGACTCCTTCAGAGTATGGTAATTATAATTTGATAAATCATCAGCAGAAAATTAACTAGATGTCAAAACATTCATTGGGAGGGGTGATGAATCGAGGATGATTGTGGTGATGAATTGTGTTAATCTGTGCAGTATGTATCCAGTGAAATGGCTAAACAGCCCAAGATGGATGGAGCAGAGAAGCTGCAAGGTCAGACCACAAAGCTGGAGGAAGAGGGGAATAATGGAAACGCTGTGCCTGGGTGCATGTTTCACTTTACTCACTTATTTTCCAGTTTGTTTGCTTTTTGTTTTGGTTTTTTGATCTATAGAGAAAAGCACTGAAAAACCAGTTAGTGGTGATTAATGATCTATTAATGAAAGAAAGACAAACCAGCAGTTAACACTGATGGTCTACTAACTGGTTTAGATTGGTATTTCAGCATAAATAATCTAGTTGGAACTGGTCAAATTTTATTGGCTAGCTTAGACAACTAATTTTACGTTACTTAACTATTCAACCAACACTAAAAATAATGAGATTGGCCGTAGAGTCCATGTTCTCATCGAGGATGAAGACTCGATGTAGACCTAATGCAGATTAAGAAGAAATTGCAGTGGTGGATCAGTTGGTAGAACTGTTGCCTCTTAACTAGAAGGTCTCTGGATTGAATCCCAGCTGGGGGACCTTTTTGGTTGGAGTTTGCATGTTCTCTCCATGCATGCGTGGGTTTTCTCCGGGTACTCCAGTTTCCTCCCACAGACCAGAAACATGCATGTTAGGCTGATTGGTAACTCTAAATTGTCCCTAGGTGTGAGTGAGCGAGTGAATGGTTGTCTTGTTTGTCACTCTGTGCCCCTGTGATGGACTGGAGACCTGTCCAGGGTGTACCCTGCCTCTCGCACAGTGATGGCTGGACATGGGCACCAGTGACCCCCGTGACTCAGAAAGTAAGAAGAGAGTAAAGATAATGTATGCATGTTTGTATGTACTGTATGTACTGTATACATATGTATGCATGTATGTATGTATGTATGTATGGATGGATGGATGGATGGAAATTTAAGTGGTTTGCCTGCATAGTGAGGGCCGAGGGAACTCTGTCAAACATGATTCTTCAGGGGAACCCATAAAAGGGGGCGTCCTCCTCGAAAACGGGCAGATATCCTTAGCTGGACAGGACTCCCTTTCCGTGTCCTCTACCGTCTTGCTGAGGATTGGTCCAGGTGGAGGTTGCTGGTGAATTATATTTGTACTGCCCCCACTAGGCTAAGGGACTGATCACGATGATAATTATGTAACTATTTAACATTTTTACACTTAAGGATTTTTATCAAACTATTAATGTATAAATTATAGTAATATATATTGTTTTCTAATTATTTTGCAAAAAAAATAAAGGTGGACTATAATTGTGTTTTTGCCTACACCATTGACTTTTGACGTCAACCCAATTTAAGATAGCTAACAGCTAACTGAACAGGCCATTTGTACAGATATTGACCTGTATTATGGTGTGGTAGTAGCTGAGACTGATCTTCAACACATATTTAGAGCACAAACAGACTGAGCAAGATATTTTAAAATTTATTTTACTAGAACTTATTTGTAATCAACTTTGTCTGGTAGCCATAAACCTCATGTACCACTGGACATGTTTTAATGAAACCTTCAGAAAGTTGTTATACACATCTACAACTCAAGTAGGTTTTAAGCTCATCCAATTCAAGATGGCTGCCGTGGCTAATTAACATTAGCAAAAAAAAAGTTTGAACTCGGTGAATTTTACAGATATTGAGTTAAAATTGATGTGGTTGTAGCTGAGCATGACCTTATGCACCATCTCATGGGATATCTCACTTTTTTTCCCAAGGTTTTATCAAAATGGATACAACTCTAATTTGTGAACATAAGATTAAAAAAACTAGCGTGAAAAGCAGGAAAATATGCATTTCTTCTTTTTATTTAGAAAAATTCAATAATTAATCAATTATATATTTTCTTAATAATTTAATAATATATATTTGTATAATTAAAATTTTAAATAATTTGTTTTAAAATAAAACAAGCTAAATTTCTGAAGACCTTTGACCTTTTGAGACCTACAGGGATTTTCTGTAATCCTCCCGTCTCAGAAAACAACTTAACGATGAGTAATCTACGGCTTTATTGCCTTTACGCACTTGTTTTTGCTGCAGTGAATATAAAATATAAATAAAATTTATTGGGTATACAGTCTCCCCTCCACACTCCTCTAACTGATTCCCCTTGGATGTTCTTGATGTGAAAGATGTAGCTGCTAAGTGAGAGAGGTCAAACACGAGTCCAGAAATTTATTACATGTGCTGAAACCAGATGGAGGCGACGCATTCATCACAGCACAGTGTCACCGAGGTAACACCCGCTTCACATAAAAGCCTGCTCCCTTTTCCCAGCATGACCACATGCCTCTTGTGGTGTTTACAACGACAACGCTCGTGTTAGTAAAGCAGCAAGCTGCTCTAATCATCCTCAGCTCGCACAGTCTGGCTTTCATGACCACTTTTTTTTTTTTTTACTTTTGCTTTTATCAATACTTTCTGCTCCGTAGTTGGGGAGATATTAAAGCCATAGCAGGGCGAAGAAGGGCGTTTCTGACACTTGCTCCCTCATTTATCAGTCTCCTTCATAGGCCCCGTCAGTGACAATGAAAAGATTTCACAATACCGCAGGCAGAAACTCATTCCAGCGGTAATCCATCATGCTCAGCCCAGCGGCCGCTCCACTGACCTAATCGGTAATGCCTGGCTGCGTGCTCAAGACTTCTGAAAGTGTCCCCCCCTTCATTAGGCCTAGTTAGAATGAGGCAAGTCATTGGGCTATACGTCCTGTTACTAGATGGGACCTACATGGCTTTCCATCTCTTTCCATGTGATGACATGAGTCGCATCTGTGTTGGAAAACAACCGAGGTCCATGACCCTCAAGAAATAAAAATGTCACATTTTGCATAAAAAGTAAAAATATATATTTATTTGTGCAACCTTGAAAGGAAAAAAGAAAACAAGAGAAAAAAAAAAGAATGGAGACTGTCTAATACACAAGCGGCGCATAAAACTGCAACAATTGAAACAACAGCAATAAATATTTCATGACATTCCCAACTGAGATTATTTGTGTGTGTGAGTTTTTTTAAGTTGTAATATTGCTGGGAGGGAAGTAAATCTGCCTAAATCAACCCCTTGCTGGCTTAGAGGACTTCTTTAGGAGTCCACCCCCCACTTTCCTCCTAATGCCCTCACCATGACTGAAAGTAGCTGCTGGATTTAAGTTCAGCCGGGTCGCAGAACTGCTGAGAGTTCGGTTCCAACTCTGTGGCTCTGCCAGCCCCGAGTTCAAGCAACACTCTGGTGAGCATTAGTTAACACACAGGAGGAGGAGAAGAGGGTGGGTGGTGGGGTGGGGGTGCTCTCTGACCCAGCACTGGCGTTTCTGGAGAGATTAGTCCCTAACCCCCACAGCTGAGTTTTCTGGCACATTTCTCTTATCTGCGCCGCTCCTTTAGCTGCTCCATCTATTACAGCTGTCTGCTGTGACCCGCCTCGTTCGCAAGACACCCGGTGAAGGTTGAGTGTGCGTTCTGCCAACATTTGGGTCAAATTAGGTGTGAACAAAGATCTTCATTGTCTTACAACTAAAGAAAAAGAAAATAAACCAGACAATACTTACCCTCCCACTGGGGTGCCAGTACCATTTGAAAGGCAAATTAAAGACTTTGGGCAACTTCAGATATATTCTGTATGTATTCAACCTTGGCTTGTTTGTTTGCAGTAATTGGAATGAATGTTTATAAAGGTGTCCAACTGAGCCTTAAGACAAAACATGAAAAGACCTTAAATGAATTCTAAGACTTGGTAAGAAGTGAAAAAGTGAACATTTAAAGTTAAATGAACAAACCAGAAAAATAACAAAAACCTTCATGCATCATGATCATTGCCCGCTGCTCTTCGGAGGTTACAGTCGAGGGCCAACAAAGAAATGGTAAAACAAACTTCAGAAATTACCTCATAAAATTTAAAAAGGCTGCTAGTATTGGAAAAATGTAATGGTCTATGTTGGGCAGTGGTGGGATGTAACTAAGTACAAGTACTTCGTTACTGTACTTAAATATATTTTTTAGATACATTTTTACATGATCTACTTTACTTAAGTAGAGTTAAATAATAATAATAATATGTGGGTACTTTCGACTTTTACTCCACTACATTTTACATTAAGTATCTGTACTTTCTTCTACACTACATTTCTATAATGTGTTACACGTTACATTCACGTTGCGGTTTTTTTCTTCTTTTTTTTCATTAGGTAGAAAGTAACCAATAGTTAGAGGGGAGTTGGTCCACTGAATCACTGCAAAGTGGTCAGGTAACGTTAGACCCGCCTTCAAGAAGAGTTGGACCAATGACGATTATTCTAGTATTTACGTCATTGAGCTGGGCGCACCCACAGCACCAGTAACACACCCAAAATGGATTCCACTGTGGAGAGTCAGCCAGAAAATATGTGCCACCCATGGCCTTATTGAAAGACTATTGAAAGACTATTGAAAGACTATTGAAAGACTATGGAAAGATTATTGAAAGACTATTCAGTAAAGCGGGACAGATTTTCTCCCAAAAGAGCCAGACTGGACTCAAAATACTTTGAAAACCCACTTCTTCTGAACTTGAACAAGACATTCTTGCAGCAATATTAAAATGTGTCAGTTCATGATGTTAGGAGACAGATGTCTCCAAATGGCTCGACACTCTGGTCCAAGTTTTGAAAATGGTGTCAGGAAGTTAAATTATTATTCACTATTGACCCATTACAAGGTTTAGACAGTATTTTAACTAGAGTTGATGACAAACTGGAGTTGAAATGATCAGAGCCTATTCCTTTGTTAGTTGTGTCTAATGCTCATTTTTTTCAGGCAGACAACTTTTACTTAAATGTGTTTAATGCAGTTAAAATGACACATTGGTTTTGCTTTGTGTTAAATAAAAACTTTCAAAGGTAAAATCATTCCTCTTATTTTGCTTAATGACATTTAACTCTGCAGGTCATCCCTGAAATTCTGACGCACAGAATCACAAGTCCAGGTGTGAACTGTGTTACAGAGTAAAAACAATAAAAACATGTATTATCTGCAGCATTGTTCATTAAAATGACACAACACTATTAATGTATTACAGAAAATATACATACGGTAGGTACACTTAATGATATTTTAGACCATTGCATTAGGTAATACATTCAGCAAGCACTTTTACTTTTAATACTTTAAATATTTTTAAAAGCAAGTACTTACTTTTACTTAAGTAAAAATGTTAATGTGGTACTTCTACTTTTACTAGAGTACATTTTTGTCTGTTTATTTGTACTTTTACTTAAGTACAGTGTTTGAGTACTTTCTCCACCACTGATGTTGGGTCATGATGTACCACCTTTAAGTCATGAACAGAATTTGCAGATACAGCTGTGCAGAGATGCTGAGTTTGTAAGAGACATGCTTTTCAGGCTGAAAAGTTAATTTCTGGACTTTGTGTATTCATTATGTCACTCAGGCTTTGGAAAATTAAAAAATCAAAGTTGGGTCATTGTGTAAACAGTAAAAAGAGAAAGCAATATATGCCAATCTCATAAACCCATATTTTTTTTTCTCAATACAACATAGTACATGTTCCAATAATGCTCAGTCAGGTCATCTGGACAGTTTTTTTTTTTTGTAGAGACGTTTCACCCTCTATCCAGAGGGTTTCATCAGTCTGAGGAATCCCAAGTAAACCGTTTCCCCACCAAGCAGTACACTCCTTGAGTGGACCAAGCAGTTTGCTGGAGATAAGATGGTTTCTGGGGTCTGTCCTGTCCCCCATCGACGACAATAGTACATGTTAAAACTCAAAAATTGTACTAGTTTTGGGAGGCATAGAGTCATTTGGAATTTAATGGCACATTTAAAATATTTGGTGTCACAGGCAACAAATGATGTTTATGTTATAAGTACAAAACCATCAGAATAACCTTTTGCAACAAATTAAGTTAATTAGCAACAGGTCATTAGGAAGACTGGGCATAAAAAGAGCATAAAAAAGCTGGATCTCTCAGATATAAAGATAGGCAGAGGTTCACCAGACTGTGAATAACTTCATCCAAAAATAATGAAACAATTTTATAATAATGATGCTAACAATGAAAATAGGGACTACTTTGAGTATCCCATCATCTGCAATTCTTAATATGAAAATATTTCAATAACTTGGAAAATCTCTGAGTCCAAAAAAAAAGAATGAAAGTCAATATTGACTGGTCATAATCTTCTGGCTCTCAGGTGGCTCTGCATTAAAAACAGGTCTGATTGTATTCTGTGCATCACTGCATGGGCTCAGGAACACTTTCACATATTTTTTTTGTTTCACATATTGTCTGTAAACACAGTTCACTGTACAGTAGTCCCTCGCTACTTCGAGGTTCGACTTTCGCAGACTCGCTCTGTTGCGGTTTTTCAAAATAAGAGTGGACATGACACACAACTGGCTGATTGATGGATGAGCTGCAAGAGCGGCATGGATTGTTTATTTAAAATATATATTTTTAATGATTTAGCACCTGCTGCACCTGTGTGCAGCCCACAGGTGCAGGGAGAAGCTCCCTCTGCAGCCTGTCATGATCTCCTGTCTGCCACGCCCACATTTCTGCTCCTGCTGAAGCAGCTTTGTCAAGGGTTAACCCTTTGCTGTCCAGCTGCACCGATTGACTTTTGTCTTCCAACTTAAAATTCAAAGTCACATTGTAAAATCGTCATAATTGCAAAATTTAAGTGTTACAAGTTATTTTTAATTACGTTAGAAGGTCTATTTCAATTGTTACAGTGTAATTGATCAAGAAGTGCATTTCTGCTCTGTGCTGCGTGAAGGGTTAACCCTTTGCTTTCCTGCTGTGCTTCTCTTCTCAACAATTTAAACTTAAATACTGTAATATTTTAAATAAACAATCCATGCTGCATGGGTTGTTTATTTAAAATATTAAAGTATTTAAATTTAAATTGTTTATTTACAAAGAAGGTAAATGGTCAATGGACTGTACTTACTGTATATAGCACTTTTCTATCTTATAAAGATTCTCATAAACTAATTACAATTACTAAACTAATTGCCCCTCGGGGATAATAAAGATACTTTAACTTGAACAAAGCGTCAAAGTTCATGCTCAACAATCCAGGTAAAGTAATCCAACAACGTTCAGTCAGGTCATCTGGACAGTTCCTTTTTTTGTTTAGAGACGTTTTGCCCTCGATCCGAAGGGCTTCATCAATCTGAGAAGTCACAAACAAACTGTTTTCCCCACCAAGCATTATACTGTGTACTGCTTGGTGGGGAAAACGGTTTATATATGGTGGAAGGTGGGAGACTGGGAGCGAAACTTGAACCTGGACTGCTGTATCCCTACTTCACTGTTTTTCCACTTATCGTGGGGGCGTGGTCCCCTAAACCCTGTGATAAACAAGGGACTACGGTAGTACCAACATTTTTTTCCTTTCACCTGCTCCCTTCTTCAGGGGTCACCACAGCGAACTGTCGCACAAAGATGCAACCACAGACCACCGAGCTACCACAGCCCTCTGTGTGGAGCAGAGAGCTGCCATGTAGGGCATCCGGGGGAGCAGCTGGTGGGGGTTAAGGGTTTTGCTCAAAGACACAGAGTGGGGCAAATGAGGGTGGAGGCAGGTGTGAACGTTTCACCTTTCTCACCCACATTTTGATGTTGCCGGTACTGGGAGTTGAACCAGGGATCTTCTGATCACAGGCCCACCTTCTCTAACCTCTGCGCCTTCTGTATTACCAACAAATGCAGGTTAAAAAAAAAACCCTGATAACTGTTCTGTGATCAGAAAAATCTAAATTTAACATTCTTTTTGGAAACCGCAAACACCATACCCTCTGTATTAAAGAGGAGAGAGAGGGACCATCCTGCCTGTTATAGCACTCAGTTCAAAAGCCCACCTCTCTGATGTTATAGGTGTGCAACAGTGCAAGTGGCATGGGCAGTTTACACACCGGGAAAGGCACCAACAATCCAGTAAAGTATAGGTTTTTGAAAAACATATGCTCCAATACAGATTTCTTTCATAGAAGACCTCACATATTTCAGCAAGACAATGCTAAACCACTTATTGCATCCATTACAACAGCATGGCTTGTAGTAGAGTCTAATTAACCTGCCTACAGTCCAAACTTCATTAACTGAAAACATTTATCATGAAACAAACGACAACAAAAAAAAGTGGTAAAGAAGACCTATTGAGCAACAGATAAAAATGGGACAACATTCTCTTCCAAACCTCCAGCAGCTGGTCTCCTCAGTAAGCGTTTACAGACTGGTGTTAAGATGGGGTAGTTGGTAAACTTTGGTCATTCAACTTTTATTTATACAGGTCAGCCTCAATGATCCTCAAGGACTCATTAACAAGGATTTAAACAAATAATACAGATGAGGCACAGACAACAACAGACAATCACATAAAAAGCATATAAAATGAAAAGCAAATAGAAGAAATTATATTAAAACAAAACAAAAACAGCTCCATTATAAAGCGATGTTAAATACTAAAAACAGAAACATGTCCACGTTGGTTTTGGCCATGAACGTTAACAGTTGTTTAAAATCCTTTAGAGAGGTCAAAGTCAACAACTGCAGATCTTTTTGCAAGGAATTCCAGGTTACAGGAGCGGAGTATGAGAAGGCTAGATTGTGAAGAGGGGGGATCTTAAGATTGAACCTTGTGGTACACCATTGTTAACAGTTAGATAGCTGGAAGAAGTAACATTATGTTGAACACATTGCCTCTGATGTTAGTGATAGAGAACCAACCAATAGTGTGACCTGAGAAGCCAAACATGGCCTTTTCTTAATGCTTTGAAATGTGTTGCTGCCATCTAATTAAAAATGATTTCTATATATATATATATATATATATATATATATATATATATATATATATATATATATATATTTAAATGTCTTAGTTTAAAAATGTGATGTTTACTATGTTTCATTCAGAATAAAATATGACAGATTTGCAAATCATTACAAGCAAACTTTTTCAGAATTGGGGTTGTATTTAAATACAGTAAGTTTTGAAATTAGACAGGAAAATGTGCCCCTCACGGGTCAAAAACAAAGATTCTCCAAACCCTGTGAGACTAGTAAAAGCACATATCCTATTATTCTGCTAACTATCAGCAATTATCTCCCTGTCAAAGCTCCTAGTGACAAATTCTCCCTATATCCCGCTTGGCAGTATCATCAACCGGACATGAGCTTCGTGTGATGGAAACTAAATCACTGGCCCTGCTCACAGTCCTGACAGACAAATGGTGTGCCTTGGAAAACCCAGGCCCATCACTCTGAGCCGGGGGAAGGGGAAAAAAGTCTCTCCCGCCCATTTGACCTTTTTTTTATTCGCTGAGAGAGGAGATTAAATACCACGGATTCTGTATGTATGGTCTGTTTCCAAAATATGAAAATTATTAATGGCTTTTTCGGAGGGCCTGTTTAATCTTCTGCCAGGTTGCAGTCATCGTTTTTACCTTGGGCTGTTTTTTTTCCTTACAGATGCTCCCAGAAAAACAGGAACTGTGCTTTATTCTTACAGCGAAGGCAAAGGAAGTGTGTGGGCAGCGTCAGGGCAGCAGAATAATTTTCCCTCCTGAGGCGACTAGCATAATGATGCTAACAGCATTTTTTTTTAAGTTTACCGCTCTGTGTGAATGGATGTGAACATTATATAAACCTGGCAAGGACGCCAAACACATTTTAACAAATGAGCAGGAGCGGGCTCTTAATTGTTTCACACCTCAACTAAGGATTCTCCTCTTTGCTGCCTGATGATTTTTCACCAGCTGAGGATTAATATTTCACGTTGTTATCAGCAGCATGCTAGTTTGGAGCAGAGATGCGAGAAAGCACATCTTCCCTGAAGTGTGCATACCTACAGCCACATGCCACTTTTCACAAAGAGGCCACAAATCAAGTCCCAAAGCCAGGCTGACGGCTCAATCACAAGAGCATGACACAACTGGTAAATTATTCTCCAGTCTTTTTGACCTCGTAGTCCATTGAACCTTAGCTGAACAACTTGCAGGTTGTTTTTTCTCTAATTTACAGTTCCATTAAATGATTTGCATTACACAGACATGAGCTTTGTCGACTGTGTCAGCAGTTTCTGTCACCACTTTGGAGTTTGTCTTCATTCTGTTAAAGTAGCTTTAACCTAGAGGTGTCACTTCGCATAAATGAAACAAGAACAAAGTCTAAAGTCTAGAAACTGCATTTCCTGTGAAAATAAAGTATGAATGCTTATTGCTGAAGAACTTGCTGAAAAACAGCTGAAATTAGCTAAAAAACGCATGCTGAATTGTAGCTGAAAAAAAAAAACAAGCCATAATTAGCCGAAGAACATAGAAAGAACACACATTTGTTGAATTGAGTATAAATTTACAGAAATTAGCACAAAAATTAGGAAAGTAGTGGGAAAAAACCTGAAATTAGCAAAAAAATTGCTGAAGCAGAAGCTTAAACTACAAAACGGAAACAGAAAAAGATGAAATTAGCTAAAAATGTAGAATTAACTGAAAAGGATAAAATTAGTATTAAAAACAGCTAAATAGTAGCTGAAATAGCAGAAAAAGATGAAACTAGCACAAAAAAGCTGAAAGGAGCATAACATACTGAAATTAGTACAAATAAGTTAATTTGGTTGAAAGTAGCAAAAATTACCATGAAAATTTGAATTGATGTGAAAACACCTGAAGTTAGTTAAAAATGCTAAAAGGTAGCTGAAAAAGCAGAACAAGCTTAAATTAGCAGAGGAAAGCAGAAAAAACACGTTTGCCCAATTAGGCTGAAAGAAGCAGAAATGAGCACAAAAAAGTGGAAAGATCTGGAAGGAAAAAAGCTCAAATTCACAACAACAACAACAAAAAAAACCTGCTGAAAAGCAGCTATAATATCAGAAAGAAGCCTAAATTACCAGAAGGAATTGGAGAGAGCACACTTTTGCTGAACTGGGCTGAAAAAAAGTTGAAACAATTTGAAATGAGTGAAAAAAAAAAGTGGAATTACCTGAAAAAGCTAACATTAGCATAAGACAGCTAAATAGTAGCTGAAATAGCAGCAAAAGCCAAAACTTGCAGAAATAAGTTGAAATAAGCATGACAAGTTGAAATTAGTAGAAAGAAGTTAGAAGAAGCACAAAGGTGTTGTAGTTAGCAAAAAGAATATGAAAGGAGCACATGAAAAAACAGCTGAAGGTAGCTGAAAAAAGTTTACATTTGCACAAGGAAGTTGAAAGAAGCTGAACCAGAACAAAATATGAAAAGAGCAGTAAAAGGTTGTAAACAGATCTAAATGTAAAGAGAGCTCAATTCATTTTCTATGAGAAAAAAAATGACAGAAAAGGCTAAATATTTCAAAAAGCTAAAGTTGCACCCATACCAAAAGTCATAGCAGGATTGTCCTGAAAGAGCTGAACGTTTTGATATATGATTTGTTGAAATAGCTTGAAAACTGCATGACGAGGAACGTACTGAAGAAAACTGGATAACAATAGTGTGAATGATTCATAAAACATTCACACTATTATTTAAACTAAACTAAGACTGAGATCAGTCCCAGAATTCTTTGAAATAAGATACATTTGCTCACCTTTCATGCAGAGTTTTGGACTAATATGATCTTAGGTTGAGAAAGGACAGAGTTGAAGACATTTGGGTAAACTCTCAAAATACCTACAAGTAATTTCATGCACATAATTAGGATGTTATGCTCAGAGTGGGTGTTGTGAATGACTCTCTGCAACTACCACAAATATTTGAGTTTAAAATAAAAAGGCAGTGTTTTAAATTACTCTAACAATGGGGTTAATGGTTTCTAATGAGAAGCACAAACTGCAGTCAGTGTTCATTGATCACATTAATGGGCGTTTGGGGGTTTTAAAGGGAACAAGCTAACAGAGCTACAACCTGATGGGGTTTCATAGTAATTGCAGATGTTTGATAAAGATGTTCAAAAGGGGGAAAAAAAAAAAAACCTGCTCATGTTTAGTTTTCACGATGCTGCGAAAACCATATTAGCTTCTTTTGAGTGAAGTTTGGGCCTCTGTTTTTAATTCATATTTTAGTAATATTAGTGGAAAATGTAGAACATAACCAATAATTAAAGGAACTGAATGAAGAAATGCAAGTTTGGCGATAAACATGGGAGTTACAGTCAATTTATCTGAGATTTATTCTGGAGGAATGTCACCAAGACATATCAACTACATGGGAAGGCTGGTTGTCTGAATGAAAAGGTCGGCACTTTGAAAACTTTTTAGTATCGCACTCTTGGTCAAGAAAGCAACGAACTTTAAACAGTTTAAGTGTGCATCTTAATCATCATCTTTTGGAGGTCAGACCTGCAGTTCTAGGCTCTACAGTACATCCCTTAATTTGCCCTTTATCTGGAACTACATAAGAAAGCAGCACAGAAGCCAGCCTCTCTCCCATTGTGACCCTGACTCTGACAGGGGACATAAAACTGAATAAATCCCCTCAGTCAGATGTAACGTCGACACTGACTTGTCCTAAAAAATGATGTTGCTAATCCCTCAGCTTTCTTCAGATTTCCTTAGAAAAAAGACTGAGTTATTGATATATTAAATCTGTCCACTGGTTCCCCAGTGAGGCATCAGATCCACCAGAAGCTGTTACATAATGGTTTCTTTGGCCTTGGCATTCACTGGGCTCTTGCAAGAAATCCATATTGAGGGACATTCATGTCCCAGTGGGATCCAAAACTTAATTAGCAACTTCTACCTTGCTTTAAAGGCTGCTCCTCCTATCTTTACCAATATATCACCTGGCAGAGTCCACTGCTACAGACAACTTCAGTAGCCTTTTCTCTCTGACCTTGGCATTTCTTCTCAGCCGCTGATTATTGATAACATTCTGGCTGCGGTGCCTCTCCTCGTTTGTCATGATTATTGCTAAATTTTTAGGCTGTCATCCATGAGCGCAGATCAATGGCTGTCGACTTTTCTTTTGTCATATTGGCAGCACGAGCGGCCCTTCCGCTCTAAATGAGCCTCCTCTTGCTTCTCTATCTATTAGCTGTCCGTTTCATGAGCACTTCATCCTTTGTTAGGTCAGTCTATATATCATTCCTCAAATCCAAAGCTGACAATTTTATATCTTGCGTGGAGAAGAAAAAAATAGCATGTTAAGGTTTTTTATGTACCATATAAATGATTCATACATGTAGGCATATAGAAGTTGTGCTTCTCTCACCAGGTCAGAGCAGCTACGCTTTGCGAATTGCACTAAAAGGAGCAGAATCCACGTTGAACTGCTTTTATAATAAGAAACAGTAGACAATCCTATTGCTCAAGTGTCAAATACTCCATGTAATTAGGCCACGTCTGTCAAATGGATTAATGAATTGCCACAGCAAAAGGGAACCAGTTGGAACTGGAAGCCGCCACAAGCAGCTGACAGTCCATCTCAGTCAGCGTCGTGGTTTGTACCTGTAGCCAGGCCAGCGGCACAGCTGGGCTCAGGCCAGCTCGACTACGTCTACACCTAGCCCGCCATCCTCCCTCTTCCTCCCTTGACCAGCTGAGCAGGTCTGACAGGCGGATTCCTTTTCTTTTCGATGTATTAAAAGGCACTTTCCCGCTCTGACAGCCCGCTCTGTTCTGCCACCTTCTAGCATGGGGTTTCACACTACTCTGGGCAGCCACTGCGTCTTGACAGACCACTGTCACTTCCCATCATCCTCTCTGTAGATCCTGCTCTCCCCCTTCTAAGCACGCAGACCCACTTTCCAACCAGCGCAATTATTTTTTTTGACAAGCCATCCATCAGCTTTAACTTTAAAGCACTTTCCACTGATACCCGTTGTTACAGTTCTGTGCCTTTTTATGCAGGCGGCAGGAGAGAATATGATATCAGACATTCAGACTACCCAACCATGTAAATCTACTTTGTTCCTTTTTTTATTCTCAATTTTCTGTTCCATTTTTGCCAAATTATGCGTATTTGTTGTGCATAATATGCCCTTGTCAAATCCAATTAACATGTCCTTTTTTGCAGCGAGAGAAGGGTATAATTGTCTGTTACTGGAAGAGCATGGGGCTAAAGTCAGACTTAACAGCTTAAAACCTAATATGAGTCATGGCAATGTCCTCTAAGTGTGATGCACTTTGTGCTGTAACCTACAAGGTATGAGACTGAACTAAAAGTCACTGAACCAAAAACTTGAATTCCCGTATTTTCCACCGTAAAACCTCACTCCACCCTATAAGTCGCATCAGTCCAAATATGTCTAATTAAGTGGAAAAACCATAAATAAGTTGCTTCACCGTATACGTCGCATCTATTATGCATCACCGCTGATAACCTGTGAGCCGGTCTTGTGCCAAAAATTGATTGGCTGCCAAATGGCGACTTCGGGAGCGTGCACGGGAGGACTTTAGCAAAAAAAATGTAACAAGATTAACACTTAAAAACAATTATTTGTTTGCTCAAAATTATAGCAAAGGTGTGTCTCAGTCTAACTTTTGCTTAATAAATGCACTTTGACGGTCACATCAGCTTCATTTCAAAAGCTGATACGCGGAAGTAGGAACACATAGGGATGAGTCACTGTGCGTTTCTCCAAAATTTAATAAGAGAAACACCTAAAAACAATTATTTGTTTGCTTGACTTTATAGTAAAGGTGTGTCTCAGTCTAACGTTTGCTTAATAAAAGGACTTTAACGGTCAAATCAGCTGTATTTCAAAAGTATTCGCTGCCTCGGTGCTCCGGGAGCACACTGACGGAGGGAAAAAAGGAAGAAGGAACGCTCGAAATTTAACAAGTTAAACACCTAAAACGATTATTTGTTTGCTCAAAATTATAGCAAAGGTGTCTCAGTTGAACTTTTACTTAACAAATGCATTTCAATGGTCAAATTAGCTGCACTTCGTCGTGGCAGTGCAGCAAAATGAAGCTGATGGTAGCTCCAAGCAGTGAGCAGAACAAAGGTTGTAGGCTATGGCAAGCTGATTGTGTCATTAATAGCTGGTGAAGATTCTCAGTTATATAGGACATGGTCAATTCAAAAAGTTCAAGACAAAAACAAAGTATAAAGTAAAGTTTAATAAATAAAGTCCAGTTGTTTTTGTCTTGAACTTTTTTGAATTTGTCATTAATAGCCACTTTTACCTATTACATGATACAACGGCATGCCTTACTACTCGACTGCCATCTAGCAGCTGAAAATGGTAGTGTTCAATTTTTTCAGTCAGAATGAATGAAAACGGTCATATCGCAACCACAAATAGATTTATAAATATGGGGAAAAATCCACAAATGCGTCGCTTCAGCCTATAAATTGCAGGGCATGCCAATAATACAAAAAAAAATTAACATGGCTTATAGGGCAAAAAAATACAGTACTAAAGTATCCTTTCTAACACCAGATAGACGCAGAAAATGCTACCAACACAGCCTGAATTATCTCGTCTTTGATCACATAACTGGAACCTCAGCTTAGAATATCTGGCCTAGTTCAGAACCTTTAGCCACGAGGAGCTCTAATTATGTTCTCAGTGTGAGAGTTAATGATGAGAGGTGAAAGCAGCATCTGCAGGTCCCGAGGGGACAACTCCTCCCTCAGCCTGTGACCTTTGCTACATCCTAACAACTGGGCTATCTCTGGCCCACACTGGTCCATCCTGCTGACTCATACGAGTGGAGAGACTGATGGGCGCTGCCAAACAAGGCTGTAGCTGCTGTTAGGCGTCGTCTGTTACGTCTCGGTTAGATTATTACCACAAAGCAGCAACGATCATATTTGTTTAAAGGTACATTTAAGTTTTAAGTTTAGGATCTCTATAGTATAAAAGATCATCCAATAGTTTCAAATTTGAGTACTATTAATGATCTCAACTCATTTTGACTGTTTAGATTTGTTTACCATATTATTATTATTATTTTTCCATTTTAAAAAGATCAGCAATACCTGAGCGTGCTAGGTTGATTTACAAGGCATGGCACATTTGTAGGCAGAATAGTGTTGATGAATTATATTCATGAATTACATTTCATTTTTTGTGTTTGCAAATGTCTATTATCTGTGGCAGCCATCTTAAATTGGGTTGGATCCAAAAGTTAATCAGTTGTAGATTTGTATCCGAAGACTAATTTCTGAAAATTTCATTAAAACTGATTCACTGGTTCGTCGGATAACTTGCTATCAGACAAGTGAACACACACACACACACACACACACACCTACACAGACAGGTAATTACAGGCAATTATTCACCTGATTTTCATGGAGGTGGACGATGTCTAATTTTATTGGCTGCTTAAAACATTCCTATGCATTTGCTACGATTGACTATCATCTACCAAACGTGTTGCCATTGTCCCAATTTTATACATTTGTGTTATTGTCTCTTTCTTAAAATATATTAAATTGGATATGTTCATGGGTCAAAACAAGCATATATGCAACAAAATAACCACACTTCAGTTACAAAAAAGGTTAAATTGTGTCATCAGGACCAGTATCTTTAAGTGAGAAACGTTTCATCCCACATCCAGAGGACAACACATCATTTATCAGCAACCTTTACTTCTAATTAGTTAAATGTCAATGCAATCCCGATACAAATATCTCCCAAAAGATTGTGCGTTTTCTCACAGAAGTGTTGCTATTAAATAATTTTTTCAAACCATTTATATTTTGCTTTTTTGATGAGTTCTGACTACTGGATCTAAAGAGCTGTGCAGCCACACAACACACTTTCCAGGCAAACAGACAACATTTTCAATGAACCTGTTCAACAGTGACAAAGTGTGAACATATGGCTTTGAATGACCCAGATGGTCCCATCACCCCTGAAGACTGCTAACTTATCTCTTCTATCATGAGATTTCTAAAGCAGGTGTTGATGAGCCATAATGAGAAGATCCACATTCAGCCTCAAGTCTATGATTTGCTGTTTATTGACTATTACAAGCATTAATCTCGCCCTACAGACGTTCGCACATTTGGCCTGTGTCGCTGCATAATCAGCCGAGGAGTTAATAACACACAGGTTGTCACAGCTGTTGAAGACGGAGAGACAAGCCGTCCTGGTGACAATATGTCATCGATTGTCTGGCAGATGAAACCGCGGCCGTTAATAAATCAAAGTGACCCCAACCTGAAGCCAAACAGATGCAACACCTGGACATGTAAAATTCTTGCATAATGGGCGCCATAAATTTTTAAATTATAAAACCTCCGGTTTAATAACTGTGCAAACAGCTGCACACAGGACTAACAATTTAGATTATGTATGGCAGGACGATGGATCAGTGGTTAGCACTGTTGCTTCACAGCAAGAAGGTTGTGGGTTCAATCCCCAGTTTGGACCTGGGGCCTGTCAGTGTGGAGCTTGCATGTTCTTCTCATGTTTGCATGGGTTATCGCCGGGTACTCCGGTTTCCTCCCACAGTCCAAAAACACATGTTAGACTGCCTTCAGACCCAGGCCTCACTTGCAAAAGAGATGTGTGTTTCCTAGTTACTGTACTTGCTGCCGTACACGTCGCATCAGTCCAAAAATGTCTAAAATGAAAAAAGAAAAACATAAATAAGTCACTTGGCTGTATAAATCGCATCTATTATGCGTCACTGCTGACCACCTGGAAACGTGGGTCAGTGTTGTGCCAAAAATCGATTGCCTGCCAAATGGCCACGGGAGCGTGCACGGGAGGCCTTTACAAGAATTTAACAAGATTAACACTTAAAAACAATTATTTGTTTGCTCAAAATTATAGCAAAGGTGTGTCTCAATTTAACTTTTTCTTAATAAATGCACTTTAATGGTCAAATCGGCTGCATTTCAAAAATCAATTTGCGGCTGCAGAGCGCACAGAGGGAGGACTCGCTCAAGTAGGTATCTCTGCAGCCAAATTCGGAAGGCGTATCTGGGCGGTCATATCTGATTGGACTATAGGAAAATGGGCGTATCTGGGCGATCATATCTGATTGGACTATATGAAAATAGGCGTGTCTGGCCGGCCGCATCTGATTGGACGATAGAAAAATGGGCGTGTCTGGCCGGCCATATTTGATTGGACGAGAGAAAAATAGGCGTGTCTGGCCGGCCACATCTGATTGGACGATAGAAAAAAAGGCTGAACGATAAAATGCCGTAACCACTGACACATTATGTCTAAAAACAAGGTGTTATTGGCAGATTGTGTTAACCACAGGCATATTATGTCTATGGTGTTAACCGGTTCGACATTAGCGGCATCTCAGGTTCAACACTGGCGACGTCTCGGTTAGACATTGCTCCAGTATACTGCCGCGGCGTCTCCATAACTTCTTTTTTCGACTCTCTTAACACAGAACTTCCGGTTACATTTCAAAATAAGAGCAACATAACTGGGTAGTGGGGAGAGCTAAATGTTAGGTTTTTTTTTTAATATCTAGCCATAACATTAAAAAACAAATTCCATTTTGGTTGTTGAAAAATGTGAACAAAGTTACAATCGATTCATAAAGAAAGAAAAATATTAATGATACTTAAACTGGCCTTGGGACAAAGGAGGTTTCCTTTAACTTCACATTGTCTTGTTCAACCTGCAGTCACTACAGATGAGTGATTGTCAGTTTCTGTAAGATTTCTGCACCTGGAGCAGATATTTCTGTTTACTGGTTAATTTCATCAGCTTTCTCACATTTTAAAGGTCAACCCTACTCCATGTTTCAATAGAAAACAAGCACATTTAGGAGTCAGTACATAACCAGACTTTTGGCCCTCACACCTGTACCCAGTTGCTTATGCTGCATGATGAGATCAGATTTATCCATATTTTAGAAATTACATTTAGCTTAGTCGACAAAACAATACAAATGAAGACTGTCTGTCTTAAAAAAAACTCTTGGTTTTGCAGTAAGCAGCCTGATTTCAAACTGACATCTTGGCCAAAGGTAAAATAAAAATCTTTGTGTTCTCAGAAAAGTTGTTTCAGGACCTCCAATAAACTTATGTACACATCAAAGCACACAAGACAGATTCAGGAATTCTCTTTGTTTTCCAGATTTCACATTTGTTATTACCTTAAAACATACTCAGACAACATTTGATGCATCATTGATTTTTTTTATTGTGTTTATTGGGACATCCATTTTTAGAAGTCATTGTAGCATCTGTTGAAAACACAGAACATAGTACAGTTAGGGTGTTACTAGTTGTTACTTAATCCTGGATTGGATTTTAAAGTTAATTTTGATATTTTTTTCACAAGAAAAAAAAAGTTGATTTCCTAAAGTTTAACTATAAATGAAGGAATTTGTGCATTCAGGTAATTGAAAATTAAGTAATTTCTCTAACATCCAACCCATTTTAGCCACTGAGCCATACCAATTGACAAATTACAGACTTTTTATTGAATAAGTTATTACTCCTTATTGAGTAATGAAAGTCAACATCAGATGTTGGTCAACATTGTTGGGCAACATCTTGGGGTCTTCTAGAGTCAGTCTGAAGTGAGAGTGGTCCCTGACATGGCAGAAAGACATAGATATAATTAACAGCTTTTATTTATTTATTTTTCAGCTAATAACAACTTTTATTTATTTGTTTTTCATATTTTTCAGTTATACACAGCTTTTAAATATTTATTTTTCAAGTATTAAGAACTTTTATTTTCAGCTTTTATTTTGAAAAGGAGCCGAGTGAGGCTCACGTTACCTCAGTGCGTTACGACAACAACGAGAGAACGGTCGAAACTATCGTGACCTACAATAAACGTACTTCAATAAAATGCATAAGTGAAAACATAACATACTTTATAAGTACAATAAACCATATTTCTTTGTCAAACATCGCAAAGAAACGTTACCTCATCAATGACTCGTGACTTTGAGGGTTACCCATAGCCAATCAGTGTTCGCCGCCCATAAACGCCTATTCGCCAGAAACGCCTACTTCTGGTCTGCAGAGAACCCCTTCTCGACTCGCTGTGCATTTCTTTGAAAGTTACCATATAACCACCTAAAAACCATTATTTGTTTGCTCGACATTATAGTAAAGGTGTGTCTCAGTTTAATTTTTCCTTAATAAATGCACTTTAACGGTCAAATCAGCTGCGTTTCACCTGGGCGGTGAAATGCAGCTGATTTGATGTTTGCTCCAGGAGTTCCAGAGCGAGACGAAGGTGGCTCTGTATGGCAAGCCAAGTGTCTCATTAATAGCCACTTTTACATATTAATGAGACACTTGGCTTGCCATATTACTTGAGCGCCCTCTAGAGGCTGCAAATGGTAGTGTTCAATATTTTAGTGTTCAATAGAAGCTCTCGACCTAGACCTCTCTAAGTGTCTTTAAGAATCTGTTGGACACCTGGCAGTGTCCAATGCTGACATGTTCCTGTTTTTAGTTTTCTACATTTGTCTTGGAATCTAGCTGTTTTTTTTTATTTTATTTTTTTATTTATTTTTTTGTTGTTTTGTTACCTTTTCCTTTTAGCCATCCTATTTGTAAAAAAAAAAATAAATAAACCCTGCAGTATGACTTTTTATAATTGTTTATTGTTGTTGCTGTTGTCCATTGTTGTCATCTTTCTTTGTTGAAATGAGGTCTCTCTTGTAAATGAGTCCTCGAGGCTCAATGGGATTTACCTGTCTAAATAAAGGTTGATTGATTTTCCATGTCAGAATGAATTAAATAGTCAGATCTCAGCCAACAATTCGGTTATAAATATGGAAAAAAACATATATTAGTCGCTTTGGTGTGTAAGTCGGAGGACTTGCAAATTTATGCAAAAAGGTGCAACTTATATGGTGAAAAATATGGTAAATAAAAGTAAAATAAAAATAAATAAAAGGATTTTTGAAAACCCAAACGGTCCTCGTTATTTTTTATATCCTCTTAGGTTATTAACTGATGTCAAAAAGAAGCTGCAGTGAAGCATGTAAGGTGAGTATTTGTGTTTGTAACTGTGGCTGGCTGGCAGCAGGGGGTTAACCTCCTGGCTGCTGTCCGTGTATTAATCACCACTGATGTGTCTTGTAAAAGGATTGCTGCAGGAAATAAAGACACCATGGTGACAGCTGCATCGCCCTGATGTGACTCCATCAGACAAGAGGATGCTTATTGACAGGGTGAGAAGGGGGAAATGGACAAGGAGAGAGACAGAGGGAGCAATCAGTCCTCGAGTCAGTCACCTTGGCACTGACGCAATGTCACAAGAGTCCACACCATTATTCGTCCAAGCCCACAGGAACATTATTTAAACTCAAACCTATACCAGCGGCTCAATGTCAGCAGAAGGACACTCCTCACCACAGATACACATCTGCTTCTGCACATATACACTACGTCACACGGGTCAGAATTTAATATAAATGGATTTTATTGTTTGCCTTTTTTTTAATTAAAGACCAAGCATTCTTTGACTGAGTGCTACCTGCTACTTTTTATGACCACGTTTTACACTAAGATCTTATATTATAGCAAGGGCTTACAGTCATTTTGCTCAAACTTTGAAAACATTCACAATTCCATGAAATTTCGCAATGTCTTGTAGGATATATTAGTGCTTTAGGTATGAGTTTTGAATGACTGTCAGCATCTATCACACTAAGATTATCCCAGTATCTGTCAAATTCACTCCCGGTGACAAAAAATGACTGTGTTTTGTCTTAGTGTGAAAAGTTCAGTATTCGGAGAGAGACTCAGAATGGAGCTGCTGCTCTTCCACATTGAAAAGGTCAAGTTATGGTGGTTTGGGTATCTGGTTGCCACCAGGACACCTCCCTAGGGAGGTGTTCTGGGCATGTCCAACTGGAAGGAGATCCAGGACTTGTTGGAAAGACCGTCTCTTGTAACATGTGAACAACTTGGAATTCTCCCAGAAGAGCTTGAAGAGGTGGCAGTGAAAAGAGACGTTTGAGCCTCTCTGCTCAAGCTGCTGCCATCGTGACCCAAATCAGGAGCAAGCAGCACGCTGGATGGATGGATCAATAGACCGATTAGATATTTTGCTAACAGTGCAGGCAAACAAACACACACACATCCATTAGCTGTGCCATTACTAGATAAAAACAATACGGACTTGTCCAATAATAATTATAATAATTCAGCAAACGAATACTTTGTGGATTTCTGATGCATTAAATGCAAATGTTATTTTTAGTTAGCCTTAGCCCAGGGGTATCAAACTCACTTACAAAAGGGGGTCAAAATTAAAATCTTTTTCAAACTAAGGGCCAATTTCAGAAACTACATTAACTCAAATCAGATGCCCAGCCTTTTTTGTTGGTCACAGGTTCCTCAAGAAGAGTTTGATTGGTCTCATTTGATGTTCTCTGTTGTGCCTTTGACATTATAATCAAAGATTACTGAAAAAATTCAAGAGATAGAAGTATTTTACGTTTCACATATCATCTTGAGGGCCAGATAAGATGTCAACGAGGGCCACATTTGGCTTGCGGGCCTTGAGTTTGACACATATTCCTTAGCCTATCGTGTTATAAAAATTCCCTATAAAATCTAGACCATTAAATGTGTCCATTTACATGTCTGTATTAACTTTAAATGGTTAAAACAAATAATTGATCCCAAGTCTACTCAAATGAAGACATAGGTCATGAGATAGCACCTCTGGCTTAGCACAAAACTCATCAGCATCAGAAAGTGCATTTTTGGCACAAACCTATGCAGGACCAGCACAGTGAATTTCTGACACGTCTGCACAGAAGTGGAAGTGTAATGATTTGGTGCCCTGTGGGTGGAGAAACTGTAAAGGAGACAACATTTACACCTCGACTCCTCTGAATTCACCAAGAATAATGGTTCACAGGAGTTTCCAGAGGATGAGCTAGAATTTGTAGCATTTGTTAGTCTTGCATCCAATGTCCTTGATAAATTATATATAGTAGATAAAAAATATATATTCCTGAACAGGATAGCAGAAGAAAACAAAGAAACTTCTAAAGAAGCCTTAAAATTATCCAAAAGATAAATCTTTGAGGCACTTTTACATTGAATCTTGCAGAAAGCAATAATACTTGTGTAAAACTTGTAAACAGTAATATTTAAACATGCCTGTGCTACACAGAACCTTCTTTTTAGAGCAGAAGATAAAAACTAAATACCGACATCATACGACTGCTGGCATTTCAGACAGTTCACACAATTTACCTTAACTGCATATTCCTACTAAAGACTTTGGAAACTCTACATTTCATGCATGATGACTGCTTCAATATATACAAATGAAGTTCCTGAGCCAAATACAGGAGTTTTATAGTTGGTTACTTTAATGAGCAGTAGCTCAGGACTGCCATCAAAGACATGCTCCTCAGAGGCCTGGTTGTCATTACATGCCCCAAAAGTTGGAAGTGATTTCATTTAATTCTTTTGAGTTGATTTTATTTGATAAAAAATGAAAACAACCATTGCTAGGAAACATTACACAGGAGGAATGCAAATGAATCTGGGAAAGTAATTTAAATGGATGGATGGAAGTTTAGTTGGCATGTGTTTGTGAAGCATTTAAGAATAGGCAAATAAATAAATATGGTAAATATGACATAACTTTGATTGTAGGATTAGTGATTATAACATTTTTAACTATTCTACATCCTTTTATATTATGGAAAACTAAATCAAATTAAAGTTTTCTTAGATTTCAGATTTCTAAAATTTTAAATAGAGTAAAATAATTATTTTCACTGTCTTTACACCTTCATTCATGTGACATAATCATCTCTCTTGTGAGCCGGGCAAACAAAGACCCTAATGACCCTCAGGAGAGAAGGGAGGGAGATTAATATGAGAGTGAATTTAGCTTTCATAAACAGAGCATCGTGTGCAGTAATTAATGCTTGAAACTCCATACTCCAGTTTTGAATTAGTAAAGTTCATCTTCAACTACAACATATCTTATATATTTTTATTTACTTGTTTAATATCAAATAAACCATTTATGTTTTTAATACAGTGGTTTTATTTCATAAATGAGTTGGTGTGAGTTGCAGCTAATGAAAAAGTGGGAAAAATCCAAACGTTTTTACCTGTCATCATCTCTGAGATGATGATGACCACATGATGACGTCTTGATAACTTAACACAGTATTCATATACAATAGTCCCTCGCAAATTCACGGTTCGTTTTTCGTGGACTCGCTACTTTGCGGTTTTTCAAAGTCAGATTGGATATGACACACAATTGGCTGATTGATCGATGAGCCGCATGATCAGCATGGAATTTTTATTTAAAATTATTTATTGTAAATCATACAGCACCTGCTGCACCTGTGTGCAGCCCACAGCTGCAACTTCCTGCAGCATGTCGATCTCCGCTCTGCAGAGGATAAGTGGGCGTGGCCGAGAGCACTGGCAGATGGCAGAGAGAGCTGGAATCATGACATTCTGTGCTCTTTTAGAGCATTTAGAGTTTAGAAACATTGTTTAGAATTTGCAAGAGTGTGGGAAGGGTTTAAAATGACATATATATATATATATATATATATATATATATATATATATATATATACATACATATATATATATATATATATATATACACATATATAACTAAAATAAACTACTATTTACTACTTGTACTACTGTTCCTACTTTGCGTTTTTTCACTTCTCTCGGGGCCTCAGGGTAAAGATCCCTCGCGATAAACGAGAAACTACTGTACATGAGTTTGCTAATAGTACACAGCTGAGGTGCATTAAAACATTTTTTTATTAAATATACTCAGACTAGTCAAATGGGATTACTCTGGGTATTAAGCGTATCCATGCTAGTTTTGAAATTATTATACTTGCACTTTTCACCATACATCAATACCGCAGTACTGAAAGTGATGAATTTTCCTGATGTTATCGCTGAGTGGCAGCGGCTCTGACTTTCTTGACCCGTCCTGGTAGAGTACCTCTCTAGCCCGACTCAAAAAGGTGGGTTATTTAAGAAACAATTAGGAGCGTACACAAAGCAATTTGCTGGCAGTCTAACTCCTCAGGCTCAGCCAGTGAAGGGCCTTCAGCGCTGATTTATCACGCTGTCGCCTTCAGAAGGCAACATAATTAATAGGAGCATAGACTTCTAATTCCACCCGCTTCCACGGCCAGTAGATTCCGTTTGATTTATGACGACCAAGGACTTTGCATTTTATCAGTTCATTTGCTCGTTATTTATGCTGATGACCAATTTCAGTGGGTCGCCATCATCTAACTCACTACTAATCAAAGAGAATTAGGGTTCACTGCATTATTTAGAAGCAGCTAATTTATCTTTCGAACAAGGCGAAGAAACGTTGGCGCAGTGCTCTGGCTTGTGGCAACAACACAGCTCTGCTTTTAAAATATAACAATTATGACTTCACTTTAGTTTTATCCCTTACATAATGCTTGATTACCTGTCTCTGCCAAGTGTTGGCAGTGATTAGATAGTGACCCGGAAAATTTAAAATGCAGTTACAGGACTTGTCAGTGCTTCTCGTCTGGATGGAAGCCAACAAAACCTTAAGCGTCAAAGACAGCCATAAAGTGAGGTTTCTTTCCTAACAGAGTGACTTACAAGAGGCCATTTCACTCTCCATAACATATAACGGCTCATGGATTCTTGTGCAAAAAGCTATAAAGTGAGACTCATGCACAACAGCCAAAGCTGGAACGCCGAAGCACAACTGAACAAAAAAGATTTCCCTTAACGGTGAGGCTGAACACCGAGAGTGAATTATTGTCCTGAAGAAATAATGGGTCATGAATGGGCAACAGATTAACACCATACATTATAAGAAACACAGATAAATAGGGTCACATTGCAGCTGTGTTTGTTAGAAAAATTACACCTGTTCCACGTGTTATGAACCTGCAAATGCTATTGTGAAGGTTAAATTGTGTATTACTATAAAACAAATTGAGATAGAGAAAGCATTTGGCAGTGAGACATTTTTTAACGTCTGTGCGGGCAGCGCTACAATAGGGTAGGATTAAGACACAATAAAGCTTACAGAGTCGAGGAAAAATAGCCCTTGTAAACAATGCGGTATGGGATACGAGTTGCTTCAGAGAACATTGCGTAGGTTTAGGGCTTCACATAAGTCATTTTAATGCTACAGCAAACTTCCCAGACAGGAATATTAGATTTTATAAAAACATTCAGATTAAGATTTGACCTTCCAAGGTGCAGCACAGCGACGAGTAAAACGTTTCGGGGTTATTTCTGTTCAACAGCCTGGACGCTTTGCAGAGGGATGTTATCCTCTGTCAGTCTTATTGTGTTTAATTATTCAGCACAGCAGCAGATATGGTGTTTTCTGACAAAATGCTTCAGAGCACTTAGCAGTGACACCAGCGACTATGATGTTCAGACGCTGCCATTGACTGAGCTACAACCTCCATGTTCACAAGGTGTATCATTTATCCGGCAGGGTAATAAGATGCAGAATTTACACAGGCCTGTCAATAGGCATGTCGATAGAAGGACACTTAGCATCTATCATCCGGAGAATCAATGCCATTTTTCAGCCATGAATCCCAGGAAATGATAGCTTTCAAATAAATGGTGCAAAGAGAAACACGACACTCCTTGGGGAGAGATAGATGGAGAGTGGCTCAATTTCCCCTTTCTTGCTTTCCGTACAACTTCTGCTAGGCTATAATACAAAGAGTCAGAGTCTCTAAGACACAATAACCACCAAAGCAACGCACACAAAATATACGATTAACAAACCAATGAGCAGTAATCAGAGATTAACGCTTCTATTATTATATGAGTATACGGTTGATAAAACGAGTGTGCTTCCTTTGTTTCTTTCTACAGTGACGTGCAGTTTCAAAACTATTGTGATTTATTTCAGAAGTTTCAGATCAAAAAGTCCTTTAAGCAAAGCTCATGATGTCAGGCCCAATTTTCACCTTCCAAACAAATGGCTCAGATCTGATCTAGTGGGTTTTTCGGTGACTGCAGGGACTGTGCGTGCCAACAGTGAAGATCTGGTGAGAAAACACAGTGAAGATGTGGCACCAAGCACACAACCATAAAAAAAGGATACAAGTGAAACAATGAGTGGACATAAACAGCAGCGAAGGGCACTTGTAAGAAGCAAATTGTGCGAATATATTTGCCATTGTTCACACTTGGAGTTTTTTTTACTCGCAAACATAAGAACTAGGCCTGTCACGATAAATTTTGCTGGGTGATTAATTGTCTCAGAAATTATTGCGATAAACGATAATATTGTTTGAAATTTGACAATAATAAGTAATTATTGTCAAATTTAAGAAGAAATGTTGGTTAATTTTGTGTGTAGTACCTTTTTTTGACCACCAGATGGCAGTATATGACTGTTTGAACCGAAAGATGGATAGTGAGGGAGTGAGCAGCGTGTCTCTAAGAAAATTGGGAGGGAAGCCCCTCG
The DNA here is from genome assembly GCF_014905685.2 of Nematolebias whitei. Lineage (NCBI taxonomy): Eukaryota > Metazoa > Chordata > Actinopteri > Cyprinodontiformes > Rivulidae > Nematolebias > Nematolebias whitei. Next base: position 30,074,503 of record NC_056514.1, on the reverse strand, counting down.
ACGTGACATGGGCCGTCTCTCATTCCTGTTTTTCCGTTCTCAAAAATGGCGGACGCTCGGTGTGGTTTGAGCTCTTTAGCATAGCATTTTTCACACAAAGCTTTTAATTTAAATAAATCAGTAAACAAGTTCTCAGCTTTTTTTGCAGAGAAAAACAACTTTTTAGATGAAGGCACGGGTTTCAACCGTGAATTTTGGAGCTTCGACAAGACAGAGGTTTTTTCCCCGAGGTTGGCCTGTTAGCTTAGCTTGTAGTTTAGCTTCTCAGCTAAGCTGCTTTTAACGGTCCAAAAACACAATTTAGGACGGTTAAAAGGGATTTTAAAAAGAAAAGAGAAAGGGAGGAGTCAGTGAACAGCACCGGAGTTGAGCCGTGTCTTCAGCAGAAAGAGAAACACGAAGAAACGATAAAGCCGATAAATGAAAATGAGGTTGATAATTTTAATTTATCAAGCAATTAATTATTGTTTGTCGCGACAGGCCTAATAAGAACACAAAAACCAAATCCAATACCTGGTGCAAAATCGCTTGAGCTTTTTTTCTTCTTCTTGTGATTTGAAGAAAGAATTGGTAACCAGCACATTACTGTCCCCTACTGGACTGGAATAAATATTATTAACCTGAGTGGAATGCTCTAATGCAGCAGAGCCAAAAAGAGTATTAGGAGGAGGATATGCTCGTCAACAACGACCCAAGGGCTTGCTCATACAGATACAGAAAAACATGATTAAATTACTGGCAATTAGTGAAAAACTAATATTGCCTTTAGCCCAGTTAGTTTAATTTGAAGTATTTTCAACAGTTTTGACTCAATGTTCTGGTTTTACTTTGCATTATTGTGCACACAGGCCAATTCAAAACTGCAATGCTAAAGCTAAACCGACTCATTATAATGATGATAGAACATATACTGAATTTCACATATTTATTTCAGATGGCATTTCATTTAAATAAATTGTTGGTATGCCACCACAGTAAAACCACGAACTAATGTTAAGCAACAATTCTGATAATAAATTTGTAAAAGCAAATGAAATGAGCCTCAGATGTTGTCAGCTTTCTAAATCGAAATCATAACTATCAGACTTTAATGATATGATGACAACAGATTTTCACCCGTTGTATCATCAGCATAGACATGGATAGAAGTCGTTCTTCTTTTAGTGGCAGTTGGGACCATCGTGACAGGTCATTAATCACAGAGACAGCCTGGAGGAGCTACACTTAATCCCATCATGGCATCCTCACCATCCTCTACCGCTGCCGATGCTCATAAAAGACAGCGCGAGCCAAAAAGAAAATGATTTACACAAATCAATCATTCACCGCTAGTGCTCCTCGGCTGTAATACTGGCAGCCTGTCGTTACAGCTCCATTGTAAAAGGGCGCCCGCTGACAACCACATTTGATTAAAGGCTGAGGCTCCCCTCGCGTTTTACGTTAAAAAGACCGTCACTGACTGACACCAACTCTTTCCTCTCTTTTTCTGGTCAGTTCAAGGCGAGGGTATTGGCATTCTTTGAACAGCTGTCATCTTTGGCGAAAAAGAGTAATAGCATCAGCAGGCCCTCGCTGTATCCTGGAGCTGAACTACACCCCCCCACATGGTTTAAGGAGGGACCGTTTCAACAAGTGAATGCTTCACAAGCCTGCTCTCCGCACTCCTCTTCCCTTCTCTGCAATTATCATCAAAGAACATCTGTTTGTTGTTCCTCAGGCGCCCCACCCCCCTCACAAGTGTCCTAGCCTCACCTTGACCCGTACATTGAATTGTAGTGGATGTTATGACTAAAAATAAACAGTGAGGGAGTGAGCCTACCCTTTGTGTGAGCAGGGCGTTCTCGCTTGCTGCCGCTGTGAGGAAGGATATCCCCCAACGAACATGGCAACTTCCTCCTCCCGCTCACAGCCCCTGACAGGTACAACCAGAACATTTAGTGTGGATCAGATCCAGAAGATGAATCAACACACACGATTTGTTTCCAGGTGCTCGCTTGGATCTCGCTGTCAATTTCACCGCCGCCACGATCTGAGTGACCTTTTCGAAGAAGTGTTCAGTAGTTCTTGGCAAGCAACGGCTGAGACACAGAGGTTGTGCTTTGTCCCGTTTGATCCACAAGTGCAGTTTCAATCCCAAAGCCTATGACGTATCAAAATAAAGTGAACATTTGAACTCCTTTTAGATGCAAGTATAAAATACACAACCCAAGTTCCAATATCAATGTGTTGATGTGTTCCTGCAATGAACATTTTTAGCTAAACTTGTGCACATCTGCCAAATGTGCATTCGTTTACCTACAAGAACAGCCAAAGTGAGTGAAAATGGGTGAACAATGGTGACGTCCATGAAAGAGATGTTTGGCTTAAGTCTGGCAATGTTGATGTATTTGTACACATTCACGTTCAGGGTTGTTGAGTACAGTTTGGAAATAAAAGTGTTTTGTTTGTGCAGAGTGCAAGTATTTCAGAATTAAATATTAAAATATCTGGAAAACTACTGGAGTAGTATTTAAAACTGTACCATTTAATATAGTCCATGATAACTTTTTTTATGTTTGGTTTCATAATTTGCAATAATAGTGTGAATGCTTCATAAGTATTCACACTATTGTGATCCCTTTTTCTTCCGTACATTTTTCAGCATCTTGCTCGTGCCACAAATTTTTGTGCTATTTCAACAATTCACATATCAAAACGTTCAGCTCATTCAAGATGATCCTGCTATGACTTTTGGTATTGGTGCAACTTTAGTTTTTCAAAATATTTAGCCTTTTCTGCCATTTTTTCCTCATAGAAAATTAATTGAGCTCATTTTACATCCTTCATATCTTTAAATCTGTTTACAACCTTTTACTGCTCCTTTCACATTTTGTTCTGGTTCAGCTTCTTTCAGCTTCCTTCAGCTTCCTTGTGCAAATTTAAACATTTTATCAGCTTTCAGCTAATTTCAGCTGTTGTTTCAGCTGTTTTGTGCTCCTTTCAGATTTTTTTCTGCTAACCTCAACATTTTTGTGCTTCTTCTAACTTCTTCCTGCATATTTTAGCTTGTTCTGTTCCTTTCAGTTTCTTTCTACAAGTTTCAGCTTTTTCAACTCTTTCATCTTCAGATCTGTTTTTAACTAATTTAAGCTTTTTTCAAATAATTTCCACTTTTTTGTGCTTATTTTTGCGTCTTCAGCTTGACTGGGCAAACATGTTTTTTCTGCTTTCTTATGCTAATTTAAGCTTGTTCTACCTTTTCAGCTAGGTTTTTTCCTAATTTTAGCTGTTTTCAGATAAATTAAAGTTTTTCATGGTAATCTCTGCTACTTTTAGCCTAATTAACTTTTTTTCTGCTAATTTCAGTTGGTTATACTCCTTTCAGCTTACGGTATTTCTGCTAGTTTCAGCTCTTTATGCTATTTCATTTACTATTTAGCTGTCTTGTGCTAAATTTAGCTTTTTCAGATCATTCTACTATATTTTTTGCATATTTCAGCTCCTTCCATTTCCTTCTGGTAATTTAAGATGTATTTTCAGCTACTTTTCATCAATTTGTTGCCAATTTCAGCTTTTATTTTTATTTAGCTAATTTCCTTATTTTTGTGTTCATTTCTGTTTATTTAAACCTAATTCAGCAATTATATGTTCTTTCTGCTCTTTTCTGCTTCAATCATGAGTTTATAGAATATATTTCTTTGCTACAGTATATGTTCCCACTGGTCAGTGGTTCCCAACCCTGGTCCTTGAGGAACACCATCCTGCGTGTTTTAGTTGTTTCTCTGCTCCAACACACCTGATTTAGTGGTTTAATTACTTCCTTAAGTTCAGCAGAAGCCTGTCAATCACCCTTTCATTCCAAACAGGTGTGTTGGGAGCAGAGAAACAACTAAAGCATGCAGGATGGTGTTCCTCAGGGACCAAGGTTGGGCACCACTCATCTAGCTGACCTAGAAAATTATTAAACTTTGCATCCAACAGTTTGTTCTTTGATTCTTTAAAACATTTGTTGAAAACAAACCAATTTTACCATCACACTTGAGGGCAGCAGGTGTGGTTTTATTTTCTCAAACGTTAATTTTAGCTGTGTGTGTATATTTTAATTCATGTAATTAGTCGTTTTTTTTAATCTACTGTGTTCTTTAGGACTTTATCTTCAGTGTTTTTGTTAACTTTTATGCCACCAACCCAACTGGGATTGTGGACAAATAATTAGCCTGTATGACTAAATTTGGTACATTTACTTGGTGGATTAAAACATTCACATGTGCGTTATACGTCATTTTGTTTAAATGAATAAACAAGAAATCAAGCAAATGGCCCCTTTAACTTTTCCCAATTAAAAGAGCAAACTTACAATTATAGATTCTGCTGAAGGGCTTTAAATTGTACTGTAATTTAAACCTGAAAGTCTCTTGTTACTCTAATTTGTAAACTGCTTCTCTCTTGCTCTCTAAGGATAGGTCTACCAATTTACACACTCTGTCTGTACAATAGAACAAAATGGAAATATGTAACTATGAAGTGTTCTATTATTACACAAATGGTGTGCTTTGGCCAACAACATTACATCTTTATTCCTAATTTAGACAATTAAAAGCCCTTTAAAAAATCTATTGCATATGGCTCAATTGAAACACCCAATGCGACCTTAACATTTCAAAAGTCTATTAGCAACAAATGGACAAAAGATAAGTGAATCCTGAGGGAAAGTACCAGCTGGGATCCCCACAAATCACTGAAGACCTAAATGGCAGATGTGGCAAATACTATCTTTCAGGAAAGCTGGAAAATTATGAAGTTTCTCTGTGATTATCTGTCTTAAGTCAGTATCATGGATCAAATTACCCCCCGTTACCTTTGGCGAAAATACCAATGTACCATTTTTGCTCATTTCTTTCACACAAGAAGATTTAGTCTTTTATCTCAGCACCATGCTGAGGTGGAGTCAAAGTGACAGCATTACAGATTACTGTAATTAAATAATGAGTAAGACCATTGTGCTTTGTGCCGAACATTTTGGAAACATGGACAAACTCCAAGCCATCTGTGTTTACCGAACGTCAATGAGTTATTAATGTATAAAAACAAATACAAATATCCTGAGCATTAGATATGCTTGTTTTGGATCTCTTTGTTCAGAAATCCCTGGAGAAATTTGATGGTTGTTCTACAATTATTTCAGCCACATGGTGTAAGATGGATAAATGCGTCAGGCAGCCCTCATGCAGTTTCATCAGTGTCAGTCACTGGGCTAGAACTCAACCAACTGTAATCAGTCAGGCGGGTTAGTAATGTGGGTCTTCATTGGGATATAAAATGTAGAAGGGCAAAAACAAACTTATAGGAAGTCCTATTATATAAATACATACAATATGAGTCACCCAGTCTCGAAATGTTCAAAAAAAGAGAAAATAAACAAGATGAAGGTCCGCTGCAGGAGTGATGCTTCTCATATAAGATGGTCAGCTTGCTAGTATGTGGTCTGCGGTGCCCCATAAATCTTCCTTCATCTTCTCTGTGGTGATGGCAGAAAGGGATGAGCTGCTCACCAACCCCCTTCCATCTCATTCACATGTCTATCTGCCTGTTATCCATGCCCTTGAGCAAAGATTACTGATGCCCTGCCTTTGATATATGACACATCATGTGCCACAACATTTCATCCAGTGAATTAACCTGCAGAAGAGAGAGGGGGGAAAAAGTCTGCCCCAAATCACTCATGAGTCCTCCTTTTGTGTGTGGGTGCTTGCTGATATTGTGGCTGTGAGCACACCTGAATCACTGGAGAAGTGTTATCTGACCTTTGCAGGGCTCAACATTATGTTATCTAGAGGGAGTCGGCTCGCATCATAAACAAGGAGGGATGTGAATCATCATGAGGGTCTTAATTCAACATGGCAAGAATTCAAAACAATCCTGTTTTTTTAGAAAATTCTGAAGAAAGTGATACCGTTTACAATTAAATTTACATTTGGTTGAAATAAATCAATGTCATAAATACATCCCCCTTTTTCCATTTTGTCTCGCAGGGGTCACTGGTGCCCATGTCCAGTTATCACTGTACGAGAGGCGAGGGACACCCTGGACAGGTCTCCAGTCCATCACAGGGATGCACAGAGACAAACAACAACTCACTCTCTCACTCACGCTTAGGGACAATTTAGAGTTACCAATCACCCTAACATGCATGTTTTTGGTCTGAGGGAGGAAACTGGAGTACCTGCAGAAAACCCACGCATGCACGGAGAGAACATGCAAACTCCACCCAGAAAGGCCCCCAGCCGAGGTTTGATCCGGCGACCTTCTCGCTGAGAGGCAGCAGCTCTACCAACTAGAGATGCACAATAATGGATTTTTGGCGGATATCCGAGATGCCGATATGTTAAAACTTATTTGGCCGATACCGATACGATACTCTATATACATTTCTTTGTCAGAACATAGTCCTCTTATTTAGGCTTATTTGCTACAAAAATTGTGCAACAGCTGTAAGAGCTGGTGACATATATTCAGTAACAGCCATATGATATGCATAGCACTTTAACTTATATTAAATGAAAAGTGTTAAATGTTATTTATTAGCATTAGTCACCTGCGATGCTGTCTCACTTGTGGAGGCTTGTTCCAGGTTCCTAGCTGCAGTGTGGGATCCTCTGCACTCCTGTGCATGAAGGACAGACTTTTTAAGATCAAAGTTTTTGTCTATCCATTGACACAGATCTGCACAGGGAAACTTGTTGAGAAGAACAGAGTGAGACACTGAACCAGCAACCTGACCAGTCAGTTAAGAGCTGTTCAACGGGACATTTGCTTTTCAAATAAGACTGCACCAATGCAGACATGTTCCTGTTTTTAGTTTTCTACATTTGCCTTATAATCTAGCTGTTTTTGTTACTTTTTTTGCCATCTTATTTGTAAAAACAATCTGTATGCCTTTTTATAACTGTCTATTGTTGTCACTGTTGTCCATTGTTGTCATCATTCTTTGTTGAAATCAGGTCTCTCTTGTAAATGAGTCCTCGAGGCTCAATGGTTTTTACCTGTCTAAATAAAGGTTGAATTAATTTTTATTCGACAGACACTTTTTTTTGCTTTAACATTTCATATTTAGTTTTGTAGCAGCTAAACAAACATTGTATACATGAGTAACACCTTCCTTCAAGCGTCATGTCAATAATTCTAATGGACATTAATAAAACCCCTTGTATTGTAATTTGGAGAAATTACACCTTTTTTATTTTACTGCAAATAATGGAATTACAGTGTAGTGCAAAAAAAAAGGTTTTTAAATTAGCATTTGCACAAATTGTTGTGAAATGTTTGATGTATGAGGGTTTTTTTTAAAGACAGCTATAGTTGTTAGCTCATCAGTTTTGGTCAGTATTAAACTACTTCTCCAAACAGAAGCAGTTCAAAGAACTATCTACAACAAGTAAGATGTTAATTGTTCACACCTTTTCTACAGAACCTCACTTCCAAAAAAAAACCTTAAACTACTGCTTTAGATAACAGGAATGAATGCAATTTGCTAAATTACAATGAAAACAAGAGAAGAACTGATGAGGTCACCAAGATCTAAATGGAGACATAAGGTGGTGTCTGCTCCTCAATACTGCAACTACTAGAAAATCGAGTTTTCCAGAGTACAAATATTTGTTTATGTTCACATTCCTGGTCTGAACACATAGGTTTAGACTGATCAATGTTGTCTACTGGCAGCTTTGCCTGTGACAACTGTCTAAAATAGCAGCTTCTGCATAATGACCAGTTTAAGTTAAACAATAAAGGTCATAAAATTTAGGCAGAAAGTTGAGAAAAATGAAACAAATAAACCTTAAACAGGAAAAAAGAGGAAGAATCTTTGCAGTAAACATGAAAGAACAGTTACAAATGTGGCACAATCACGATTACTTGTAGAAATACATATCATGCCACAGACATTGAAAACGACATGGGCTGTGGAGATCTTCATCTTAAACCATGACAGAGAAAAAACCTACAGCTCATGCAGCGTGCCAGTAAAGTGCCTCTTCACAGTCACAAATCTTACACCAGGTCTGAAAGCAGTTTGTATCCCTCAGTGTTGTTCTTTTTACACACGAGTCACCTGCCTGATACCCCTCAGCCATTTTCCTCCTAAGCTGTCACGCATGCCGGCTGTAATATATGGCTGCGCCAATGAGAACAGCTGTGGCCAATCTCCATCCTCTCTCTCCTGCAGCCCACAGCCTGTCCAGCATAAAATAATAAATCAGGATTAATTGATTTCCTGTCACTCCTGGAAAAGAAAATAAATTTCCGTGTAGTCAGTTTCCTACAGCATTATAATTTTGTACATGGCATGTAATTTAGGTTTTTTAATTATACATGAGAATGAGAAAGTGAGATAAAATGTGCTGCCACTTGGCTCAAGACCACAACTCTGGCCTTCGCATGTGCTGAGGCAACAAAGGCAATAAGTTGAGCACGCATAAATAATATATTAATGTTATTAGAAGCTACACATCTCTGTCAAAAAAAAAAAAAAAAAAGAAAAGTCCCCTGTCAAGGTCAAGGACTGGCCATTTGTCTTAAAGTAATGACGTTCTTTAGGAGCCCATGAATCATCACTCCGATGCCAAAAAGTCAAGAGCAGGAAAGTCAGGACCACTGTGATTCCCAGCTTGTGACAGGAAAACAGATAATGTGCTAACAAAGCTGTGAAACTCTGGAAGCAATAATCCGTTCCCTCGAAATGCAGCGGGGCCAAAATATATTTCAAAATGTGTTTATGACGAAAGCTCTGGCCTCGTAAAACAGAGGACGAAAAAGTAAAAAGCCCAACATTAAAGATTTACAGACTGAGGCCCCTTCATGCTCAGCTCTTTTCATTGTTCGCTGGATTAATGAACAGTGGAGAGAATGAGAGGGCATTTCCCTAAGTCGAGCTCAACTAAAACCAGAGATAAGGGCAGGGGAGGGAGGGAGCCGCAAACAGGGTCATCAGCCGGCCAGGGTCTTAAATCAGACCAAAGGCCTGCCCTGGTGTCAGCACAGGACCAAAGAGGGAGGAAAAGTCGTCACAACAATGAGAAGAGGCAGAAAAAGACCTATTTGTTGTGCGCTTTTTTTTTTTTTTTTTTGAATCGCCAGCTGGGCCTGAAAAGCAGCTGGACGGAGAGAGGCTACAGTATGAAAGCCTTTGGGTCAAGAGGACCTCTTAGTTTCACACTAACTCATACAAATGGCACGAGCTTAACGAGGTATCACGTTGGAAATGATTACAAGCTTTGTTCGTTCAAAGGAGTTTAGAACGAGCCGTTTCGGTGATTTATTTGATGGCTGTTGTTTTCTTACCCTGAGAACGGCTTCACATCTGCAAACTGTCTGACTCAGAGCGTCCTGTGGCTAAAATTACGACGTGATGAATTGCATCATGAAAGATTTAACTGCTTTGACATTAAATAGCGTTTGCAGCCTGATGCGGAGGTATTTCACCCCAGATAAATATGGCCTCTCTCTCGTCTCGTGACATCTGAAAGCATTTTAACACCAGTTAGTGCAACTCTCACCATCCCTATTTTGTGCTTGCAGACACATACATCATCGTCATCACACCCCCCCACCCCCATTGTTCTCATTTAGTCTTATCCATTTCTTCACAATACCAATCTGCACTCAATGAAAAATGCATGCGTCAAGAGTGCACCTTTTACAGGATCAAAAGGATGTGGTTATACAAACAATCCGATATCCAAGGTTAAGAATACAAGGATAATAAATCGTTTGAGTGTCATGTTCAATTTTCAAGGCGGCATTATCCGACATTATCCATAACAGGATTTAAATTATAAGGACAATGTACAATCTACTTTGCGTCCACGGAGCATCCCGCCTCTAGTGATTCATGCTGAAAAAACCACCGTCACATTTTCCACCATCCCAATGCAGCAGCAGCAAAACGCCGGTACTTCATGTACTTGGCTGATTGGGTGAATACATTGCTTCCACTTTAGCTGCTGTTGACACTCGTGTGGACAAGTGCTATCACTTTTAATTGTCTTTCTTTCCTCACGCAACCTTTGTCTGCAAGTCCTTCCTGCACCTCTGGAGCGCAAGGCCAAAATAAATTAAGTTCACTCTGAGATTTGGCTGAACAAGCTGTACTACAAGGCTGCGGACAAGATCTTATGTTGGGGTTTTTTTTGGCAATGTGCTCTGCCAGGACTTCAACCAGGCTGCAGACAAATAGCTACCAATTAACAATGAAACTGACCATTAAATACTTCAAACTACCGGTACTTTACTTAAGTATTACTTTCAAGTTTTTGATTTTCAGACATAAATGTGTTCATTTATTACGGATCCCCTTCATTGAGCTTGAAAGTGCCACAATTCCTGCACTGATCACGCTCACTTCCCCAGTACAAGCTGCATGACATCTTCATTTGTGGCACTAATATAAAAATCAGCGCTGTAAGATTTATGGCACCTCGTCATGTTTTTGAAAATAAAGCTATTGGCTTTCTTGTTTCATTTTTGGTGAGTACATTATAATTTATTAATATTTGTTCACTACATATGGAGCTAACCAGCTCGCCTTAACAAAACCACTTGAAACTACAGTTTTGGTTGTTCGAGCCTGGTTACTACAGTTGTGTGATGTCACAATGACAAGAAGTGAGACAGTTAATGCATAGTTTTACATTTCAATTAATTTTATTAAGAAAACCAAAGTAAAAGGATACATTTATGGTTTTAAATGGCTTCAACAGTCTTCCCAAAAGGCTTGCTTAATGGTCTTTAGGATGGTCCATATTACGTAAACACTTTCCATCTATGTATCAGATACGTGCAAGCAGATAAACTTTATTTAGCATGCGTGCTATTTTAGAGAAAATAGTCTGAACCAGATTTATTGTTGTCTATTTGTTTATTGTCATTTATTTTCCAAACCTGCTGCATACTCTTAAGGGCTGCAGGGCTAACTAGTATTCTGTTGGACAGGAGGAGGAAACAGATTCCTCAGAGGAAACATAAACACACAAGAAGAACAAGTAAACTCCTCCATAAAGACCAGTAAATTTAAACAAGAGACCTCCTGGCAAAAGCTTGTGCTAACCACTATCATGCCTATGATCATAATGGTTCAATAAAATAGTAAAAACATTGACAGAAGGTGGCAAATTCTTGAGAAACCATGCAAATACTAAAATCTATGTGCAGCTTTCATAGCTTAACACACCAGTTAGATTAAAGCTCCTTTTTTGTTCAGCTGCTACTTTTAGCTCCTTCAAGAGGCTACAGATCAGAAGTGTAACTTTCAGTCAGCATCTCCAAAATAACCACAGGTAGTTTCTCAATGATTTGACCTCCTTAATAACATAATAAAACCTCATCAATGCTGCAGGCTGACACAAAGTGTGATTGTAAGCACTTTTTGCTTTGATTGCATTTAAAATGATCACTTTAATACATAAATACAGATTAAAAACCAACCTGAAATGTTTTTGTAACATACTGAGAAAATTACTGTTTGGAAATCGAACCGCACGTGAATAAAAGCAGAAAAATTGTTACCCTTATATGTATCGATGTGACTGTTGTAAACAGACTTAACGTCAGAACCAATCTGTAAATTTCATTCATGAACGAGACGTGTCAATCCTGTGGACAGTGACAGCAGTTTCATGTCTCTGGTTATATTTTTTTTGTACAAATTGCTCCTTTAATATGAAATGGGCTCGACTTTGCACCATTAACAAAGCCTAACAGAAACATCGATCAGGTGAGCGCGATATACCTGCAGCCTACTTTTTTTGGTTAGATGGCACTGGTTTATTGATATATAATCTACCCAGCTTTCTTAGAAAATCTGAAAACAATCAGCGTGCAATGCAGCACAATGCTGAGACATTAATCACAAGAGGCAGCACTTTATTCCACACAACTACTGTACTGTGGCAACAGCTGCATTCTGGTAAAGCAAATGATTTATGGCCGCGTAGCAATAACAATGAAAAAGAGCCATTACCATATCGACAAGCTCCTGGATGGATTATCTTCATTGATCACTTCATGGCCTGTTGATAAGTATTTGTTTGAAAGGCAAATGAGGGAGGAATAGAGGAGGTGCGCTAGAGGATTCTGCCTCAAGGAAACTACCAAAAAATAAAAGCATATCCAACCATCTCAGACCAAACAAGATTCATGTTTTCAGCTTTTCACACTCAGGCAGCATGGCTGTCAGATCAAAGGAGATGTGAGGTAAATAGTCCGGATGATGAGCAACAACGAAGGGAGAGTTCACATGTGTAAGATTTCACAGCTAATCACAGACCCCTCTGATTCATGGCGCACCCTGTTCTACTGGCTCGTATATCACATGATGTTTTTTCCCCCCCTCTCTCGCCACCCGGGCTTCCCATCCTGCAACCTTGCCAAGGTCGGTTGAAGGAAATGATACCGCTACACCACAAGATTTATGAGAGATTCACTCCCTTTTGCCTCCGTGTTTACAGAATACATAGACTCCCACCAAGGAGCGCTTTCCTTCAGCATTGGTTTGCAGAAAAGGAGCCCGTCTACTAGGTGTCATAGAAAGGGTGAGCCCAGCAGCTCGTCTCTTCTGACAGGTGCTAATTGAGAATCAAACACAAAGTGCATCCCGTTTAAACCTCTAAGCCCGTCTTTGCCCTCCTGTTACAAAACCAGAATGGACAACCTTGGACACAAACACCACAAAAAGTCCTGAGATAATATGTTGCAAGAAAAAATATATTTACTAAAATGCTGAAAATCTAAAGTTATTCTGCCCAGGTAAGACCAACTGCACAGTTTTGCTGTTTACAAAAAAATGCCAGAATTACAGAAAACACAACTACTATATACCCCGTCAACTCCTCAGAGACAATCATGCCAAAGTGGTTCAAAACACCAAAGTTCATGCTCATTAATCCAGGTATAAAATCTGACAATGCTCAGTCAGGTTATTTGGATGGCATGACTGTCTCAGAGGAGTTGACGGGGGAGAAGGCGGGCCCCGGAGGCCATCTTAGCACCAGCAAACTGTTTTTTTTCCACATTGGAATATGTCGTTTGTGGAAATCAGACTCCTCAGATTGAAGAAGTCATTTGGATGAAGGTCGAAACGTTTCAGCAAAAAAAAAAGAAGAAAAAAGAAACCGTCCAGACGACCTGACTGAACATTATTGGATTTTTACACTTGAGCATGAACTTTGTTATTATAAAAGACAATTAGTAAAAATTATCTAAGGAAGCCAGCAGATTGCTTTGAATCTTCACTTTGTCGCAGTCTCCCATCCTGAGCAAGCACACTGGCAACAGTGGAAAAAAAAAACTCCCTTTTAACGAGAAGAAACCTCCATCAGAACCAGGCTCAGGACGAGCAGCCATCTGCTTCGACCGGCTGGGGTTTGAGAGGAACAGGAAGGAGAAACGAACAAACACAGACCAACAGGTCTTTGCTGTGCAAGTTCATTCAACTCTTTATAATTCTCCTCATAGTCTTTGACAGAACAAGCCACTGGACTGTAGGAGGGTCAGGCCAGTGGCTGTATGCTCCTCTTCTATGGACATTCCTTTGTAAAGTATGCAAAATAAGGTTTATTAATGTTGGAAAAAAGCATGAACTTGTAGCTTTAAAACCCTAATTTCTGCACTGTTACTGCCATCATGTATTATGTAAGTTCTAGAATTGCGCCGCTCATGGTGGCTGTATGTTGGAGCAGCTCTGTTAATTTCATTCTGAGATTTTGCTTTTGGGAACTTTAATTCCTGTTTTTCTGGATGTAAATCACATTTTTTGGATGAATGTTTCCTCTGGTATCAGACGCTGTGCAGCTGGAAGGATTTTTACTGAAACTTTTTATAGTTTTGGACATTTGTTATGATGCGCAACCATGGCAACAAGGCAGTTTTCTACAACCAACAGCAGCTGATTAACATCACAAAAGCTCAAATAATATCTCAACGACAGCCCCAAATCTCAAATGAGTTGAAAAGGATGTTCTGTGGATGCATTCTCATCTACCTGCCAGCTGTGTTCGAGTGCCTGACCACTGAGATCCTGGAACTAGCAGGAAACACGGCTCATGACATTTGAAGGACAGGATTGTCCCTCAGCACCTGCACTTGGCTGTCCACAGTGACGAGGAGCTCGGCAGACTGCTGGGAGGAGTGGCCATCGCTCTGGGAGGAGTTCTGCCCGGCATTCGGGCGGACCTACAGCCCAGGGGAACCGAGAGGCCAGCAGAGTCTGGGTGGACGGATCGGACGGCATCTGCAGCCAGTTTCTTAGGATCCACTGTGGGATGGACCTTTACAAGAGATCCTTCCTGCCTACAGCATCAGCATCTATAACATCTCTTAATGAAATGAGGAGAACGAGTTACAACAAATAATTTCCCTTTGGAATTAATAAAGTACTTTTGAATTTTAATTGAATTTGAATGCAAGTGTAAAGCAAACCAGAAAAAATACTATCCCATCAAGAGTGGCTTTTGCACTTTATGCTGATGACACCAAGGTTGTACTGTACACGGTGGCTGGTTGTTAGTAGGTATGTCCCTCCAGCTTCACTTTATTGCAAGAATCCAGTTCAGACTTTCTGCACAGTTCATTCGTTTTCCTCACAGAGGTTCAGCAGTCTTTCAGGTACAAACTACTAAAACCAAACTTTTTATTCACTCCATCTGACATTCTGTTGTCTGCTGTCTCAAAGAGATAATCTGTGATCAGAATAATTAGGAGCGAGGATATGGGGGTGACTGGCCTTCACGTGCCCTTGGCATCCTAATAAAGGGATAGCAAATGGGCGTGAGTGCATTGTCCCTTTACTGTGACAGGGTGCTGCCCTGCCACTAGCTTTGAGAGGACCGGGGCTTTAAATTGCTTCCATCTCTGCGACTCTGATTAATGAGAATAGTTCTAATCGGAGTTCCTGAGGCCAACAGCATTAGTCTTAATCTTGCAGACCCCATCCAGCAGCAACACTGACATTTAACGTAGTGCTAGTGCAATGGTAATGAGAATTCATTCTCCAATAAGGGAGCAAACTCCTCTACCCTCCACAGAGGTCTTGGATTTGGGAAGGTTATTGGCCCTGAGTTTCAGGGCTTATTAGTTTCTTTTTCAGGCAATAAATTACCTAAAATATGTCGTATTTTACAGTTCACCCTAGAACAGAATAAAACGAACCATGTGTAGGCACCATTTAGGACCAAGATGTATAATGTGAGGCTAAAATGAACAAATCAACAAGGTTTGGTTGTTCCTTTTGGGGTTGTTTCCAAAGACTAACGCCCAATATTTTAGTTCCTGATTAAGAATTTTTTTCAGTTGATTTCATAATCTGAGGGTTTTGAACTAGAAGACGCTGGAAGATGATCTGAAAACTTGTTAATGTAATTTAGTGGTTTTTTCCTAGCCATCTTGCTAAAAAACAAAACAAAAAAAACATGACAGTTAATAAAATAATCAAAACAAAAGACATCAATCAAGTTGTACCCATTCCAACATTTGTTTTGTGCCTGTATACAAGATTATCTGTGCCTTTGCCAAAAGTTTGGGTGAAGAAACACGTTTGCACTTCATATGTATAAACTTGTATGTGAAAACGGTCAACGATCAAAACAGTGTGAAACTAGGCAACTTCAATCAAAGCCATTCTTGCTGTCAGGTGCAGTTGAACCGATGCAAACAGCCCTCCTGTGCTCAGTTAGCAGTAGGTAAATTGCTCTGGGATTTGTATTGCCGGAATGCTTTAGCAGGTAATTCCTCTCTGTCTTTCATTCTGTTTGTCTGTGTTAAGTTTCCACCCTGGCCCCATCCATTCTCACATCCAGTTCCCGGCTTTGTCCATCCATCAACGGGGCGCACTTTGTCAGTGCTGACTTCATCCTGGCTGCTGCAATCACATCCGAGCACGGCTCGACTGCCACTGGGGAGCTTTTTCACCTCCCATCTGCATCTACCCGATCTGCTGACGGAGCCCCTGACGTGCAGTGTTTTCTATTGCACAGGCAAGCAAAAAAACACTAATGCTGCACCTCATTTCTCCAAACCACTCTTTGCCTCACACGGGGGGGTGGGGTGGGGGGGGGTGGATGTGGAACGAGGTGTTATTGAGAAAGACGGGAAGGTAAAGAGGGGGAGACTAGTTTCGTGAAGGATTGACTCTCAGGTCAGGCAATGGCTCAATTTGTCTTTTCTTCTCAAATACATCAATAGACATCAGGGCTAGAAAATGTATCACTAATTAAGACTTGATAAGGTGCACGTCAAGTGTACTTCGAAGCAGAAGAATGAAGAAAGGAAAAAACAGGGAGCAAGTTGCTGAAAATGGACGTTTTCGTAAACCAGAGTCACTTTATAGTAATGCTTTGTGGATTATAAGGGGCTGATTTACAACTTGTTTTATGTGGAAAATTATTAGCAAATAATTTTTGATCGAGAGGTTCGATTTCAGCTATTTTAGATTATTCGCTTTTAATTTCATAAATAGCATCCAAGTAAATAGTCGCAGGTAAAAAATCCAGTCCTATTCAATCCTAGACCTACATATTAGGACAAAAAAAAAACAACAACATCCAGTTTGCTGCTAAAAATGTGTTTAAATGCAGCATAAAGGGTCCAAGACACAACAGATTCCACTTTATTAATTATTAAACACATGCAAATTGGAAATGTTATGTGCAAAAACTAAATACATCCTTTTGTTTTAATGGAATTTATGAAATGACATAGAAGCTAGAACAAACACCCTATATCAACTACCAAGCATGGTGGTGTAGAGTGATGGTTTGGGCTTATTTTGCAGCTGAGGATCTGAGCACCTGCAGGCACAGAGTCAACCATGAATCCTCAATAAACCAAAGTTATCTGGAGGACTTAAGAGGGTCGTGCAGAAACAAATGACGACAAACCTCAATTTGAAACAGCATTCCACTGTCACCATGTTAGTGATAAAGTCAGACAAGAAATGATGACTTTGCGTTATAAATAACTTTATAATTATATGAAGTATATGATTTTAAATAATAAATTATTTAATTAATAATGGCATGGTGAAATCTGTTGTTTTTGTTCACTTCAGGTTAGAGTTGGAAAAACTTCAGCGCGTGGTGCAAACCAGATCCCTGAAACATAAAAACCTAAATTTACAAGAGGGTGCATTTTTATCTTACCAGTGACTGCACATGGTGCATGCTGCTGTCAGAGCAGCCTGTGAAATTAAAGGTTTTGATACTTGTATATAGTTATAAAACATGTATAAATGCAGTACAGTACTTGAAAACATAACGAGAAATAGATTAAATCAATTAGGAATAAAGTAAAGTGTTCCCGTGTTCGCAGTTTGATTTTCCCCCAAGTGTAAAAAAAACATTTATGGAATAACTAAAATAAATTGTTGACCACTTAACTAAACAAAAAATGTTACGATCATAACAGAAATATTGTATTTTAAGAGATGTATTTTGGGAGAGTTTTTAACTATTGTCAGGTGTTGGGTAAGCAAATCCTGATGACTTGGATCTAAATTCAAAACTAAAAAGCAGAAAAAGGCACAGGACAGACGTTGACAATTGCACCATTTAAATCCACAACAAAAGAATGTTTACTTCAATCCATAGCATTAGCCTCTCCACTTTAGTCATTCAAAAAAAAAAAAAAAAATGGATGACACAAACAATGATCTTTACAGCAGAAAATCACAAGCTCAATGATTCACCCTCGTTTACGTCAGGGAGCACTAATTAGACTGCAATGGAGGGTTATTAATAGGCCGGACTTTCCAGAATGATCTTTTTATAAATGGGCCCTGTCAAGACTTTCCTCAACCTCCAAATGAGTATTCTCACTTCACTGCCCCCATTCTCAGCACAAGCACAAGCACAGAATAACAAATGATTGCTATTAGCTGTATTGTCAGTAATGATGCCCGAGAACAAACAAAAGTCCATAAATAACAATTTGGAGAGGAAAAAAAATGAGCCCTTAAATGAGACGGATATGAACGTGAGTCAGAGCAAATGACATCTGAGGGCCTGGAGAGAAAAGGAAGTAAAGAATGAAGGGGATGAATGATAAAGTTCAATGAAAGGGGGATGAAAATGTACCTGCTCAGACATGCATGGCGTTTCCTATGCAGGGATATTGGCAGGTTACAGCTTAATACGCACACAAACGTATACAAAATAAATAAAAAAAATCAGAACAAAACACTCAGCTGGTTGGGTTTAAACAACAAAGCAGCTCCTGCTCAAGTCATTTATCCGGACACAAAGGCAATTCCTCATATTAATTAAGCCCCGTCACCGACATGCTCGCTTGTCTCTCGCCATGTCCGCCGCTCTGATATGTGGGCTAAGTGTTTTCCCCACTTCACTTTCGGCTTGCTTTTCACGTGAAGCCTCTAGTGGGAGCCGCTGTTTACAGAGTCAGTTCCACTTACACAAATCCCCCCCCCCCCCCCACCGTGTAAACAATATCCACGATGACTAAACAGAGTACTGTGCCGGGTGTTTACGGCATGAAAAATGTTTATCCAATTAAGTGACGTTTAAATAACATAATCCTAAAACCATGAAGGCTTTTAACAAGATTACATGACCTGCAGAGACGGAAGAGAGTCGCCTGCTCTTTGACATGTGGCTCAATAACATTAAAAGCAGAAGCAGAATATGACCATAATTACTTGGAGTGCAACCAGTGGTCGATGCCAGTGGACAACAGTGAGGCGCACAACATGTCAGTAAAGAGGAAATAGAAAAATACTAATCCTATCCTGGGAAAAATAAGCTTATTTTGGTGTCAGGAAGGTTTAACATGGGGGAAAATAATAATTGAGCTACTAAAAGCTCAAAGTTCAAAGCAACGATTTAATTATCACCGACCGCTGAAGGAGGAGCAATAATGTTTGTTAATCTGTACTAGCAAAGTATCTAAAAAAAAAAAGAAAAAGAAACGGAGCAGACTTGAAATTCAAAACTAATCATGAGTTGGCACTAACTCTTGGAGTCAACCTGATTCAAGATTCTGTCTAATCCAGAATTGAATTCAAAATCTTACTTCTAACCTAAAAAGCTCTCAACAACCTAGCTCCATCTTATATTAGAGATATTATTGCTCCATATTTTCCCAACAGATCACTTGCTCTCAGACTACAGGCTTACTTGCGGTTCCTAGAGTTTCCAAAATCAGAATGGGAGGAAGATCTTTCGGTTATCAGGCTCCTCTCTTGTGGAACCAACTTCCAGTTTCTGTCTGTGAGGCTGACACATTGTCCAGTTTTAAGACTGGGCTTAAGACTTTCATTTTGGTAAATCCTATAGTTAGGGCTGGCTTGTTAGACTACTGGAGGACAAAATGACCTAATATCCTGAAATGAATTGTTAAAATCGAATAGTTTTCATTTGATACTATTTCTATTTCAACATGTGATTCTTGACCTGCCATTGTGTATCTGTTCCTCCTTCCTGTTCCTCTCAAACCCAGCTCGTCAAAGCAGATGGCCACTTGTCCAGAGCCTAGTTCTGCTAAAGGGTTCTTCCTCACAAGTGAGTTTTTCCTTTCCACTGTCGCCGTCATGCTTGCTCAAGATGAGAGTTCTGTGATGGAGTTAAATTCAAAGCCGTCTGCTCCTCAGATAAATAGTGTTAACTTATTTTTATATATATATATATATATGAATGTTTTGGTTCAGTGCCCTGAGATGACTTCTGTTGTGACTTGGTGCTTTATAAATAAACTGAACTGAATTGAAAATGGCGGCCACAAATATAAAAATGACTATAAGTGAGCGTATTTGGAAAGTTGAGCTAAAATGTCATGTATTACCAGCTATTTACAACTCACACTCCATGCGCTAACAGTCAAGCAAGAGTTTGCCATAATGTATGAGATGGCACATATTTTTCAGCGTGAGATGATCTTGTTGTAAAACTCTGGCCCAGTCAGTTGGTGACACGTTTTCTACCAAGGCATGCTAGGCCTTTAATTTTCTTTACGGCGAAGTCAATCCTTTCGTAATAACTCCAAGGTGTGCAGCTCAAGCTACTGCATCAAAATAATGGGACACATAAAACTGAGGCTCAACACCAAGTTAAAATATATATATATATGGATAAGAATGTATCAAAATAATGAAAGATTGTTTATGAATCATGGCATGAAATGGGAGAGGGGGGGAGGCTGCGGCAGGCGAGAGGTGACGGTGATGGATGGACAGAAGTGACAGTGCGGTATTCATCCTGCACGCTAGAGCGCACGTCCTGCTAGTGGCGGTCAACAGAGCAATAAATCACAGGCCCTCCATCCTGTATCTACAGCTTATTACATCCACCATGACAAATAAATAATAATCCCTGTCAGCACAGCCCTTTGCTCAAGGATTGAGTCTGAAAGCGTTTGCTCATCACTCCTGTTCCTGAGCGAAAACACAGGCAGAGGGAGTTGGAAGGCATAGTTTGCAGAGCCGCTAAAGCTCTGAAGGCATACATGCAAAACAAGAGGAAAGAGCAGCTACGTTTACTTTGAAAAATATAAGTTGGTGTGCCCATGTACAATGGTAATATTAAAAATTACACTGGTCAGAAAACAACACAGTTGCTTCATTATTAGTCAGATTTATTGTTGCTCCATTATGAATGAGAGGTGGAAGATAGGGATTTTTTTATGCTAAAGTGGCAAATAATGTGTTACATACAGGTATTTTACAGAAGAATAAGTGAGGACAAAGTAATATTAAGAGAAAAAAAATCACTATCCTAACTTATCAAATCATAATCATACATTTTTTTATATATATCTGAAATATCTATAATCTAAAATACCAATCTCAGAAACCTAAATTAATATACTGAAGTATTAAAAGAAGGCATACAGTTTATAGCTGCAAGCAAGGTTGTGGGAAGCAGGGGTGCCGAGGATGCTGCAGCACCTCCTAATGGTTGTCATATATTCATGTCCAAATATAGAATTAAGGAATACAGTAGTCGTTTATCGCGGGGGATCCGTACCCTGAAGCCCCGTGATAAGTGAAAAACCG
>NC_056514.1:30044309-30053372 GCF_014905685.2 Nematolebias whitei | reverse complement strand
ATCTTGCAATATTCTAAATGTTTCCAAACACTAAACTTTCTAAAAGAGCACAGCTCGTCCTGATTTCAGCTCTCTGCCTCGGCTGCTCTTTGCCACCTGCAAGCACTCTTGGCCACGCCCACTTCTCCGCTCTGAATGGAGAACAGCTGATCAGCTGCAGGAGGAAGCTTATCCTGCAGTATGGGCTGGAGGTGCTAAATAATTTATTTTAAATAAAAATTCCATGACGATCTTGCGGCTCATCCACCAATCAGCGAATTGTGTGTCATGTCCAATCTTACGTTGAAAAATTGCGATAGAGCGAGTTTGCGAAAAACAAACTGCGAAGTAGCGAGGGACTACTGTACATGGAAAAAATAAAATAAAACTATTTTTATTTTATTTTATGTATTTCAGCACCAACAATATTCTGATACTGACTTTCATACATTTGGTGCATAAACCATTAACTGTATATAACTATTATCAATTGCAACAATTTACAACCATTAAAAGTAAATAAATATGCAAATTAGCATTAGATCCTTTAGGCCAGTTTTATAGATATGTCTAAAATAGTTAATTTTCTTTATGTCCTCACTGACATCACTGCATAGTCTCACCATTATGATAGGCTTCACATAGATGTTTAGGGCCATACATTTCCATTCTAAGCCAGACATTTGCTGAATGCCATCTCAAAATCAACACCTAATGTCATCAACTTCAACTTTTCTGTTTAGTCTTGTCTGATGTATTGAACAAAAAGACTTGGTTGGGATATGCATGAACTATTGTCCAGATATCCCCAATGCAAAATAACTGGACAACAACTAAATGTGTTTGGACAAAAGCACAAGAGGTATGTATTATGAAATTCTTTATCAAAAGGGCTCGTGAACGGTCGGCACAGATATTCAGACCAGAGGGAAAAAATAAAACACAGAGGAGGCTGTTACTGCTAGGAATAATAAGTGTCCTTTATTAACCTGCCACAGAAAACAGTCAAGCAAAAAACATGTACACTCGTACACTCTTAACACACAAATTGATATGAAATAACTTCTCACCGTGACACTGGCCGGGAAGTCGTTTTCGACCCAGGTAAAGAAGAATCACATCAAAATGGCGCATGGCACCAGCGCGTGCTGATCCATCACAGGACTTCCAACTCTCTGTTGTTTGATACATTTCTTATATACCTTCCCCTGATCGCGTGAGAGCAGTGATGGTTGTCAGGAGGGCAGATTTAATTAAATCTGTTTTCCCATCTTCAAAGCAGTCTGTGCAACAGAGCGATGACTTCATAAAAACATGTCCTTCAAAACCTGGGTCACTGTAACCTTAAGATTGGGCCCAATCTTCTGGTTAGAGCATCCCCCGGAGGACTTTAATTACTCCAAAACACATCTGCAGCACAGGAATGACTGAATAAGCAGATAAGCTGCATCAAAAGTGAGTATAAGTGTGTTTAAATAAGTGTAATATAGGTATAGATTGACATAAAAGCATTAAAATAATCATTTCTATATCATTCCACCCTTGCTTTTATGGCAATAATAAGTAACACACACAAAATGTATATGTTTGAATAGGCATAAAGGCAACTTAACACCTTATAAAACATATTTTCATATCAAGGTAGAAGAAGAGATGGTTAGATTAAAAAAAAAAAAAAGATCATGCTCTGGCTTATAGACGCCTGCACAGTGAGGAAAATATGCATTTCCATTTAATCCAAAATGACACAAAGTGAACTTGTGCATTAAATAATTATAATGTAACAAATGTACAAATAGAAATTATTTGGCTAAGTAAAAGTAACACCTGAATTCCTGTGAAGGGCAGAAAGCTGACATACTAAAAGAACACGTAGGAGTGTCTGGTTCTAGCTTCATCAAATATGATTTTCCATTTGGACAGATTCAGCAGTTATCTAATTGTGTAATCGATGAACGCACAGAGCTGCTGGCAGTATTGTTAGGATCAATACAAATTGATTTACATGTGTCTGCAGAGAAACACATCCTCATCACAGCTCGTCTCATTCGACGCCTCGTCTCCCTCCTCCTCCTCCCCTGACATTATTTAGAGGACATGTGCTGCAAAGCTCATTTCAGGCCTTTGTCCCTCAAGCTCCCGTGTTTCTGTAAATTGTATAAGACCATTTAATCATCCTTAGATGAAGAACCATTTACTTTGCACCGTCCTTCAATAAAAATTAAAAGCTCTCATAAAAACTGGAATGAGAGTGAGACGCCCTCGACTAAATCAAAGACCGCGGCTCGTTCAAAAAAAGGCGAGCCAGAACGCTTGTCGAGCTTGTTTTACTTTGACGTTTGTGGATAAGTTGAGGTGTTGAAGATAAAATAAAATGTAGATGAGAGTGCGCTGTCATAAAGGTTAGTGAACTGTAAATGGAGCTCTCCATCTTCCGCCGTAATAGGTGCAAAATTGTAAACATGCTGAGGGATGGGCGCGAGTCCTGGAGCTCTTTTAGGGATCGCTTGAACAATAATCATAGAATCGCTCACTAATGATTAATCATGAGTGCTTGATCACACTCATCTCTGGGTGGAAAATAAAGAGCTTATTATTGTTGCCTCATAACACTGTCACTAAAAAAAATCCAGCTCAAATACAAACTCTCACACACAGAGCTAATTTTGATCTGATGAAAATTATTTTACCACCAGATTATTCATATTCCTAAATATGTTTGTACAGTGCAGCTTTAGTTGTGCATTCATTAAACTTACATTCAATAACCAACATTCAAAACATCTCATTAATGGGCAGACAAATTTATTGAAACACTTAAATTGTAATGATTGGATGCACATCTACCACTGATTAGCTTTTGAAGTCAAGTGCAAGATGGCCAACATCGCTAAAACAAAATGTCTATAGCCGTCAATTTTACAGATGTTTAGTTCAAGTTCTGCATGAGAATCATCCATAACACACATTTACAGCGCCAACTAAAAGTTTTCTGAAAAACTTTGCTTTTTTTTTCAAGAAATTCTAGTTTCCTTACCAAATATTGCTTCTAACAGAGCACTTCATTCTCAGACTGCAGGTTTACTTGCAGTTCCTAGAGTTTTCAAAAACAGAATGGGAGGAAGATCTGTCAGTTATCAGGCTCCTCTCTTGTGGAACCAACTTCCAGTTTCTGTCCGTGAAGCTGACACATTGTCTACTTTTAAGATTAGGCTCAAGTTTTTCCTTTGTGATAAATCCTATAGTTAGGGTTGGCTTGGGTTTCCTGAGTAATCCCTTAGTTATGCAGCTATAGGCTTAGACTGCTGGAGGACAAACTGACCACATTTCTTCACTTTGCTGCTGTCTTTACTTACTCTACCTGTTCTGCATTTCTACCGGTTGTGTATTTGGAGTTTTTTCCATCCTTGACATGTTTTTTTATTTTTTTATTTTTTTTGTTTTCTTCCAATAGGGGGTACACCTACACCAACATCTGGACCTGCTTCTCTGTGTTTGTTCCTCCTTCCTGTACCTCTCAAACCCAGCCGGTCGAAGCAGATGGCCGCTTGCCCTGAGCCTGGTTCTGCTGGAGGGTTCTTTCGGTTAAACGTGAGTATTTCCTTTCCACGGTCACCTTTCTTGATCAGAATGGGAGACTGCGACGAAGTGAAAATTCAATGAGTCTACTGGCTTCCGTAGATAGAGAACTTTACTAAATGGCTTTTGTATGTACCATATTTTTTGCCGTATAAGTCGCAACTTTTTGCATAAATTTGCAAGTCCTGCAACTTATATACCGAAGCAACTAAGTTTTTCTTATAACCCAATTTTTGGCTGAGATCTGAAGATTTCATTGTTTCTGACATGAAAAATATTAATTACCAACTGCAGCTGCTAGAGGGTCCTCGAGTATTATGGCAAGCCAAGTGTCTCATTAACAGGTAAAAGTGGCTATTAATGAGACACTTGTCTTGCCATACCAAGCCACCTTCATCTCGCTCCAGAACTCCTGGAGCAAACATCAAATCAGCTGCAATTCACTTCGCCGCCTAGGTGAAATGCAGCTGATTAGACCATTACAGTGCATTTATTAAGGAAAAGTTCAACTGAGACACTTTTGCTGTAATGTCGAGCAAACAAATAATTGTTTTCAGGTGGTCATCTTGTTAAGTTTCGAAGAAATGCACAGCGAGTCCTCCCTGTGCGCGCTCCCGCAGCCGCAAATCGATTTTTGAAATGCAGCTGATTTGACCATCAAAGTGCATTTATTAAGGAAAAGTTTTGAGCAAACAAATAATTGTTTTTAAATGTTAATCTTGTTAAATTCTTGTTAAAGTTCTCCCGTGCACGCTCCCGCGGCAGTCATTTGGCAGTCAATTGATTTTTGGCACAACACTGGCACACGTTTCTGGGTTGTCAGCAATGACGCATAACAAACGCAATGCATCAGCAGTGATGCAAAATAGATGCGACCTATACGGCGAACTGACTTATTTATGTTTTTTCCCCACTTTATTAGACATTTTAGAACTGATGCAGCTTATACAGCGGTGCGATGTGTATGGCGGAAAATACGGTATGTGAATGTTTTTGTACATTGCCCTGAGACAACTTTGTGATTTGGTGCTAGATAAATAAACCAAATCAAATTGAATTGAAATATTTCATGATCATTAAGTGCAGCCTTATAGTTTTACCTTGATGGAACATCTTACATTTTTATCTACATTAAGAAAAAGCTTAGAAGTATGAAATATGTGGAAGCCTTAGCAGGGGCTTTTTGAAGCAATTGCACATTTAACTCAGGTACCTGTTTCTGTACATATAAGAACTTTTGATTTTTCTTCAAATAATAAAGAAAAGATCCATGACTGGCTCTATGAGTTGCATTTTCTTTTAGAAATAGTTACTGTTAACACAAGGTACAGTTAAAAGAAGCTTTAAATACAGATAAAACATGCATCTTCGATAAATGCGCTTAAAAAAAAAAAGAAAAAGCAAACATATGTCTAAGCAGTTACTGTTAACCCACAAGGCAGAAAAACATGTCTAAGTTTAACAATTGTGTGTTTCTTCAGTGATGTTTCGTTTAAGGGCAAAATCACATTTGGATTTCCACAGACATCAAATTACTCTTCAGGTGGTCAGTATATCATCATTTACCACAAAAATGACTTCCTGAGAGAAAATCCCAAAAAATACAGATTGAAGGGATTTCTACATGTATACGTTATACAAGTCATAAGTTATTTGATCATCTAAAATAGCATCAAACCAAATACAAGTGTAGTGTTTAAACCTCTATCTTTTGGGAATCAATGGTTATGGAGATGTGGTTAAAAAAAATCCGTCCGCTTTAGCTTCATGTAAAAGCAAAGAATATCTGCAGAAACCGCATGTTAAAGACCCGTCGACCTCTGGTCAGGTGAGTTAAAACGGCACTCTGCGCAGAAAAAGACAAGAGCTCAATTATCATGTTTCTGGTGGCCAGTGAATCTTTTCCAACGCAAACACGGCACCTGAACTCACGGGAATGGTCCAAATTCCACACGCTGAAGGAGTGAATGTGTGGACCAGTAAACCACGTGTCAAGCCAAAAGCTTGACAGACGTAAATCAGCTGCTGTCGATGTGAATTTATGTGGTTGAAGTCATCACTGGATTATGAAGTTCACGTCTAGTAATTTACAGCCAGACCAGGGCTCCAATCATCTCCATGTTACAGGGTTGTCAAAGACAGAGACCTATTCTGATGAGATCTGTTTTTTCACTGCTCGTCCCGTTACATTAAAGGGGTCGGGAGTTCACAGCCTTCTCTTTAACTCCGCAGGCTGGGTTTTGAACTCCTGACCCCACTTAAAGGGGGGGGGGGGGCATCTATGCACAGTAGCTGCATTTACAAATGCATGCTGACTTCATGCCAGCAAAGCAGACTTGAGACGACTGATAAAATCTCACTTTGAAAGGAGCTGCTCAGCCAACCCTTTGTATTTACCGCCAAGTCCCATGTTTTAACCCCCACCCCCACCAACATAAATCATGTTAACTGACTGATAAAAATGTCTGTCAGGCCCTATTCATGTTGTGCTGTGGTTACCCAGCTTTACCTTTGTCTTGCAATAAATGGTTCATCTGTTTAACAACCTGTAGGTGAGGAGGCATTATTACAGATCTTATTGTTCCGTGTTTTCCTAACAGAGCACTTCGCTCTCAGACTGCAGGCTTACTTGTGGTTCCTAGAGTTTCCAAAAGCAGAATGGGAGGAAGCGCTTTCAGTTATCAGGCTCCTCTCTTGTGGAACAGACTTCTGATTTCTGTTTGTAAGGCTGACATTTTGTCCAGTTTTAAGACTGGGCTTAAGACTTTCCTTTTTAATAAATCCTATAGTCAGCTAGCTTGGTTTTCTGACCTATTTCTTATCCTTTGCTGCTATAACCTTAGACTACTGGAAAACAAATTGACTTAATTTCATCAAACAAACAGTTACAAATACATAAAAATGAATACAGTAGTCCCTCGCTACTTTGTGGTTCGACTTTTGTGGACTCGCTCTTTCACTGTTTTTCAAAGTAAGATTGAACATGACACAAATGGCTGATTGATGGATGAGCCGCAAGATCGGCATGGATTTTTTTATTTAAAATAAATTATTTAACATTATTTAGCACCTGCTGCAGCCCACATGAGCAGGGAGAAGCTTCCTCCTAGAGCGTGTCATACCTCCGCTCTGCAGCGGAGAAGTGGGCGTGGCAGGTGGCAGAGAGCAGCCAATGGTAGAGAGAGCAGAGATCATGACATGCTGTGCTCTTGTAGAGCGTTTAGAAACATTGTTTAGAATATTGCAAGAGTGTGGGAAGGGTTCATATATATATATATATATATATATATATATATCTGTGATGGACTTCCGACCGACCAGTCCAGGGTGTACCCTGCCCCTCACACTGTGATTGCTGGACATGGGCACCGGTGACCCCTGTGGAAGAAGCGGGTAATAGATAATGGATGGATGAATATAACCAAGCAGTGAGCAGCATCAGAACATTATATATATATATATATATAGTCAAATAAACTACGTACTACTTGTACTACTATTCCTACTTTGCTGTTTTTCACTTATTGCTGGTGGACTGAGAACGGAAACCCCCGCGATAAATGAGGGACTACTGTAGTTTGTATTTGTAATTATTCTTTTTTTAACATGTGATTTCTGTCTTTTTGTCTTTCCTCCTAGAGAAAACCTGATGGCCTCCATCCTGGACCTGTCATTGTGTGTTAGTTTTCTCCTTCCTGTCCTCTCAAACCCAGCTGGTCAAAGCAGATGGCTGCTCGTCCTGAGCCTGGTTCTGCTGGAGGTTCCTTCCTCATGAGGCAGTTTTTCCTTTCCTCTGTCGCCTCTGTGCTCGCTTAGGATGGGAGACTGTGATGAAGTGAAAATTCAAAGCAATCTGTTGGCTCCTTAGATAAATAACATTATTAACCAACTTTAAATGTGAATGTTTCTGTAAAATGCCCTGAAATGACTTCTGTTGGGATTTGGTGCTATATACATAAACTGAATTGAATTGAGAAGTGAAAACAGGAAGTTCTTTAAAATCCCAGAATGTTCTGATGCTGCTCACTGCTTGGTTGACTTAAATGATCAACGACAAGCCTTTCCTTTGGAACATAATCAATGATGCATCACCCAATCAACTCTCCAGGCCGTCATATTTAATTTTCTTCGTTATATTAACATTTTGAAAGTATAAACCCTACAGCTTTTCAAATTTTTGTCGTGCAGGTCTCATAGTGTACCCAGAGTGGTGACGCTGATGTGTTTAAAGACGGCAATATCTCATTCGTGAGGTTGGTGGTGATAAATAAAAATGTCTGGTTTAGGACTCCTCAGTAAATTGTATCGACTTTCTGGCAAGGACATCGAAGCCCACAGGACTTAAATGTCCCTCGTCAACAGATAGACCACACACACATTCATTTACCTGTCAGATTAACGTTGGGAGTAACTCTGCTCTGGGCCATATGGCAAAAACCCAACAACAGTACTTGAGGAAAAAAGAGAGCCATTTGTCTTGGAATTGTCAACAATTATTAATATACCAAAACCTGAGAGGCAGTACAAAAGAAAAACATCCCAAAATAATCGGTTTTCATTTTAGACTTTCTACTTTGATATAAAAAGTTTAATTTTAAATGCAAGCTTTAAGAGGAAATCAGGTGCGGATAGTTCATAGCTGAAGATAATCATCCCAGGTTTCTTTAAGTGGATCTAAAAAAGAAACCGAGGCAATGCAGTCGACTCCTTTTTGGCTTTTGTTGATCTTTGCATGATTAATGGTTTGAACGGACCCAGAAAAAAAAGGTCAAACACGGAGTTGGGGGACAGAGCAGCTATATAGTGTAATTAAGAAAAACATGATTAATAACCCCAAGCTGCCACTGTGTTGTATAAACAAGATGCAGCCGGGTGGGATGCAAATTTAAGACCGTGCATTCGTTTTCCAGAGCATAAAAGCACACATAGGATATATTTGTACCAAAGCTTCTCACTGGTGATAAGCTGCAATAGATTGTGATTTTTGACAAGAAACAGGAGTATAACAAACTTTATACCTCACTGAACCTGCAACATTCATATGAAAATTAAATTACATCAAATTACAACATAAATGGAAAAGTGATTGCTCCTAATTACTTCTTAGCTTTATTTTCCTTCAGACCATGAGCCTTAGATAACATAAGTACAGTTTAATAGCTCTATCATGGAGACTTTTGTAACAAGCTGTGATTGCAGACATGATTAGGACGGGAAATGTCTCCCACTCAATCTTTTATCTTTGCCCACTCCTTTCTCCCTTTGCCTTAGCAGTGTGACTGACATAAGAGCGGGTCCAGAGAAATTAAGATGTGAGAATGGTTCAACAAGCAAGTAGTGTTGTAGTCAAGACCACCTAACCCAAGACCAAGTCAAGACCGAGGCCAAGAGAAGGCAAGACCACGTCGAGACCAAGACCTCAAATAAAATAAATACAAAATTTTATTATAAAATATTTTGTAGATGAACAGATGCTGGGATATGTTCATCATTTAACGCGGGTTC
>NC_056514.1:29990234-30044299 GCF_014905685.2 Nematolebias whitei | reverse complement strand
TTTGACCCATCAAAATGAATGCGGTCATTTATTTACAGAATCAAATTTAACATCAAACATGTACATTAATTTGGCAAATTATGAAAATAACAACAAAGCAATCAATCAGGAAAAATCATACGGCCATGATTTTTCCGTTGCTGCACCAAAGACATTTATGAAAACTGTACAATTATGATCTTTTGCCCACATGAATGTGGGTGAGCATTTTACACAGACATTTCTAAAATATCTGGAAGAATTTCTACTTGAGAGAAAAGTTTAGAGATGAAAGAAGTTTAGAGGGAATAAAAGATGGTATGGGAGGGAAGAAATGTGTTCACCAGAATCGACACTCTCCGGCTTTCTTCAGCTTTTCCTTACAGTACACTTAGGTGATGAAATCGGCTCCTTTACCTGGAGATGACTCAGGTGGGATTCCGTTTAACGCACCCTTTCAGCGTCTCAGTAGGATGCTGTTACTCGTCCGAAGTAATGGCGAGGCTCTGTTCGACACATATTCACCTCAGTGGAAAATGTTATAATCCCATGGAACTCGGAAGAGCTTTGTTGTCATGTCAGGAACTCCAACAGCACTCCATCAGAACTTTAGCTCTCGTGTAGTTTACAGAACTCCCACAGAACTGACTAGACCAGGAAGTACTGACATTTTAAAGACTCTTTCCCGGTTCACTTTTTGGGATTTGTTCATTGGTCAGAAACGACCAGACGGGGTGGGTTTTGTGACGTAAGAGGTTAGAGGCAGCGAGAATTGTTATGAGGCAGATCAGAAATGTTCTCACAGACAGAGAGGGTTTTGTTTTGGCGTGTTTCAGGAAACAGGTGCAAAACATCTCTACTTACGTCTGAGAGGATTCTAAAACATGACAGTTTTAACATAACAACTTGTTTTTCGTTTGACTGTAACCTTGTAAACGCACACACTTGCTCATTCAAAAGCAGAAATCAGAAAATGGATAATTATTCTGTAACAGCTTTGACATGAGAATAAAAATCATTACTCAGTTAATAAAATTGATTAGTTCACTGCAACATCTAAAATGGTTTGAACTAAGACATTTTGATTATCAACATTTGTAAGATAGTAATGATAATAAAAAGAGAGTGTTCTTTTCACTTGAATCTTCAAGAAAGAAAGTCTCAGGATGGGTGAACCTGTATTTATGTATTCAAATACATGAAATGACAGTTCCTGTCCCACAAGGTTCTAAAGGTCAAGAGTTTTGACCTTAGACTTAGTTTCGACGTAGGCCTAGTCCACTACAATTTTTTAATAAAAAAGTTCCATACTGCAACTTTAAGTTTGCTTTTGAATGAAGACATCAGCTTTTATAAAGCTAAATAAAGAAATCAGACATTCAGTGGTCTAACTGCCTGTTAAATTGGAAGCAGTTTCGTCACATGCCTTAAAAAATTGGCAAAACACGCTTCATAAGTCCAAACTCAAGACCAAGGATAACCATAGAGTTGCATAGTGGTTTCAATAAAATAGTAGATATACACATAGAAAGTTACATAAATGGATATTAGTTTAGTGTACAAGTATATTCTTTGTGATTTAAATAGCCAAATTTCATAACTGATGATTTGGCAGACATCTCCCATGCCCAGACAATTACTTCTCATTTTCTTAGAACGACTGGTGTTGCCAAATAAGAGTCAAGGTTTTCCAGCCCAAAAATCTGTTAAAAACCACCACATCACATAAAAATTGCCCCAATCAATATATTGTTACAGTATATCAGTATATATACAATATATTATCTTCATGACAGAACTTTTTCTGTAATTTCTGGCAATAATTCCTCCAATTCAGCTTCTCTCACCTGTGGTGTCCCCCAAGGGCCTATTCTTGGGCCACTATTATTTTCTATTTATATGCTAACACTTGGTCAGGTTATTCATAAATTCAATGTTTCTTTTCATTTTTATGCAGACGATTCCCAGATTTATATGGCTATTAACCCATCAGACCTCTCCAGACTCAATAAACTTACCCTCTGCCTTACAGACATCAAAGCCTGGATGTCTGATCATTTTCTTTTACTCAACAACGATAAAACTGAGGTGATGGTTTTTGGCCCCAAGGCCAAAAGGGATTTAGTAGTTCAGTCCCTTTCTGTTCTTGGTTTTAACTGCATTCGTGAAGCCAGAAATTTTGGGGTAACCTTCGATTCTGATCTTGGTTTTTCTAAACATTTTAAGAACACCACTAAAACAGCATTTTTTTTTTTCAAATTAGGAATATTGCCAAAATCAGAGCATTTATTTATTTAACTGATGCAGAAACTCTTATTCATGCCTTTGTCTTCTGCCATCTTGATTATTTTAACTCTTTATTTTCTGGTCTGCCCAAAAGTTCTCTTAATCGTCGTCAACTACAAACCGGATTCCAAAAAAAGTTGGGACACAAAACAAATTGTGAATAAAAACTGAATGCAATGATGTAGAGATGGCAAATGTCAATATTTTATTCGTAATATAACATAGATGACAGATCAAAAGTTTAATCTGAGTAAATGTAACATTTTAAAGGAAAAATATGTTGATTCAAAATTTTACAGTGTCAACAAATCCCAAAAAAGTTGGGACAAGTAGCAATAAGTGGCTGGAAAAAGGAAACTGAACATATAACGAACAGCTGGAAGACCAATTAACACTAATTAGGTCAATTGACAACATGATTGGGTATAAAAAGAGCTTCTCAGAGTGTCAGTGTCTCTCAGAATCCAAGATGGTAAGAGGATCACCAATTCCACCATTGTTGCGCAGAAAGATAGTGCAGCAATACCAGAATGGTGTTACCCAGCGTAAAATAGCAAAGACTTTTAAGTTATCATCATCAACCGTGCATAACATCATCAAAAGATTCAGAGAATCTGGAACAATCGCTGTGCGTAAGGGTCAAGGCTGTAAAACTCTACTGGATGCTCGTGATCTCCGGGCCCTTAGACGTCAATGCACCTCAAACAGGAATGCCACTGTCAAGGAAATAGAATGGGCTCAGGAATACTTCCAGAAAGCATTGTCAGTGAACACAATCCACCGTGCCATCCGCCGTTGCCAGCTGAAACTCTACAGTGCAAAGAGGAAGCCATTTCTAAGCAAGCTCCACAAGCTCAGATGTTTGCACTGGGCCAGGGGTCATTTAAAATGAAGTGTGGCAAAATGGAAGACTGTTCTGTGGTCAGATGAGTCACGATTTGAAGTTCTTTATGGAACACTGGGACGCCGTGTCATCCGGACCAGAGAGGACAAGGATAGCCCAAGTTGTTATCAATGCTCCGTTCAGAAGCCTGCATCACTGATGGTATGGGGTTGCATGAGCACTTGTGGCATGGGCAGCTCGCATGTCTGGAAAGGCACCATTAATGCAGAGAACTATGTTCAGGTTCTAGAACAACATATGCTCCCATCTAGACGTCATCTCTTTCAGGGAAGACTCTGCATTTTTCAACATGATAATGCCAGACCACATTCTGCAGCAATCACAACATCGTGGCTACGTAGGAGAAGGATCCGGGTACTGAAATGGCCAGCCTGCAGTCCAGATCTTTCACCTATAGAGAACATTTGGCGCATCATAAAGAGGAAGGTGCGACAAAGAAGGCCCAAGACGATTGAACAGTTTTAGAGGCCTGTATTAGACATGAATGGGAGAGCATTCCTATTTCTAAACTTGAGAAACTGGTCTCCTCTGTCCCCAGACGTCTGTTGAGTTTTGTAAGAAGAAGGGGGGATGCCACACAGTGGTAAAAATGGACTTGTCCCAACTTTTTTGGGATTTGTTGATGCCATGAAATTTGGAAACAACAGATTTTTCCCTTAAAATGATACATTCTCTCTGTTTAAACTTTTGATCTGTGATTTGTGTTCTATTCTGAATAAAATATTCGATGTTGGCACCTCCACATCATTGCATTCAGTTTTTATTCACAATTTGTTTAGTGTCCCAACTTTTTTGAAATCCGGTTTGTACCTCCAGTGAGTTCTTTAGGCCTTTGTTTCTCCTCCCAGTGAAACAAGCATGAAAAGGGTTCACAATGAGATGCCCATCCAGCATCCTGTCTTAACACCTCCTGATGCAGAGCAGCAGCAGCTGTAATCTGAATCCTCCCAGATGTTAGAGCACCTCACACATTCAAAAAACATTCAATACAAAAACAACTGGACTTTATTTGTAACAGAAGAAGTTTCGCTCCTCATCCAAGGAGCTTTCTCAATTCAAAGAGCAGTGAGTGAGGGGTTCAGGTTATAAGGCTGAGTGAGATAAGATACACATACATATGTAGATTGACAATTCACACCTCTTCTGTTACAAATAAAGTCCAGTTGTTTTTGTATTGAACGTTTTTTGAATTTATCATGTCCTTGATGACTGAGAATCTTCACCAGCATAGCACCTCACACATTTTCCAAGGTTGAGCCCAACCACCCTGCCGAAGCTCATTTCAGCTGCGTGCATTTGGGATACTCCTCTCCATGATTGCACCTGTAGCCCCTGTCCATGTATACCACCGCCAGGATCAGAGAGAAAAAATAAAATGTCCACACCAACTCGACTTTGCGCCAAGAACGCAGAGATAGTACTTGCTTTTGTTATACACAGCACCCTAAACTCCTGTAAGGTAATATTTAAAAATGTCTTGACTTGGATGAGGTCTAGAAGTTCTTGCAGAAATTTATGAAGTATGTTATACTTAACTGGACCATACGATTCTTTGTTCATTGATCATATTTATTTTAATATTATTTTTACAGATCAATTAGTTCTTTTCAAAAGAGCCGTGTACTTAATGAAAAAGATGCTTGGATAAAAACTGCCTAATCTGGTGCACAACCTATTTAGATATAATTTTTAAAACTTGTATTCAAGACTTGTGACACACTTGAAAAATTGTGTTAAAATGTAGGAAAAATGCTTTATCGTCATTTGCTTTTCTAAAAAGTTGGACCTAAAGTGCAACATTTTGCAAATCTTCATCAATTCTTAACTTGGTTAGATCTCAAATATCATCAGTAATTTAACGCAGGTGCAGATGCAAACAAAAAAATAGCCCTGTCTATTATCAAACTAACAAGCTGCAGCCCTAAGGGGTGTAACACATATCAACACCATCAAAATAGAAATAATGAAAAGATTAGGCCAATTAAATCATTAATATCCAGGAGACTGAACTCATACTTCAAAGAGGAATAGCTCCGAGAAGCAAGGGGGAGGACATGCGAGCTTCAAAGAAACCGAGATGGACAAGGCACCACACACTCGTGTATTGAAATAATAGCTGACAAAGACCCTCAGCATTTGTGTCCGTGTAATGCTCAGTGGCACCAAAAGCAGCACCTTTACGAGAGCAGGATTATTGAGCATGCATCAGGGCTTCCAGTTTAATTTGTGCTGATGGGCCTGGTTCTCTCTGAGGGCCCACTGAAGCAGGCGGCAGGCGGGCCTAATGATGGGAGATGTGTGTGTGTGTGTGTATGTGGGGGGGTCGTGGTCGCAGCCAATGGGCGCTCGCTGAAGTAAGACCACAGTGACAGTGAGCAGCTGTGAGAACTTTTCTTCTTTCTCAACAGGAGTAAGCGCAGAGCACGAGAGGTTGACAAAGGCGTGTTACAGCGCCGTGATTAAACGGCAACTAGGTGCCAGTCTCAGCCGCAGGTGGGCACAAGCTTCTGAGGGGTCAGAGGAAGGTGATGAAACTTTCTGATACGTTTAGTTTGGAGCCAAGAGAGATCAATAACCATTTGAGGCTAGGCCTGTCGCAATAAATAATAAATCAATTAATCGCATGATAAATGAAAATTATCAACCTTGTTTTCATTTATCGGCTTTATCGTTTCTTTGCGTCTCTCTCTTTCTACTGAAGACACTGGATGACAAAAAGTTCAACTCTGGTGTTCTTCACTGACCCCTCCCTTTCTCATTTCTCTTTAAAATCCATTTTTACCGTCAAAAATCTTGTTATTGGATCATTAAACGCAGCTAAGCTGAGAAGCTAAGCTGAGAAGCTAAGCCGAGAAGCTAAGCTGAGAAGCTAAGATACGAGCTAAGCTAACAGGCCGACCTTGGGGAAAAAACCTCTGTCTTGTTTAAGCTCCAAAAATTCACGGTTGAAACCTGTGCCTTCGTCTAAAAAGTTGTTTTTCTCTGCAAAAGGAAGCTGAGAACTTGTTTACAAATTTTTTATTAAAATGTTTGTGTGAAAAATGTTATGTGAAAGAACTCGAAACACATTGAGTGTCCGCCATTTGAGAACCGAAAAAGGAACAAGAGACAGCCCATGTCACGTCAAGGGGCCTCCCTCCTATTTTTCTTAAAGAGACACGCTGCTCGCTCCCTCACTATCCATCCTTCAGTCCACACAGTCTTATACTGCCATCTAGTGGTAAAAAAGGTACTACACTTTAAACAAATTGACCAACTTTTCTTTTTAAATTTGACAATATTTACTAATTATTGTTAAATTTCAAACAATTTTATAGTTTATTGCAATAATTTCTGAGACAATTAATAGCCCAGAAAAATTTGTTATCATGACAGGCCTATTTGAGGCACAGAATGACAAAAATGTCAAATTTCTAACGTTGACCCAAAAAATAATTGTTTATTTTTGTTAAAATTATTATAAGTTCAAACACTTTGTGGTGATGTCATTAACTTGTCCAAGTGTATATAAAGTATAAAAAACAACTGAAAAAGTCCTCATTTCAAATTTTATTTAACACCTTTCTGTCGAACACAATCAAAAAAATTATCTAACATGTTTCATTTACTTCAAAGTTCAGAGCTCAGATTTGCAAATGAAGCCATAACCAGCTTTAAAGAGTTCCACTTAAAAGTTGGAAACCCAATAGAATTTGTTAAACAGTAACCAAACTAACCATTATTAGCAACAGGAGCTAATGTATTTCTCTGCATCATATTCAAACACTTTGGCAACATGTTTCCTACAACTGCTGACTGTTGTCACAAATAAAATTTGATGTAACAGATTATGAGTATAGAACTTGATGAAGTGAGGACAGATTTAGTCAATCTCTGAAGTCACCAGTTTCTCAGATAGTTTTCATTAAATCTGAAAACTCTTATGTAAACCACTGCACTTATGTTGTCAGTGTGATGCAGCTTAGCATCTACGCACAAAGTAAATGGAGTTCTTGTGTGCTAAATAAAATCTTTCAGAAACAATATCCTGATGCATGCTCAACAATCCAGGTAGAAAAATCAAAAAAGTTGTCTGGTCCTGTTTTTTTGAATGTCCAGAGGACCAGACTCAACTTTTTTAGATTTCAAAAACTATCATATTTTTTAACCTATAAGTCATGTTTGTTTGTTGTTGTTTTTTTATTTTTGCATAATTTGCATGCCCTATGACTCATACATAGAAGCGACATATTTATGTTATTTTCCCCATATTTATAAACCAATTTTTGGCTGAGATAACCATTTTCATTCATTCTGACTAAAAACATTGAACACTACCATTTTCAGCCGCTAGATGGCAATTGAGTAGTATGGCATGTCGTTGTATTATGTAATAGGTAAAAGTGGCTATTAATGACACAATCGGCTTGCCAAAGAAACCCTCTTTGTCCAACTCGCCTGGAGCAACCGTCAAATCAGCTTAATTTCGCTGTGCCGCCCCCGGCAAAATGCAGCTAATTTGACCATTGAAGTGCATTTATTAAGTAAAAGTCCAACTGAGACACCTTTACTATAATGTCAAGCAAACAATTGTTTTAGGTGCTTATCTTGTTAAATTTTGAAGAAATGCGCAGCGTTCCTCCTTCCTCCTTTTCAGGTCTCTCTTGTAAATGAGTCCTCGAGGCTCAATGGGATTTACCTGTCTAAATAAAGGTTGATTGATTCCCGCTTTCTTCCCTCATTGTGCACTCCCGTAGCACCGAGGCAGCAAATACTTTTGAAAATGCAGCCGATTTGACCATCAAAGTGCATTTATTAAGTAAAAGTTCAACTGAGACAAACCTTTACTATAATTTCAAGCAAGAAAGTAATTGTTTTTAAATGTTAATCTTATTGAATTCTTGTTAAAGTCTTCCCATGCACGCTCCCATGGCTGCCATTTCGCAGTCAATCGATTTTTGGCACAACACCGGCCCACGTTTCTGGGTTGTCAGCAGTGACGCATAATAGATGCGACGTATACGGCAAAGTGACATATTTATGGATTTTTCCACTTAATTTGACATATTTGGACTGATGCGACTTGTAGGGCGGTGCAACGTGTACGGCGGAAAATACGGTAGTCCTCTTCTGTTCCTTATTTTAAGAAAGATTTCCTCTGAAATTTGATGAAATTGAGGAACAGAGTTGCTGCTGTCTATATTTAGGCGTTTGCAGTCCAACTCGTCATGAAAAGAGCAACAAAACGAGCCACAACTCCCTGAGAGGGGTGGCTTCACTTTCAGGGTCAGTAGACTTTCCAAAGTAACAAGGCGAGCATATGCTGCAGCGATTCCCTTTATGTCCCAAGAAAGATCCAATTAATTCATCAATCTGTACAACTCTGCCACTGCCTTGTGCATTTTAGCCCCATGCCAGCAGAGATCCATCCATTACCAGTCAGCCCCCACCCCAATGAACCTACCAAACAGCCTGCGTAATTACACATTGCGTTGACAACCCAAATTATAATTTTCCTAACAATACTTTATTTGTACTTTCAAATATGTTATAAGCTGTTTTTAAATGTCACTTTTCCCCCTTCAATTTCCGTTCATTCTCGACTCGTTTGAACATCATAACAATCATTAATAACTGTCAGTCGGTAGCATCAGTTCAGCACATAAGCTGCCTCATTAGCATGGCCCAGCATTTGTTCTCTGGTAAGGCTGATTATTTTCTACAACAGGCCAGCCCAATTACTTTAGTGAAATGGTATCACATAAATCAAAACTTAACAAGGTGGCAAATTTGAAGCTATCAGATTCCAAGAGACACTGTAACTAATATGTCACTGTCAAGAGTGCTCTCTGTAGGTTTGCCTCCACCACACCAAATATATCATCCCCCTGGATCTCGGAGGCTTTTGAGAGGAAATTACCATATTCAGAAAAGCGGAAGCCCAAATGGTATAAAAATGTAAACAAGAGAGTTCGAGCAGACCTGCTATGGGCAGGAAAAGAGGGTGAAATGGATACAGAGAGATTGATCATGCTGTAATGTCTTTTCAGGTCATCCCGGACAATATATATAGGCTTTTCTCTTGGATTGCAGACCTCTCGTTTTACTTTTTACATGATGATATTCATCCATCACTTCATGACAGCTACATCAAAGCAACAACAAACATGCAAACCCAGCAATCTAAAATATGCTGACACCATGTCCTGGCACATAAATACAGGAACACTTTAGGTCTGCTTTCTGTGGCCTTTTCTTTTTGTCTGTTTAAACTAGATTTTCCATCTACGGGGAATTCCCACAACGCAGCATGTGTGATAAAGTACACCTCTGTCTGCTAGCCACTGACATGAGAGTGATTGCAGAAGCTGCGTAAATGGGTTTGTGTTTGTTTGCCCTTGTTTCTTCTTCCACACACAGAAGCTATAGTTACTGACTAGTAAGTGGTGAATGGTTTAGTTAAAGAGATGTTACCTCCCACTTAAATATTCACCTCATCTCATTGTCATTTGCTGTCTGTTTCCCGCCGTCTGCAGCATCCTCAGTACTCATTTCTCATTTTTAAGTGAGAATTGAGGACAGACGGATGCAAACTCAAAGTTTCTGATCTTTAGCAGAAGTTATGGTGGGTTATCTTTGGCTGTATATCTCTGCTCTGGCAGCGCTCCCTTGGTGATGAAGGATTAACCACCGCAGCTGTCTCTTCCCCAGGATGATGCAGTGCGCTGCTCCCCGACACGACAGCATCGCTTAATCTTAATGTCCGCCTCTACAGAGCGGCCGCACAGGACAAAGCCAATCAGCATCACATGCCATGGGGATGGACCTACAGCTTGGCCCTGGAGTTTCTCACCCTTGCAGGCCTATTCATCAACTTCAGCCACACCAATCCCAGAGTTCTCCCCTCGCAAAGCACAGCTGAGCCAGCCGGTGATGTATGGGACAATGAAAGGGGTGTGGGCTGTCCTGGCGCACGCAAGAGAACACTTATCAGATTGCACATTATGCACTGCTTTGTGTTCCTGGGGAGGAAAAAAGAAAAGGCTGGCGGAGTAATGAATGTACTCAGCCTTCTTTCAGCCTAGACCACCTATTTGCTGTGTTTAAAGAGATATATGCTCAATAGTGCTCTGGCATTAAGGATGAGGTAGATCTAGAATAATGATCACTGTTCATTTAGATAAATTGCACTCAGGCAATCAATTTGTAAAGATCTGAATTCGGCTGGAAGCAAAAACAATGGGAACACTTCTGCATCCTCGTAGTTACTGTTCCAGTGTGTGGATGGATATGAACTGTAATGTAATGTGTGTAAATGTCTAAGATCGTTAAATAAAGTTTATCAATAAAAAAGCAGTAAACTGATGTCACCCATCACTGAGGGATGTGAATAGTGAATGTTTGTAGTTTATGAGATGAGTGATTTTCTGGACTGGATTTTGACCTGGCAACAATTTTTCTTACGCGAAGATGTAGCCACACACTAAAATGGAACCAGGCACATTGCCTATTTTTTAAGTTATCCAACTCACAAGGTTTACATATAAAGTAGTCCCTCACTCCTTCGCGGTTTGACTTTCGTTGACTCGCTCTTTCATGTTTTTTTGAATGATTGTCAGCTTTAATATTACGTAAGTGATTGAGACGGTACGGAATAAAAAGTTAACAAAAAATTTACTTCGGACAGGCACTGCCATTTTGTACTTTTCTTTCCATAAGCCTATACTGTAAGGCCAGTCAAAGAACTACACTTCCCAGAAGGCAACAGTGCTTCTGGCCGCTGCTTTCTGCCGAAATGGAGGGAAAGATTTGATCCGATCCGAACCTGACCTGACTAAAAATGTTGATCCTTATTCATAGCGACTTCAGCGTCCAGTGGATGTAGAGAGCTGTACGGAACCGACTGGGAATTGGACCAGGACTACTTTCAGCCTCTTCGGTCATTCTGAGTGCTGCTTGCTGGCCCATGAACCCTCTCGAGCGGGGAGGCATTGCTTAGAACTCCGGTGTCTTCTCTGGAGCTCACTTGGACTTTTTTCATCTGGATTCCTCTGGATTATTTGGACTCGATCGGGACCATTGTGTGGTTTTGTGATGGCTCTCTGAAGATCCGGCTCTCTCCAAAAGCGTCTGGTGCTCAATGGCTGCAGACAGTTGAACAGAACCCAACCAGAACCAGACCAAGACTGGTGAGTATCCATATAATATTTTGCTGTAGCTACTGCGCAGTACATACTCTTAAACCTATGTAATTTTAACAACATACGCACATGTACTGTGCATGTACGTATGTTGTTAAAATTACGTAGGTTTAAGAGTTTAGAACATTGCAAGAGTGTGAGAATGTTTTATAAAACCTTAAAATATATAAATACTAAAATAAATATATCATTCCTCCTTCGCGGTTCTTCACCTGTGGCGGGGATGTGTGGAACGTAACCCCCGCAATAACTGAGTGACTAATGTATACATATATATGGCAGCAGCCATCTTGGATTTTGACTTGGCAACCCAATTTTTGATAGGGATCGTTCTCACGCCTAGATGTAGCTACAACAAAATGGATATTGGTACCTTCCTTATTTGTCAAGTTACCACGCGCGCAACATTCACGGATGGACGGAGGGTATTTCCAATTCCCCCTCTTCGCTCCATGATGGGGGCCAAAAACAGGGAAAGGCTTTACATGGGAAGATATGCCATAATCCCAAACACATTGCAGTCTTTATATGAAAACACACAAAAAAATGTAATAAACCCGACATGTGTTACTCATAAGCTTGAAACCAAGAACATGCTTCTTTTCTTGCTGTGTGCTGTTAAGTGCAGGAAAAAGATTTAAAGTTGAGTGGCATGCAGATGTAAAACATTCAGATGCAGTCATTCAGACAATGTTCTGCACTCATGCAATATCAAAGACCAAAGGGATCCTGATAATCCTTTAAACCCATAGAAGTTTGATCTAAAGATAACCATAATAATAATAAAACATATTTCGCCATTCCACTCTTATTAAAACTATGCAACACCAGCGTGCTGATAGCCTTTTCATCGCAATCTGAGTTCTTTGCCAACACCAGCCATCAGCTCCCATTGAGAACCTGATAATAAAGAGATGACACTTTTATGATACCATAATTAACAGTGCTCTAGGACAAAATTAAATCAATATGCCCATCTAATATCATTTTCTCTAGTTATGCAAATCAAACATTCAAAGCCCTTGGAAAAGTGATATGAATTGCTTTCACATTTCAGTTCACACATTATCATATCAGACCTCTTGGGTTTGATGACATGGAGTATTGGGGGGGTGGGGGTGGACTTAACGATGTGAAGACTGCACAACCACTCTGACTGCTGATTAGCTCTCAGCGACGACAGGATGATAATGTGAGTGCTCAGATTTAAACAGTTCCACTCATTTCTAAGATAAAACATTAAATCTTGCCAAAAGAAAACCTCAACATTTCCTGCAGCAGAAAAACTAAATACCTCCGATGTCATATTAAGAAAGAAGGACCAACATTCCTTCAAGAAATGTGAGTGGCCTGCCGGCTTTTGTGAAAAAGATTTATTCTAAAAATCGTCTCTAGCTGAGAAAGGATGAAATTACAGCCACTTTGGTGGAAACTTGTAAAAGATGTTATGCACACATCCATCCATCCATTATCTTTACACGCTTCTTCCATTTTGAGTCGTGGAGGGTCACTGGTGTCCATATCCAGCAGTCACTGTGCGAGAGGCGGGGTGCACTCTGGACAGGTCTCCAGTCCATCACAGGGCAACATGGAGACAAATGAGAAACAACCATTACCAATCAGCCTAACATGTTTTTGGTGTGTGGGAGGAAACCCGAGTACCCAGAGAAAACCCACACATGAATGGAGAGAACATGTAAACTCCACCTAGAAAGGTCCTGGGCCAGGATTTGAACCAGCGACCTTCTCACTGAGAAGCAACAGCTCTTCAAACTGAACCACCCACGCTCATGCAATATTGTGAAATCATGCAAGATGCAACTCTCAGAACGTGTGTTGAGAATTACGCTCAGTTACTACCACAGCAAATTTCTTCTCATGATCTATAAAACTGATTAAGTTGTAATCATTGTTGTGATGGTCAAGACTGATTAGTTGTGGTGGTCATCTGGAACTGAGGTAACTCCAAAAGTTAATCATATGGAGATGCACATGCACTGATTACAATCTATGAGTTTCATTAAAGTCCATCTTGTGGTTTATGATTTTTTTAAAATTAAAAAACAAGTTGATACAAGTTCAAGTTCCTTTACTGTCATTCACATCACGTGGTACATAAGGTGGAATGAAATGATGCACTCGGGGTCCCAGTTACACCCAAAAATATAAAGTATAAACAGAAACAGTATATAGCGATTTAAGATATACAATAAGATTTACGCTAAACAAACGCTAACAATACGCTAAAAGATCTAAGATCTTTGCTTAACACTAATAATAAAACAATACGGCGTAACAACAGCAGCCTGAACATGAGTCTGTGGTGAGCAGATGGGTATGAATGAATACAGCAGCGTGAGATAATCAGATGCATGAGATCAGCAGCATAGATAATTAGCAGCACAGATAAGTCACATAGCACCACGTTTTGTTTTTTGTTTTTTTTTCCACCAACAGTTAATGCCAAAGTTGGATGCTGTCTATCACGGTGCACTAAGATTCATAATTGCCTGTAACTACCGTACCAATCACTGCACCCTGTATGCACTAACTGGTCATCATTCATTTCACACAGACTCTCCCACTGGTTCATCTTTTAATCACTTCTTGGTCTGCTGCCTTCATACAGCTCCTCCTACATGTCTCTGCGTGAGTGCAGCTACAGCGTGCGCTCTCAGGACATTATTACCTGCAGTGTCCCATCAGTGCGGACTGAACTAGGCAAAAGGACCTTCTCCTACTCGGCTCCTGTTTCCTGGAATGTCTTGTAAAAAGATCTGAAGCTCTCGACCTTGACCTCTCTAAGTGGCTTTAAACTTGTGGGGAAAACCAATGCAGACATGTTCCTGTTTTTAGTTTTCTACACCGCCTTACAACCTAGCTGAGGTTTTTTCTTACTTTTCCTTTTAAATACCATTTTATTTTCACTTGTTATTTTTTTAATCAATTTGTATGCATCATTTATGATTGTTTATTATCATCTTTGTTATCCACT
This sequence comes from Nematolebias whitei, assembly GCF_014905685.2. Taxonomy (NCBI): domain Eukaryota; kingdom Metazoa; phylum Chordata; class Actinopteri; order Cyprinodontiformes; family Rivulidae; genus Nematolebias; species Nematolebias whitei. Next base: position 30,029,955 of record NC_056514.1, on the reverse strand, counting down.
GTTGTCATCACTCTTTGTTAAAATCAGGTCTCTCTTGTAAGTGAGTCCCTGAGGCTCAATAGAATTAACCTGTATAAATAAAGGTTGAATGAATGAAGAAATAAAAAGTTTTGCAAATATATTGTGAAATTTATAATGTTTGGAGTATATTTTGAAGAAAGTGTCAGCCACTACCACCAAAAATATTAGCTCAATATCTGTGAGACTAGCCGAGCTATAGCCAACATTGTGTTTTCAAAGATCAGTGGCTGTTGTGGCCATTTAAAGTCGAGTTGACTCCAAAAGTTTATCACTTGTACATCCATTGATTACATTTTTGGGGCTTCTTTAAAATCTGCCTACTGGTTCATCAGCTTGTTTGCCAACATTGTCAACACACAGGGACACAGGCAAAAAGATCATCACCTCTTCTTGCCTTCAACTGCAGGCCATAACTTTTACTTGAGCTACTCTGAATAAATTCTAGCTTTGTTTTTAGCTACACTTTCTGCACTAGGAAGTGAGGTGAAATGGCCTTTCCCTTTATGGGTATGAGACAAAAGAGGGGCTGTGATGGCTCGGCGCAGACAAGTCGAGCAGTGGAGGGGGAGCCTAATGGCCGTGATTAATGACAACAGGCCAGAGGAGAGCTGGGACACTGGCGCTACATATATCATCCCTTCTCATCAGTCCATGCACCTCTGTGGCCTTCTCTCTCCAAACCAGAACATTACACTAAGATATAAAAAAAATCCTCATCTGGTCCCAGTCAGCATACCACAGAGAAGCTTCTTGTCTGGTTCTTTATGGGCCTCGTAGATGATAGCTAAGCAGGGAAATGACATGTCGAATAAGATATAATGAGTAAAGGGGAGATGGCTTTGTGTGCGATCACTCATGTTTTCCATGAACTGAATCCTTCCTGCGCTTAAGCCACATTTCCAAGGTCTAATCTTCCATATGGGGAGAGATGAGTTATTGGCTATTTATGAATAGAAGTGATGATGAATGGCGCTTCATTTATCTGCATAAGTAACTCCAAGGGCTGGCACAGAGTTTCAGGCAACTATAATAAACATAGTTTGCACTCGGGGCAGCTCTTTATTTATGAGCCTCTACGAATAGATATTATGTGGCCATCATCAGTTCCTTTCACTCCCTCGAGGAGACAGGAAATGGTTCCACCGTGCAATAGTTTTAGAATTTAAACTACTCTGACCAGGCTCGTTGCCATCGCTCTAATCAGCTCTACTCGGGGTTTAGTTATGACCAATTAATGAACTACATTCTTATGGGAATTATAACACACTCACGGATTTGTGGTTTTAATTAGGAGGCACCTTGTTGGATCCAAGTTAATGCCTTTAACTTGCTGAAAACATGACAAACTAATCCCCAATTAATGCAACGGACAGATTTAGTCATTATGAAACAGTTTTCCACATAAAGGGATGAAAACATCCAATATGTTCATGGTCTATGATGACAAAAGCATTTTTAAATCTTTTTTTGTGTTAGAGAAAATAAGATTGGCCCACTCCTAATAAAACTAAGACTTAATTGTAATCTTATTGTAGTTAAAGCCTGTTGTCTACTTTACAGACTGATAAAATGAGGTTATTTTATTGCGGCAATACAGTGATGTACAGCATTTACTCAAAATCACCTTCACTTCAAATCAAGTGGCTTTACTCGTCTTCTGTGGGATAAATTTGATTTGGATAAAATGTGGCATCATTGCTCCTCAGGACAAAACATGTTAGTTTTAGGTTGTGATACATTTGTGATGCCTACTTTTATAGATCATGATTCTTAGGAGCAAAATCATCACCATCAACTTAATAATGCTGACATTTTTAATATATGAAGATTTTTGTAGAAGTGCCAATTTAAACAAAAATCATACAGCTATTCTACACCTACTAGCAAAACAAATTAAAGAATAAAGTTTAATGATTCAAAAGATTATGGTAACTCATAATTGGTAAAAACAAATTGATAAACAAAAATTAATGCTAAACTAAAACTGAACTCTGCCTAAATGTGACTTAAAGAACATGAGAGGACATATGGAGTAAGAAAAGTCTTATGTGAGAAATGTCTTTACCAGCTCCTTATACGATGGAGTCTTGTCTGCAATGAGAAAATGATACAAATAGAAAAAATTACAAAATAAAAGTTTGAAAAATAATTTAAACATAATGCATTTAAATGTTCATCTAACTATTTTAATGCTTTTATCGCAAAGCTATAACACGTTTCGTGCAACTATGCGAGATTGATTTTAGAAAATTTTCATTTGTAAACTATATTTTTTTGTTAAATGTATGCTTTTATTTACTTAAAACATAAAATCAATATATTGGATGAATATGCTTTTTGTCCAAGAATTACATACCTTATATAGTAACAAAAAAATTGCAAATAACTTTTATGCATTTTTAGAAAATAACATTGTTTCTTTCTGGTTGGCATTTTTATTACATTTAAAATATAATACAGTATGTAACAATTATGAGATATTTCATGTTAAGTTACCTTTAAAATCTTGGTTAATCTCCAATTACAGTGCCATAATAATCCTTGCACACCGGGACTTTCAGAATAAAACCAAAACCATTACAAACGGAGACAAACAGGTAAAATAAATGTAAGTTCACTGTTGTGATCAGAACCTCACTGTGGGTCATGAAACATCCATTCCTGGAGTTCTGAAAATATTTTCTGAAAGACAGTAAAACTAATTTCAACCATACTTAGATAGTCTTTATCAAAGATAAAAAGTATAGATACCGTACATGTATTAAGGTTGTTTGTATACTGTATACGAACAATTGATGTTTCATTGTTGAAGTATTTGTTATTCTTTGTCATTGTTCTTTGTTAGTTGCATCATTTTTGTTACATATAAAATAGTCTAGTCTGTCATAGAATGTACTTTATGCAACTTTGTGTTCAATAAATAAGTTTACAATGTATTTTCCTGTCAACCTGGACTCCCTTCAGCCATATCTTAAGCAGCCTGGTAAATATCTCAGGACAGTTTTAGGCTCTGATTTCAAGTTTGACAATCAAATCAACTCTTTTCTGCAGAAAAGCTTCTTGCAACTAAGACAGGTAGCTAAGCTCAAGCTAGTGTTGTCCAGACCCGACCTTGAGAAACTAGTCCACGACCCGATTGGACTATTGCAATGCACTCTATGCTGGGATCAGCCAGGCCTCCATTTCACGTCTTCAGCTCGTCCAGAATGCTGCTGCTCGGCTTTTAACTGGAACTTGTAGGTCTGAACACATCACACCAGTTCTGTCCTCCCTTCACTGGCTCCCTGTTCGCACGAGGATAGTCTTTAAAATTCTTCTGTTGACCTTCAAATGCCTAAATGGCCTCACACCCCTTTACCTCTCTGAGCTACTGGAACCGTATGTTCCCTCTCGGGCCCTGAGATCATCCGATCAGCTGCTTTTGGCTGTTCCAAAAACAAGACTGAAGCTCAGAGGAGATCGGGCTTTTTCAGTCATGGGCCCCAAACTTTGGAACAACCTGCCCCCCAACATTAGGCAGGCCACCTCCATTCCTCACTTCAAATCCCTGCTAAGAACACATCTGTTCTCGCAGGCATTTCACACAGTGAGCTGATTTAGTGTTTTTTTGTTTGTTTTTTTGGTTCTGTGATCCTATGTTTTAAATGCTTTTTATTAATTCTTCAGTATTATCATTAGTGTAAGGTATTTTTTTAATTAATTTTACTCCCATTGATGTTGTTGTTAAGCACTTTGATAACAGTTTCTGTTTTAAATGTGCTCTATAAATACAGCTGACTTGACAATTTCGAAAATAAATTTAATACATTAAATATCATTATACTTAAGTATTTTAGTATTTTATTTTCACCCGGGTAGTCGTTTATCACAGGGGATCCATACCCTGAAGCCCCGCAATAAGTGAAAAACCGCGAAGTAGGAATAGTAGTACAAGAAGTAGTGTATATATATATATATATATATATATATATATATATATATATATATATATATATATATATATATATTACACTGTATATATAAAGGCATGTTGAACCCTTCCCACACTCTTGCAATATTCTAAACAATGTTTCTAAATGCTCTAAAAGAGCACAGAATGTCATGATTTCAGGTCTCTGCCATCTGCAGCACTCTCGGCCACGCCCACTTCTCTGCTGCGGAGCGGGAATCAACACGCCGCATGAGGAAGCTTCTCCTGCAGCTGTGGGCTGCACACAGGTGCAGCAGGTGCTAAATAATTTTTAAATTATTTTAAATAAAAATGTCATGCCGATCATACGGCTCATCCATTATTCAGCTGATTGTGTGTCATGTCCAATCTTACACTGAAAAAGAGTGATAGAGCGAGTCAGCAAAAAAACGAACCGCAAATTAGCGAGGGACTACTGTATAGTCAAAAAGCAACAGAAAAGAGTTCAATTATTTAAGAAAAATCTGTTCAGCTGGTTTGTCTTAACAGCAAATTTTGTTCTGAAATGTAAAGCTTTAAAATAATTCTCATACTGTATTCTTGTCTGGTTTTAGCAAACAGGGAAGTAGATATAAATCATTACTACAGTCATGTGTTTCCAAACGGTTTGCTATTGACAGCATTAAGAATTACAAGCGTTTCCAGTTTCATCCAGTCTTTTGCTTACTGAATGCACAAGCGAGACATCTTGTGAGAAAACAAAGCATCCTTTGTCTATCCAACTGGTTTCGCCTACTTTCCACGGGTGCTGTGTATAATTAATATCTCAGCGGTGCCGGAGGTTGTCATTTTTCAAACGGTTTCCCTAGAAATGTTCTACACCTCTTAATGGCCCCGCTAATGCTGTAGCTGTCATGTCCTGGACAGCTGCATTTTTACAAGACAAACTCAGCTGTGCCACAGGCTTCTCCGAGGACCAGCTCTCTGGCTTCGAGCTTGGAGCAGCCAGCTGGTCAGTACATAGAAGACTTTATTAAGCCCCGAGTCCAAGAGTAACAAGTCACCTTTCAAACTTCTGTCTGGTGCTCTGAAGATCTTTGTGATGTTCTGACGTAGGACTGAATGAACATGTGACCACGATTACAATTTTAAAGAAAGTGGTCACTTAACACAGAAAGCTACGAAAATAAAGACAACAGTTTTAAAGTATTAATGGCAATGTAATGAAAATTGGTGAAAAGAAAAAAAAAAAGCACAATTTTTTCCTCAAATCAACTGGGAGCATGTCCTTAAAGTAAAATTCATAAGGACAATTTGTAAATGGCTGCTAACTACTATAAATGTTTGTTAACCTACAAAAGCAGCCAAAATGGCTGAAAACATGTCCACAGTTGTAAAGCCCAACGATGAATCACTTTGGATAGAGAAGTCATTTTAGTTCACCGTTAAGCAGGCATGAACACCAAGAACAAATTCTTATTTACAGTGCTGGCCTGGCAGCACCAACAGGTACTTGTAGGGTCAAGGGAAGTAAGGCAAAACCATGAAATGTAGAAGTCATTAACAAGCAATTAAACAAATTACATTAACAGTTCATTGTCAAAGTTAAACGATAAGAATACTAAGCATGAAAACATGTGTAAGTATCTTTAAAAACGGCTTTCAAACAATTTTTGAAAGTAGAAACTGAGACAAGTGAGATCAGAGTAGGGCTGGACAATAATTCAATATCGATATATGTCATGATATACTTTTATTCAGTAACAGTGATACGAGTTAAGCACATTTTCGATATGATTACAGCGTTTCATTGACGCATTTCTTTTTCTGTTGGGGTTGAAGCAGCCGTTTCAGTTTAAACTCGGACAGAAAAAGATGCGCCACAACTACGTAAGAGCGTGGTGACGTAGATGTGACGCAGAGCTCGAGTCCAGAAGGAGTTAGCGGTAGCAGGCTAGGCTAATCTCCAACGTGCGTAAAGTTTTTGCTTCAAAATGAGCACCCATGACCGTCAGAATGTGACTGAACAAGCTTTCACAAGCGAAGAGAAAGCAGATGAAATAATTGGTAAGAGAGGAAAGACCAATTCAGCGGTGTGGAAGTGGTTCGGCTTTCTAAGCTCCAATAAACTGCAGGTTTCAGTCAGTGTGCTGCAAAATGTGACGGAGAGTCGTTCCAACGAGCGGTGGGAACACATCGAACTTGTTCGACTCAATAGAATATGTTGAGAGTCACAAGATGAAGCACAATAAAAGTTTGAGCCAACGTGTCCCTGAAACAACTCCCCCAGCTGTATCGAAGAAACCCATGGGTTAGATTATATTGTTGTTTAAAGTTAAAACTATTAATATTGACAAAGTTGAGAGTTTTATGTTTATTTGACGGTGATTAAAAAAAAATTAAGGCTAAATACAAATAAAGGGTGAACATTAATTTATTTGTACAGTTTGTACAGTTTTTCTGAGGCTGTTATATTGTTTATATCAATATCGAATTGTATTGTTATCGACCAAAATTAAGAAAAATATTGTGATAAAAGTTGTGGCCATATCGTCCAGCCCTAGATCAGAGCCAAAATTTTTGAAGCAGATTCCAGTCAGAGGGAGCAGCAGAGGCAAAGTCCACAGAGCTAAACCGAGACGTGGTCTTTGGAGTTGTTAACCACAAATACTGAGAGGATCAGGTGATCGGGTGAGTCAAACAATTTTAATGCGCTGGTACAAATTTATACTCGGATTTGTTGAGTGAAGTGTGCAAATACATATTTTAAGCCAAGTCTGAAGTCAGATGTGCAACACTACAACAACACAACCTGTAGATGGTGACCATAAATGACAAAATGCTGAGACTCTTGCCTCAATTGGCCTAATCCACTTTAGTAGCCATCTTAATGGCACAAAGGCAAAATGTCTATGACATATCTACACTGTAGTCCCTCGCTACTTTGCAGTTTGTTTATCACGGGTTTGCTATATCGCGGATTTTCAAAGTAAGATTGGACATGGCACAAATGGCTAACTTGATGGATGAGCCATGAGTTGTTTATTTAAAATAAATTATTTATAATGATTTTGCACCATGCGTGACACCCACAAGTGCAAGGGAAAGCTTCCTCCTGCAGCTGATCAGCTGATTTCCTTCTCTGTGAAGGGTTAACCCTTTGCTGTCCAGATGCACTGATCAACTTTCGTCTTCCAACTTAAAATTCAAAGTATGCCACATCGTAAACATCATTATAGTCACAAAATATAAAAGTGTTAAAAGTTATTTTTAATTATTTTAGAACTTCTATGTTCAGTTGTTGAAGTGTAATTGATCAAGAAGTACATTTCTGCTCCGTGCTACAGAGCTGAAGCTGTGTAACATCCCTTTGATGTCCTGCTGCGCTTCTCTTCTCTACAATTTAAATTTAAATACTGTAACATTTTAAATAAACAATCCATGCTGCATGGATTGTTTATGTAAAATGTTACAGTGTTGATCCTCCGCGGTGACTAGCTCGCTCTGAATTTTGTCGTTGGTCACCGAACACAAAAAATGCCTGGACTTCAGCATTAGAACATGGAGCCCGAGCCGGCAGCACGGAGGATCTTCCACGGTGACCAGCGGAGCTCGGAGCTGGGGAGATGACGCCCTGAGCGGGTTCCGAAGCTCCGGGGAGATTGGCGAAGCTCCATCTAGCTCGCTTTGAATTTTGTCGTCTGCCACCCAGCACAAAAAAAATGCCTGCACTTCAGCATTAGAACACGGGGCTGTCGTTATAGTTTTTTAAATATTAAAAATAGGTCCAGCAGCTGCTCCGAGTTCCGAGTAACTGCAAATGGCGGATCTGGGAAAAGTTTTCTGAAAGATCCAGTGACTCCTCCCCCTGACCAATCAGTGACCGACAGTGTTCTGACGTCACGGTTTTATGCCGGCTCGGCTCGCTTGGACCTCTTGAGAAGAAGGGACAAAAAAAAAAATGGGGCCGATGCAGCTAAAAAGTGGAAAAGTGCTCAAAACCGTAGTAAACTGAGCTTACCTGATCCGCGCAGTCACAGTGGAAAAGGGGCAAACGCTTACTTAACTTGAACTTGGACTAATGTATCCTTCACAGTTTTTCCACTTATGGGTGGGCGTGGTCCCAAACGCCCACGAAAAAACCAGGGACTACTATACTATACAAACAAAAAGTACATATAAGATTCAGAGTGTAGATATTCCAAGCAGCGGCTTTGGATGTTATCAGTCCATTAAATGGACGTTGGTTATCATCTCCAAGGCAGCGTTCAGACTGTTCCCTCCTACCTCCTAGTAGGTTTAAAGGTGCGTTCTTATCGCTGATAATACAGACACGTGATAGGTTAAGGCTCAAGGGTAAGGGGGTTAGGTTTAGGGTCAGTGTCTGGGTCAGGTGTAAGGTTAGGTTTATGTAAAGGATTACATAAAGTTAACTAAAATACACTTCCGGTTTTACTCGCGAGCCGCGATGCATATTATCACAAACAAAAATGTAACTTTAAACCTACTAGGAGGTAGAGGAGGGGAAGTCTAAAAGCAATGTAAGGGGATGATAACTAATAACAGCCATTTAATGGATGATAACATCCGTGTGTTCCAAGCATTACAAAAAAAATAATAATAAAAACGTTGCTTTATATTTAGCGCGGAAACGCATTTTAAAATGACATCTGAAAATAATGGAGTAAAAACTTATTTCAACCTGTGACATTTCATAGAGTTCATTAAATGTTTCTTCAAAAACAAAGCAGAAAAACAAAACATTCAGTGAAGTGGAGAGGTGCCCGCCGCGATATGTAAAATCACATTGATGTGTGAGTTAATCACTGGAGGCACAAGCGCTGCGAGTTTCTTCATTTCAAAACCCGATCTTTGTATCCGTCTCGTGAAAGCAGACACTGTTCGCTGTGAGATGGTTATCATAATTCATGGGAGTTCAAACTGAGTTCAGGACAAACACTTCACATGCTTGTTACCTTCTAATAAAATGGAGAAAAAAAAGGGCAGATAAAGCAGCAGTTTGGACATGTGGATCATGTGTGTGATAGAAATAAAGAATTTATTGTAGTAGCCAGGCTTCTCTCGAGCTGAGGTGACTGTGATAATGTTAATCATGAAGAAAGAAAGGGTCACAAGACATAAAACACTGAAACATACAAAAAATACAACTTTAAACAACTCGAAAACTGCAATACAGAGTTATTTTATGTCTCTATTTTTGAAACACAGCGTGATGACGGCCCTTCAACCCCCCGTTTTCCAGAAGCTTAGACCTGGCTGTTTGATGAGGGCTTATCCCTCAGCTGACATATTATCATTGGACAGGACCCTGGCTGAGAAAAAAGAACAAGCTACGCGCAGGATTAGCCTCTACACTCGTGCTAATGCAGTCAAACTGTCAAGGAGATCAAAGCCACTCACTCCAGATTAAGACCAATTAAAGCAGGTGGCCCTGCACAAATTAATAGCAGGAGCGCTCACCTGTTAAAAAAATGAGTGAAAACAGTGAGGAGCTTTGTTCTCGCCACTCGAGGGAGAAAACGCCTTGCTTTCTTGTCAGTTATGTGTTGTGGCAGGTAGTCTGCAAACAAAATCATTCATTTCATGAGGCTGTGAAAAAAGTGAACGCGTTTATGAGTCCACTTGGACCCACATGAACTCAACCCATCAGATGTGAGCAGCCATGTGCTGATGCAAGTTGGGATTTCTGTGTTCAATGGAGCCGATTAAAATGAACAGCGTGGTCTTATGATTAGACATTGATTTGGCTTTTACAGAACTCCGAGTCCTGTAACAAAGTGCATAAAATGAAGAGGGTTTTTAGAGAACAAGCCATCTTTAAGAGGTTCAAAACACAAAAAGATGCTGCTATTCCATTTGTGTATATTGATGCAAAAAGGTTGCCTTGAGGTGTAAATGAACAACATTTGAAAAAACTGAATTATATTTCAAAAAACTAAATTACATTTGAAAAAACCCAACAAAAATAACAAAAACGCACGTTTGAAAAACAGAATTACATTAAACCAAACCGGGGGGTGACTGGTATTTTACAGTAACAGGGTGCACAATTGACACAGGGACTCAATTTATTTTTTTAACAATTTAAGCATAAAACATATTTTGATATCATAAAGTCATTGAATGAGAACTATTGTAAATAGTACTATTAAAAACGTGTTACTTTTTTTTGTATTACTTCAAACTGTAACCTAATTTCAGGAAGCAAGAAAGGGGACATGGCAGTACTGTAAATCCAAGTTGCATTTAAAATTGGATTTATTATTTTAAATAAATTCATCTTGTGTACATATGGTTGTGTTTTATGGTAGATGGGAGTCAAACTTATAAGATGAGATTAATAAAATTAATATTAGCCCACCTTTAAACAAAATATACCACATTATGGCATGGGCACTCAAAAGGCACCCGATAATAGGAATAACCCTGAACATTGTTCTGTTTTAAGTTGTTAATAAAGTTTTGTTTTGTTTTTTAAACCAAAAAAAAAAAAAAAAAACCACCACTTCCGGTTTTTGCTTAATGTAATTCCATTTTTTCGCCACTTCCACTTTGGCCACTTCTGCTTTGGCTTAATGTAATTGCATTTTTGTCTAATGTCATTGTGTTTTTTTTGTGCTTTTTCAAATGTAATTTCATTTTTTGAAATGTTTTTCATTTACACCTCAGGGCCACCGCACCTTTTCTATGTATTCCTAACAGCAACTGTGTCACAATAGGAATACATGTTTTGTTTTCAAATGATTTCCTGCTGGAACCACAATAACTGCTGCAATTAAAGGGTTAATGATCACAGTTTTTACAGAAATGTGAACATCCGAGTCTGAGGCATCTGAGCCACAGCTGGTCAGAAAGGCTGCGGGGTCATTCAAGGGCCAACGGAGGCTCTGCTGATCAAGGCCTCTGCTTTCGACAGGGGGATGAATGATGGCTGCAGAGTAAATGCCAAAACTATAAATTTCTTCCCACACTGAGCCAAAGCTCCGCTAGAGTTTATTTACATTTTGACGTAGCATCTACATCCAATGTCAAAGAATCTCAAGTCAGAGTGAATTAGCAATTCCAGTGTGTGCGCTTTGAAGCAGTCGGGGAGGTTCGGTTGGTTGTAAAATGGCCATTTCGTGCGCCGCTGCCGAGAGGACTGAAAGAATCTTTCGTTAACTTGTCTTTTTTAAGTTACACTTTCTGAACGTCGCTTTTGAGTCGAGAGGAACCGGTCGCAGTGCAAAAAGCTGCTCTTCAAAAGCAGCTGTGTCTCATCAATTACAAACACTAATGAGAAAATATTGCTTTCAGGAAAAAGAAGAAGAAAATCCAAAGAATCTGAAGCCAGACACATTTTTATATGTGGAAAACAAATAAGCTCAGCACCCCGTGGTTAACTTTCCAAAGGGGTTTGTAGAGAGCCCCATTTGATGTGAACGCCTAGAGTCGACTGTGTTTGGACAGCCATGAGGTGGAGCTGCCAGGCTTTTAACTGCTCCAGAGAACACAACCCACCACAGAGCAGCTCATAGGAGTCCCTCTGTCCTCAGGCTGGACACAAACTATCAACTGAGAGAATGAGAGAAAGAACCACAGTGGGATTTTTTTTTTTTTTTTTTTTTTTCCTGCACAGACCTGAAGGCTAACACAGAAAAGAAGCAGCTTAAAAACATTTAAAGCCAGATTCTGGAAAGTGAATCTCACTGAGTTTATATTACAAAAAGTGGAAAACCAAATGTATTACATCTTCAAAATCTCATTTTTAACACTCTTCGATGACTTGGGGGGGGGGGGGGGGTATTAGAAACAAAAGCATATTTTGCTAAATTAAAATCATTTAAAATTAAACCTGTCAATGCAGAGAAAAACGGACCTAAAAGATTTATTCAGACCAAGGTGCAGTGAAGCCCTCACTCCTGTTTCGTGGCGTGGGAGGCAGGAGACGTCTAATTTGAGAGAAAGAACGTGCTTAAGTTATTGCTGCAGGAAGGCAATCTGTCAAAGGCAGGCTGTTTTGGCATGTTGCATACCACTGCTGAGATCATAGAGTCAGATTCTGCTTGCAATTACTGCTGAAAGACCTTGGATGCAGGCAGGCGGCCATTAATCCTGCTTCTGGCCCTGCACACTCTGACATGTCAAAATTCTGACTGTCCTTCGTGTCCCAGCTTTGGGAAAACACACCAGAGAAGCCAAAACCACACCAGTGGAGTCGCTGATGCTATCATTATTGTAATTAGGATCCCTTAGCTCAGCTGTATGTGATGACTCACTTACCTTTATTGTATAATCATAAAAACCACTCACATTTATCAATCGCTGCCATGAAAGGCGAAAAACTGTGTCTAACTGTGTCAGTGTGTGTAATTGTTTGTTAACAAGATATCTAATGAACCACTGGATTAACTTTAGCTTAAATTTTTAGAAAATAATGATTGAATGTACAGTAGTCCCTCACTACTTCGCAGTTTGATTATCGCGGACTCGCTCTATCGTGGTTTTTCAAAATAAGATTGGACATGACACACAATTGGCTGATTGACGGATGAGCCGCATGGAATTTTTATTTAAATTATTTTTTTTTATATAGCATCTCCTGCACCTTTGTGCAGCCCATACTTCAGGAAAACCTTCCTGCTGTAGCTGATCAGCTGTTCTCCGTGCAGAACGTAGAAGTGGGCGTGGCCAAGAGCGCTTGCTGGTGGCTGAGAGCAGCGAAGGCAGAGAGCTGCCTGAAATCATGACATTCTGTTCTCTTTTAGAGCGTTTAGAAACACTGTTTAGAATATTGCGAGTGTCGGAAGGGTTTAAAATGCTATGTGTGTGTATGTATATGTATATACATACACACACTAAAATAAGCTACTACTTACTACTTGTACTATTCCTACTTTGTGGGTTTTCACTTATCACGTGTTTTCAGGGTACGGATCCGCCCCCCCGCGATAAACGAGGGACTACTGTACATCTATAAATAAAGATTTAAAGCCAACCTGATTCAAGATGGCCTCCACAGTTAATCAACTTGAACAGGCACAAATTGGCTGTAACCAAGTAATTTTAACAGATATTGAGCTAAAAGTGGGGGTGGTAGTAGCTGAAAGTAACCCCCAACACGTATTTGGAGAGCTAGCAAATACAGTAGCACATCTTTGATACTTTAGCATGCAGTGTGCACTCCGTCAAGGAATGGTTCTTTTTATTTGATTAAGAGTTTGTAAACCAGCATTCAGGACATTTGCTTTGTTTCACAAGCTAATGCTGTCTAGAACCCAATTCAGACTTTGTATGCTCATTTTTCAACAATGAGGCATACGTGGCATATCAGCAAGACTTAATCAGGTCTTTCTGTTGATAATATAATGTAGTCTAAATGGTTTTGATGTGTAAACTGTGACCAACTCCCATACAAAAGGTGGTGCCAAACTCAAAATACAAATACGACCACAGGTCAAACCAAGAAATGGAAAGCTAAACAAAAAGTGGTTGTTTTAATGCCTGCTTGTGAGGAGATCAATCTTTTCCACACTTTGATGGGCACATCGGCAATGACTTGCAGACCTAGGCAATGCGAAGTAAGCTGAAGTTACAAGGCTGACCAAATTTTCAAGGTTAGTCAGTTTGCGTACTTATCATTTTAATATAATTAATTTTATTTGTGCCCACGTTTTAAAATATTAGACAAAACAAAAGAAGTAAAATGAAGTGCTTTAAAACTATACTTAAGGAAAGATGTATGAATTCACACAATGTATATTTGCTTGTAAAATACAGTGGCGTCATAGAATAAAATTGAGTATTTTTGCTGCGAATGAGATAAGATGCAAGATGAGACTGTTGAATGCATTTCATAATCAGACCACTGACATCCATATGAGCAGTAACAATATCCTCCCTGAAAAACTTTGTTCCTGCAACAAAACCATCTTGTATGCAGTACCAAGAAATCTGGTTCCATTTACAGAAAGCGCCTTCAAAGAAGTAGATTCATCATCGTCTGTTGCCCCCATAGTCGGGATGTGCAGCAAAACTGCTGGCATAGCCCTACAGAATCTCACTGACCTACACAAGACGAGGTCAGTGAACAAGGCCAGGCTGATTCTGGCAGATCCTGTTCACCCACTCCATGCTGAGTTCAGTGCTTCCATCTGGATGCAGGTATTTGTTACCCAGATGTAGGACAAACAGACTGAAAAACTCATTCATCCCTGTAGTGTAGGCTTCTCAATGAACATTGATGACTTGTGTATTGTTATTTTACTATCTCAATGTCTTGTGTACTATGGATGTTTTATACTGTATCTGTACTACTAACCCCTCGGGGATAATAAAGATTCTTGAAACTTGAAACATACCTACACACACTGCTGCAATCAGGTCATTTAGCACTATTATTTGATGTGATGTTTTATCCCCACTTTACGCATTTTAAAAGCAATGTACAATGCAAAACGTCCACAACAGAAAATGGCAAAAGTTCCGGTGTTGTAGAAAATGTTTACATCAGAGAAAAACGTCGACACTGCCAAAATATGTAAATCTGCTGATGGTCTAAGTTACACAAAAGAAACAGAATAAAGTTTAACAAAAAAAAAATCTGTATAGTTCTTCCCAACACAATAAAACAAACACAGTAAACACAAAAACATCCTTTAGAAAGGATGGGCTCGTCAGAATCCACTTGACATTCCATGAACTGTAGCATTCAGCATTTAGTCACGCCTCCAAATATCTGCACGGCGTGTCAGGGTACGCCTGAGCATCTGTGTGCGATCTAAATAACTAGCATGACTCCCGTGCAGATGGTCACAGGATGTGACCACCTCGTATCTCCTGTTCCCATCCATCCACCACTAAATAGCTCCCTTTGACACCCTGCGCCCACTGCTCGCCTGAGTCCACCTCACATGATCACCACCCTTTTGAAAACACAAAGACAATAAGAATAAGCACTTATTAAAAAAAAAAAAAAAAAAAAATCTTCACACAAAACACATCCCACAAGAACTTTTGACCTCTTTGTAGCAGGCCGGGTGTCACGAGTTAGTCCCCTTGATATCTCTCTTTGAAATCCTAATGTCCAATTGCCCTTCTTCATGGCCCCCTGCTCAACAGTTAAATCAGATTTATGGCTACTGTCAAAGGCAGGGATGAAAGATAAATTAATCTTCCCTTCACAAGTTTACATCTTAGGCATCTGGACTGCTGATCTTGCCCTAACAAGCGCAGAGGTCTTGGTGAGCTGTCTTTTAATGTTGATGTGTTTATGTCTGGAGATGAATGGCGCTGTCACAGAAATCTATTTATACAGTCGTTCTATGGCAGTGCCACCAGATCCAGGACATTGCACTTCTCTGAGATGAGCACCAGCATATGTTACAGGAAGTCAGCAAATGACACTTTCTTTCAGTCTGGAGAACTGTTCAGTGTACATTATGTAGGTTAAACATCATTTAAATGACTATTAGCATGTATTTTTTTGGTCAACTTGAATGAAAACACTATGTAATGTTTTAGGTTTAAATATTTAATGATTTAATCAATAAGATTAATTCTAGGGATGCACAATATTATCTGCATGTATCGGTATCGTCCGATATTATCGATAAAGGTAAATATCGGACATTGGCCATGCCATTAAAATAATTCACAGATACAAAAGGCTTCTGTTTTAAGTAAATTTTTAATTTAAGAAACTATTACTTATGCACTTTTCACTTGTCGCTTGTGAACAGCTTGAGTTTAGGTTTGTGAAAATTTACAAATTTGCACTGTTCAAGTGTTATTGTGTTGGAGAGAGTAAATGTCAATAAATTTGACATTAAACATAATCCAAATTGAAGTGTTGCATCATTTTTCAGCCCCCTTTTTGACATCTGCATTTGGTAACAGGCCAAATTGACAAAGACCATTCAGAATAAAGTAGCAATTTAATTCTACAGTAGAGAAAGCTACGTAGTCTCTGTAAGTAGGTCTAGGGGAAAAAGATCGGTATTGGTATCGGTTATCGGCCAAATAAGTTTTAAAATATTGGCGTATCAGCCAGAAATCCAATATCGTGCATCCGTAATTAATACTATTAAATCTACTTCTTTACAACTTAATTCAAAGTTGTTAAATACAAGTCTCCATTTCATGAAATGTTATGGACAATATACAGTAATTAAGATTTGATGTAATTAAATTCATCACATACGGAGTAAGTTATTTTTTGCATCCAAATAAAAAAAGTCAGCCTACTGAACCCATACTGAACTGGATCTAAAAAAAAATCTGACCAATTGTTGAAGGCCCTGCCTCCTATGTAGCTTTTGTGTAACGTGTTCTGAGAGCAATAGAGTTTTAAGATAAGACTGTAATGAATTATTTAAAAAGCAGTGGAGGTTGGTTATTCATACTATATAGCAAAACAGTTCTGAATTTGCAGGTATGAGTTGAAATTGAATAAATGAGCTTTTCTGCTCAAATAATTATAATGGTACAGCCAATCTCTGAGGTCCTTTCCTGGGATCTGTTGGAGCCACGCTTCCAGTTTGGGGCTCACATCACCGAGTGCTCCAATGACCACTGGGACTACTAAGTTTTGACTCTCCACAGTAAAGTGTCAGTGGGAAAAAGCCCTATTTGAATTTTAAGTCCATCCAATAATTTTGATTAGCTAAGTTATGGAATATAAGGCAGGCATTACAGTCAAAAAGTGCACAAATCTGTGATAAAAATAAAAAAAATTCTACTTTGCTTTTCTGCCGTTGCCTGCCAGGAGCTCATGCAGAGAAACAAAGGAATGTTCTGATGCAAGTTCAATAATCCAGGTAGAAGAAGTCTGAAGAAGACTCAGAGTGAAGAAGTCTTTTGGGATTAAAGACTAAACATTTCAACAAAGAATCTGCCCAGAGGACCTTAACCTTGTTACAAAAAGGAATGTTCAATTTAATGGGGATCTTAAATGAATCTCTATACATGAAAGCCACCTCAGACTCCTGTATGACCATTCATATGGTGTTTTATTATTATTATTATTGCACTGAGACCAATTTTAAGGCATATGAGTAGCAGGACTTTGCTCTCATCTTAGATAATCTGCTGTGGATCATTTATAAACCTCACTTTATTAGCTCATACACACGGATCATCCATGTGGAATTAGAGTAAGGAATAAATTAACTGTGACAATTTAACTTTTCTCAGATGTTCCAAAGGAGACCATAAAAATAAAAATGGAAAAACACACACACAGACGTTGTGACACGGCTAGAAATTTTAGCTTGAAAGCAGAAGACGCTTCACAGGTTTTTCCTTTAACTGTTGGTGCTGTTGAAGGAGCAGAGGCTGGAGTAAAGCAAGGTGATCTCTGATGGGGTGGAGCTGGTCCGGATTTCCAAAAAATCAATTCTGGCCTTTGGTGTTGGTAAGTCAGCAGGGGTAGGGGGTGAATGTGGGGGAACACATGTCTGATACCTCCTGACTTTTTCATGAGGAACCGTTTGAAGTTTCTAACCCCCACAGAGGATTCTTGGGGCGATGAATGTAAAAAAAAGTGCAGCTTAAACCTCGGGCGTATTATCATCAATAAAACAGTTCGGTGAAGAGCGTAAAATAACTCAAAATCTGATGATCCATGTTACAAGCTCCAAATACGGATGTTTTTGAACATCACTTTTTATGGTTCTTTATTTACGATACGCGTTGTTCCGTGATGGACATCCTTTCATTAGGAGTTCCTCTTAAGCTGCTCTTGTCTCGAGCAGGGCACAAAGAAAGAAGAGCACAACCTCAAAGCGTCTTTTGTTGCAGAGGCAGTGAAGGGTGGTGACTTTGATTCATGTGATGGAGTAAGGAGGTGTGGTAGGAACTGAAGAGGGTGGGCTGACAATGACAGGCCTCAGTTCTGCAGCCCTGGTGGTCCTGTCTCGCAGCTGTTCTCGTAACAACACGGCACGACCAGTACTCACAGAAGGTCTGATATGTTCATCTCAGCTCTGTGAGGCTTCTTTCTTGTAATTTAATGACGGAGGTTTTGCACATTTCTTGACCTGTTCTGGCTTGATGGGTGTTACTGAACGTCATGTAAGCTTCGTGTCTGCTGCATTCTGATTTATGTTGTTCTGGACCTCAACCAGTACAACAATTTCACTTTTGAAAGCAGATGCTGGTTTCACTCGTCTGGACTAATTGGTATATTATTTTCAGTCGAAGATGTTAGTGTCGTTTAAAACAAGTTTTATGTATTTTCATTCTTCTTTTTTATTTTGCAGCAGTTCTTTTTTTTTATTATGATAACCGTTTTTTAGAACAATTAATGGAAAGTGCTCTACAAGTTGTAGAAGAGGCTAACTTTCCTTGTAATGTCATAACTTTTTTGTTTAACTCCACAAAATTATTGGTGTAATTCAGCTGGCACGAGAATTGTCGAGCATTAAAGCTTCACTTACAGGACTAGCTTAGAGTTTTGTGGGAAGTTTTTACACAACTCCAGGAAACATTTAGACACATTTACTGTTTTTAAATTGAGTCAGTTTAGTGGTTTGCTCAGAGCCAGTGCCTAATCTTAAACCAACTTCAAATTTTGACAACTTCAGAACAAGGGCTCCTGATCACAACGGTTTACAAGCAGCACCAGGTATTTGACAGTGTAAATCAAGGAGTTTGAAGGCTTATGCAGACTGAATCAGATTACCATTAGTGATGGCATTGTTCGCGACATTAATGATTCATGATAAATGATCGTATTTACAGTAATCCCTCGTTTATCGCGGGGGATCCGTACCCTGAAGCTCCGCGATAAGTGAAAAACCACAAAGTAGGGATGCAGTAGTCCAAATTCAAGTTCAAGTACAGTAAACTTTATATTAAGGCTTTAGAAACCCTTCCCACACTCTTGCAATGTTCTGAATTCTTTAACCTACGTCATTTTAACAGCAAATGTTACTAGATTTTACTTACTATATCTGCAGAATAGCAACAGCTCTGGTTCTGGTCCAACTCTGTTCTTTTCTGATATGACTCAGTGCATTTCTGCAGACCCATCCTGCAGCAATGAAGCTCACAAATCAGTCCTCTAAACACTTAAACCTACTAATTTTAACAACAAGCTACATACAAGTATATATAGCTAGTAAATTTTACTTACCAGGCTCTGCAATACAGGAGCAGCTCGGTTCTGGTCCGACCCGATAGATGAAAAAAGTCCCGGTACAGCATGACTGAAGCCCACCGCCCCATCCAGCTTAATGTGTGTGTGCTGCTGCCCAGGATTTAATCCACCACCTCTGGCCCGGTCCGGACCAGCATCGTGCGACCAGAACCTGACTTAACCCCGCAGCCGTCTGTTTCCTGCAGCTCCCAGGATTCGGGTCACACCGATCACCTACAGCCCAGCTACAGCAGTGAAGATACAACTTGAAGGTTGAGTTCACCTTCAAAATTATTTGTGACTTTCCTGCCAGTTCTGTGAGCAACAGAACTTACAGAACAGAACTTCTGACTTTGTGTTGCAAAACTTTCCCTCCATTTGCAGCAAGCCAAGCAGCAGTTGGAAGAACAGTGTTGACTTCTGGGAAGTGAACTGATGGCATCTGGGTAACGTAGTCCTTTAGACTATAAAACAGTGAAGGCTTAATGAAAGAAAACTACAAAATGGCAGCACTTGGGGAAAAAAAGGTACATGTACAGTACTGTACAGTACTTAGACAAAACCGCGATAGAGCGAGTACACGAAAAACAAACCGTGAAGTAGCGAGGGACTACTGTATACAATAGACAGTGTGTATTAAACCATGGACATGTATTAAAATACTATAAACTCATTACAGGAACTCCAAAGCTAAAGCCAGAGTTGTTATAACGGGCCTCTCCACTCTTCCTCCAGACTCTAGGACCTTGATTTCTAAATGACATGCAGAATTTAATTTCATCTGAAAGAAGGACGTTGGACCACTGAGCATCAGTCCAGTTCTTTGTCTCCTCAGCAGGTAGGACGCTTCTGACATCGTCTCTGGTTCAGGAGTGGCTGGACTTGAGGAATGTGACATTTTGTTGCCCATGCGTAGGATTTGTCAGTGCGTGGTGTGCACGAGTTTCCTATGTGGAACTTTTTCACATGGACACAGAGTTTGTTTTTGTTTTTTTGTTCTTTTCTGTAAGCCATATTCATCAAAATTACAAGAAATAAAGTTTTGCAATATTTCACTCTATGTGTAATGAATATTTAATTCATGAGTTTCGCTTTCTGAAGTGATTGACAAAAAATATTTAACTTTTTCAAAACATTCTATTTTTTTTTTTTGGGGGGGGGGGTTAGATCTACCTGTATTTAGTGTTCAAGTCAGAGATGATGCACTTTTGTTGCAGTATCCATTGATATGCATGGAGGCAAAATGGGTGAAAAAACAGATTTGCCACTAAATCTATTTATTTATTTATTAGATTTTGCATGGTTTGGCCAAAATGTAAAAAGATCTACAGACTTGCAGGAATCAGGCTTTTCTTATTTTATGTATCTTCACTACCATGTAACAAATTTTCATCATGTCCACCTAGATGCCTTTTTGATAACCATCAAATATGCAATAAACATTTTATTCACATGCTTCCATTGGTGTACCAAGTAAAGTCAATCTGGCCTTTAAAAAGACGTAGAATGGAAAATTCAACCATATACATGTCTAGACATGCTCTACCAATATAAAGCATGTGCAAATATTTATTTTAACATTAATGAATATATGCAAGGTTAAGTAGTCTTTAAAATTAAATGGAGCCTTTAAGGAAAAAAATGACTAATGTCAACACCTTAAATATGTGAATGAGTCAAACAGCTCAGTGCTGAAAGGACACCTCCCATTCAATAAACGCTTTGCAGAATCAAAGATTAAATAAAGTCATAATGGTAAACATATATCTAATGGTGTGTTTAATTGCGATGGCAGTGGTTTATCCACTGTTATTTATTACACATCCATAAAAATCACAGTTTAATGCAGCTAATTTCACATGTTAATAATGCGCAATATTAATAGATCTGACGGACTCTTTTTCAAACTAACTACTGTAGACATGTTTCATTTATGTCACCTAATGGCCTAATAAAAATCACATATGAAGCAGAGCTTTTGAAAACAAGCTTCTACGTGCGCAGGCTCGAGTGTGTTTTTGAACAACGTTTTAAGGAGTCTGCCGTCTAAGTGTGAGGCATGACTTCCTTATTTTTAACAGTGGGCACTTCAAGCACTGGCTTGATGTCAAACCTCTCTAATGGACAGCCACAAAGCTGACAGGCCGTAAATCAGAGGAAGCATAGAAAGCCATTAGTCCAGGAATACACAATAAAAAAGCGGTAATGGTCTCATAAAGCCTGCAACACCAGAGCAGACATTCTGATTCTGTCTATTAAGGGCTGCAGAGCCTCAGATGAGTGAAAATAAGGAAGCCATTTTTCTTCTCTGCATTGTTGCCTGGGGTCTTGTGTTCATGATCAATGTACAGTGAGACACACTGCCCAGGGAACTATTTATTTAGATCATACTCCGGGTGAGTGAATATTACATGAAAACGCTGTGATTATGAAGTGCTTCCACTACAGACACTTTATTGATTTATTCTGTGAGCTGGTCATGAATGCCTTTTTGTGTTGCAGGTTCAGGTTATAGTATGCCAGAGACCGTTTCATTTTAATTGATCATGTTTTAAGATGTTCATTTTGATCATTTCTGCCTCCATGCTGCACAAAGAACACAAGTGGCGCAATATTGGTGGAGCTGATAATCTAAAAGAGATAATTCTTTTTTTTTTATGACCAATTCATATCTTACCTGTTGTAGATAAGTCTTTAAACTAACAGTTTTGGAGAAACTGGGTTTATTTTTGACAGCTACTGTAAGAAGGGCTAAACACAAAGTGGATTGCTGCAGTCTTAAACAACCCCAATCGCCAAAAATTCACAGTGGTTCAAACTGGAGAGCATATATTCTGAGACAGAGGATTTTCTGGTCCGTTTTAGGCCTCCACAGGCCATCCTTTGGAACTGTGTTTGGAGTTGTGGCCGGTCTTGGAGCGTGACGCAACAAGGAGCCATGTGCTGTCCGTGCACATACAGCTGACCACACTGGGGTTCCTAGCAACAAGACCATTCCAGAGGGACCTGACAGACCGATCAGGACTGTGCCAGCTTTTGTTGCCAGGAATTATCCGCATGTCAACCAGGTATATCAAATTCCCTACAAGCAAATGAACAAACCAACATTAAAGCGCGATTTGCAGCGACGGCCAGTTTTTCCAAACGTAATCAGAGCTATCGACTGCACACACATTGCTATTAAAGCACCATCACAGGGTGACTATGTTTATGTTAACAGGAAGCATTTTCATTCATTCAATGTGCACGTGATGCGAGATGTGCAAAAGCAGCTAACCAACACTGTGGCGAGGTAGCCCGGTTCAACGCACAATCCATTCATACTAATGAACAGCATGGTTGGGGACAGAATACGAGCTGCGGGATGGATGGCTTCTTGGTGAGTAAATTTATTTACTTGTCCTAATATTAATTCCCCTGATGTGCATGGAGGCTGTGCACTCCCACACATCATCCTGTCTTCACCGTATCATTACTAATCAATGGTTCAAGTGAGCGACTTCCTGTTTTTTGCTGGTTAAACTACAGTTTCAGAGCATGCCAAGCCCCTGATTGTCTCTGTGTGTATAGTAGTTATGTCAATAAGTGCATGTGTAAATGTGTGAAATGTCTCACCCTTTATCCGGCACACTGCTGCATTCATTTACAACATCAGTGTAGTCCATGGAAGTGGTCACCTCGATATTGAATCTTGACTATTTTAATTTCTGCGGGTGTGTACTGCTCTGACACTACAGCATCTACAGCTTTGCACACACTGTCCCACCTTCTCCTCTTGCAGTTGGAGCTAATGCCAGAGGACAACGTGCCAAACATGTTTTTATGTGCCTCGCCCTCATTGAGAAGCGTCTACAACTCGCATGCCGTGAAGTTCCTCTTTTTCCTGCTTGTAGACATGCTTTAATACAGAGAGAAGATTCCACATGTGCAGAGCACATTTAAGTCTATTTGCATATTTAAATGAAGGCGTGTCGAGAGAGGAGTCAGGTCCTGACATTATTTACGTCCATCCTCATTGGATGAATCCTGTGGCCGCGGGCTGACCATGGGCTGACTAAAATTAGCCCCAATGAGGCGCAAACCGAGTGGGCGTGGCAAGACGTCTGTCAATCATTCTGAACCATGACAGACAGTAACAGAACGGGGCTGTCTGATTTTTGCCTTTTTGAACAACCCTGCAATTTTCCCCAGGCGGTTTGACACCAGTTTTGTTGTAAATTTAACAAAATGTTATACATTATTTCTAAAATGTATTTATTTGTAAATTGTTTAACATCTTTATTGTAAATGCCAGCCATGGAGGACTTAGCCCTACTAGCCCACTTATAGCAGCCGTCAATGAGTCAGTTATTCTCTCATGTGCACGCAATTCCATGTTGATTGGGATGTATGGTAAATGGTAAATGGACTGTACTTGTATAGCACTTTTCTGTCTTATCAAGACACTCAAAGCTCTTTACAACACAATCTGTGCCCTCATTTACCCATTCATACAGCACTCTACTAGAACTCTACATAGACTAATCAGAGCTTTATCACATTCATACACTGACGGGACACACGTTGGAGGAAATGAGGGGTTCAGGGTCTTGCCCATGGACACTTGGGCATGTGACTGCTGGTGGAGTTGAACCCCCAACTCTTGCATTGGAGGACGACTGCTCCAACCACTCAGCCACAGCCGTCATGCCATGTTTAAAAGGTGTGTGCTTGGATTTATGCGTATACGCACAATTTCATACAACTGGATTCATTCGTATGGACACGGTTTTCTCGATTTAAGCGTAGAAGTCTTTGTATACGAGTAGGAACTACTGTATATTTCTCCAAACTGAGGTTGTTCAAAGAGCCAGCTACAACAGGTAAGATTTTTTTTTTTCCATTTTTCTACAGAGTCCCACTTCAGATAATCTAAACAGTTCTCTCAAATTATAAGCATTGATCATTTTCAGGAACCTGAATGTACAAGAACACACTCTCCTGTTTAGATGTGAACAAATCCATCTTTTACATTTATTTAATTCTAAGACCAATTGTCAAAAGCTGAAATATGACAAATAAAACGTTACAAAATCAGCCAGCTTTCTGCTGCTGATTTTGAATGTGTTGAACCCTGGAGCGACAATAGTTTTTTGGCATTTGACATGAATCCAATTCACAAAAATATATATATTTTTTAAACAACAAGAAGTCTTCTTGAAACCATGCCAGCAGCACCAGATGTCAGACGTCTACATAATTTTGCAAAACCCTACACAGATTTCTTCTTGTGAGAGATAAGAAATTCTACAGCGTAGCATTTCAACAGGCTGTCCCCAACTTACAGCAAGACTGAACTCGCCTGAAGACAACGACAAGCTCCTCTCTGTCTGATGTCACTTCCCATTTCCAGGCCGACTGCTATCTGCTGCTGGCTTCTGCCAATAATAACTCATCAAAACAGCACAACCCTTCTTGGCACGAAAATAAAGGCTGCGGTCCATGTCTGTGCCACTCAGTTGTCAATTAAGACTCCTCTTCACACTGACACTTGTGACTTAAAAGAAACAGTCAAGAACGTGATGAATCCGAGCCGACAGATGAGGAGGCAGTGCGCTGCGTTGCAGTACCATAATGCACTTGAGATATGAACAACAACTGACACCACTGGCAGGTCTTACGAAGCCCGATTTCGTTTTTCAGGCCTCTTCTACTTTGTCTTTTCAGCGCACTTGCTCCCTCACTTTTCAATCACCTTGGTAATAGCTCATTCTAATGGCCGGAAGACACCGATTCTCATTTAAAATGCTGACATAAATATAGACGATGCTGCTGTACGTAACGTATAGTTGGCGTTTGCGCCATCTCAACGTGTTCAAACGTAAAATTCTTAACAGTAAAAAGAGAAAACAATCCAAAAATGACAGAGAAATAACCATCAGCCTGTGTATTTGATCACTAGGACAAATGGAGCGGTAAGTGTCCAAGCCTGTTTCAACAAATACCTTGCACGCTTGTCTCCAGCCGACCACATGACGCTAATTCCTGACTGAAGCGCCCCTCCTGCGTTTCTCTAATCCTGCCTGCAAAATGTGACAAGATCATTCTTTAGGCCCGCTTTAGTCGGAATAATCTGCCCGTCAAAGACATTCATCCCGACCTGCACAGTGCTTCTAGCGTCATAACATGCTACCTGTACGTTTTCACCCCGACTTAGGCTCCAGAAATTAAATCTGGACAAGTAAATGTGAAGGATCAGCATCTGTTGCTGGATGCGTGTCATTTTGGTTTCATGGTTATTGCTTCCCTAACTAAATCACACTGTACAGCGCACCAGAAACTGATTGGAGATCCAGCATTTAAAAGACAAATTACCGGCGTGATCGCAAAAATGACTTCGATAAGCAGCAAAGAACGCTAAAACGTGATGTTTGCCTAATTTCCTTGCGTTATGTCGCCATTTTGAAAGTATTTTTGGTGTTTGTTTGATTACTAACCAGACAAAAACATAAGTTTAAGCATTTTTTTTTACTATTTTCTAACAAATAAATGAGAAAATAGTCAACAGGAAATCCTAATGAGCAACCTGAAGCTACGATCCATACTTTGCTGTCGGCAAACATGAAACGATTGTTCTTGTAAATGTTAAATACACGTGCATTAGCTCTGACATGAGCCCCTTGAAGTTTCCACGAAGTTCTAACCCGGTAATATGGCAGCTGTCAGATTGAATTGAACGAGCGGTTCCAGCGTTTAACAGGGAGGGTTAGGTGAAGTTAACTCTTCTCTACAGCATGACTGCAACCCACTGGGATTCTTCACCCACCTGATGGCAAGTGGACGACAGCCCATCATCTCTACAGGCTTTATTCTCTGCTCCTGACCAGCTTTAACTAATCGAGGAGACAAAGTGAAAAAGACCCTTCACCGCCGCGATCTTGGCTGCACCTCAAGTTTCTTAAGTCCCACCGAGGCCGATTCCTCTGACTTCCGGTGAGATCCCGTAAGGTCTCTGTGTCACCTCTGAGCTTGAGCTCTTGCAAATGAAGTCAGTGCTACACTCTTTGACACAGACGGAGGCTAGAAGAAAAAAAAAATCTCTTGGATGTAGTCAAAAAGAATAGGTATGACTTCTAAGTATCTGAAACGTCCTGTCTTGAGCACATAATATCTGTAATACTTCTTGACACATTCGCCTATAACCACTCATTCTTTGCCAGCTTTTGTGGGGCCTTTTCCCCCCTCTCAGGGCATAGAAGAAAAGCAGTCTATTTTCTTGTCATATTCTACTGAAAGGGAGGGGGGGCTCTGAACTTGGAGTCTAATTTCCTGCACTTTAAAGACAGTCCACATGCAAGGTGCATTACCATGCTATCAAGGTGATGGGAGCAATTTATAACTGTCAGTCAGTCACAAAAATATCAAAATGACTTAATGTCTAGTGCAACCTGTCAAAAGTGCCGGGGAGCGTAATCTGAGTTTTATTCACTCAGCGCCACTTACTTGTCAGTGTAGCTCTCTGTTTCACTTTAGCTGGCTGGTCATAATGAGATGGAAATATATATGTATGCAGACATATATGAATGGGTAGGTGAAACTGTGGTAGATGTAGGAAAAAAAAAGGTAAAGAAGAAAGTTTACCACGTTTTTTTTTATATATATAGTTTTAGCCTTGTGCTGCATCTCATATTAATCTGCAGGCCCTGCTTCACAGACAGCAGTTAGTTAAGGCTGTTAATTTCCTGATAGACGCACCGCAGTGGGTGACACGCTGGGGCTGTACTTAACCATTATTAATGTGACAGGCCTCAGTGCAAAGCAAATCAATTAAACAGGAGCCATAGTCTGGAGAACAGCCTTTTAAGATTGTTTTTATGTGACAAGGAAGTCCTCGATCCAGGCCTCTGCAACGGGACCTGACAGGTCAAGAAAGCGGCGTGGAACAATAGCACCTTCTAACCATCATCTCGCCTTTTTACCTGTCAGATCCAGTCGGCCTGTCTGGCTGCTGACACCCTGCGCCGGCTGCCACAGGGGTGAATTTTCATGTCATCTTGAGGGGAATTTCTTATTCGATTTGCTTGACATTATAATGCTGCATTTATCATCCGCAGCCATTTGTGAAACCTACATGTCAAGAGGTTTCTGAGCCGAAGTTTCCTGACATTCTGCTGGTTTAAGTTTGGGTTCAAAAGAGCAGAACATCCAGACTGGAGCAGAGACACAGCGTCTTATTATCGTGTTTGGATAAATCTTGCCCCTGTGCAGCCTGCAACCTTTAAGGTGTCCACAATACCATTACTTTTACACTTTATCATGCGTTTAGCTGCTGTTACAGAAGACAAACGCTTAACACAATCTAATTTAGACCAGACTAATACATGCATTTTTCTAATCAGCCCAGTAGCAACCGTCAGCCTTCAGAGCTGAATTATACAATTGTGAACAATTTAGATGCTGTCACGTCGAGTTTAATAGTCTTTTTTTTTAATAAGCTTTGATGAAATTTTTTAATTGACCCAAAATGTGTGTTTAAAGCATAGTTTCAGCACAGAAACAAATAAATATTAGTTCTAGCTCTTTTAGTCACATCATAAAATGAAATTATGTGCAATCTCTTGTAATATTGGAATATCTCACATAATCTGTTAGCACTTGTGCATGCATTATGAATAACTGTCAGCTACTATACCAAACTTTGGCCCGATATCTGTACATTTAGCTGTTTTTGTGGCGTCTAAGCAAGCAGCATCCATCTGGAGTTGAACTGACTTCAACAGTTGAACACATGTAAAGCCAATAATTATTTTCAGTGATTTTCATTAAAATCTGTGAGATATTTTGCTAACAGTACCAACATACAAACATGAAAACATGCACATACACAGGCAAAAACCTAAAGTTACACATTACAGCAAGCAGATTGAGCACTAAACATCTATTACTAAAAACTCTAAAGTAAAATGAAAAGGCCATGAGGTAAAAAAATAAAATAAAAATCCTTCTTCAAAATGATCAAGATTCTGACCAGCTTGATTGTACGGAAGCCCGTTCCCGTCATTAAAAAGAAATGAAACATCCAATGGTATGTCATGATTTTGACTTTGAAAGTCAAAATTTGGACTTTTAAAGTCTTAATTTTGACTTTCAAAGTCTTATTTTTGGTATTGAAAGTCAAAATTTCAACTTTCAACGTTTTAATTTTGACTTTCAATGTCAAAATTTTGGCGTTGAAAGTCAAAATTTCAACTTTCAAAGTTCATTCAACCTTTATTTATACAGGTTAATCCCATTGAGCCTCGGGGACTCTTACAAGAGACCTGAAAAAAAAAAAGTCTTAATTTTTAATTTCAATGTCAAAATTTTGGCATTGAAAGTCAAAATTAAGACTTTGAAAGTTGGAAAATTTGACTTTGAAAGTCAAAATTATGACAAACCATTGAATGTTTTATTTCTTTTCACTGGCAGAAATGGGCTTCCATATACCTGTGTACGTTTTCTTTTTTGGACTTTCCTTTGACTTGGGCAAAGAGAAATTATTACTGAACAGTCTTCAGCGATCAAAAAGCCTTTGGTAGAATAAAACCTATAATCAACCTGATTGGCCACAATTTGCAATGCTTGAAATAAAAAAACTGCACATCTGAAGAAGAACAAAAGACATAACTCATTTTGACCTTGTGCATTTTGACATTTCTTACCAGGTGATTAAACACGAACTGACTGACAGAAAAACCTTAAACTTCTGAACATTGTTAGAAACAATACAAGCTTTATTGTTCCTGCAGGATCGCCAAGAATAGGAGCATTTGCATGAACGAGCTCTCCTGTGAAATACAAGCGGAAGAGTTCAAGCATTCTGTTTAAAAAGTAATGAATTACTCCTGGAGAAAAAGGAGGGCGGTGAAACTGCAGCCATTTAAGGAGAAAGCAGAGAATTTGGTGTCTTGCCGCTGCGAGCCATCCATCACGTCCACAATAAAGGAGTTTTTGCCTGACGGTCGAAATTTATGGTCGCCCTTCTCTGCCCTAATAACTCAAAGCGCTGTGTCAGAGCCTGACAGCCGCTGCCGAAAACAGCCCCCCCTGTTATCAATCAAAAAACACTTGCATATGTTTAACTTTCGCCTGATCAGCAAGACATTTATAGCCTATTGAGTAATAAGATAAGTGGGTCTGTTTGGATGGGGAGAAATGTGGACGCTTTGATGATTAATGGAGTTTTTACGCACTCTTGGAATGGACATTTATTATTATTATTATTTTGCATGAATGTGGAAATGCATATTAATTTAAATTCCAAGCAGAATAAGTACATTTAATCCACCGCCATGGCAAAAAAAAATATGAAGAGTTTCAAAAAGAGCAGCTGGCCTGAATTATGACGGTCGAGTAAAGGAAGGAGAAATCTTCACTTCGCTTCTTATGGGTTCACTTGACCTCAATCTGACAGAGAAGAGGCAAGAGGGAAAAGGCAGACAGCTGACAGATAGCCTGTCATGTGTCAGTATCCTGTCCTGCACGCCAGCTGTGATTGAAAAGGGGGAGAGCTGGAGAAAACGTGCAACGCAGCAACAGACGGATGCGCACAACGTCACCAAAATAATGTGTTTTGTGTCCAAGTTTTGCACTATGGTGCCACAACTCTCTCTTTTGGAAATGTTTTATTTTATTTTTATGGAATGCACTCCTGAAAACTGGCTCCAAATAATTAAAAAAAAATAGATTTAAAACAGTTTAACTCCAAAATTTGTTTTGTTTTAGTGAAAGTGTTCGAGAAACAGGAGGCGCAGCGCATGCGTTCCGCTTGGCCAAATTACGCACAAAGCGCAGATAAAAGATTCTCTCAATCCAAACGCATGATCGTGGCGTAAAACTCTGATAGTGTGAGGGAAGGGGGAGAGGGGAGGGGGGGGGGGACGTCGCGTCACTTCAACCCTTCATCCTTCTGGGATCTCTATTTGATCGGGAGGAAGCGGAGAGGCGGTGATCTGCCGAGTGATTGAAGACGCGCGGCTCGGGAGGAGGCGGAGTGATCCCTCCTGCCCAAGACGCACAACAAGTTCGCTGTCGGACCTGAAGCTGCACAACTCGAGCGTCGCCGGGGAAGGAAGCTGCGCACGGACTCTGCTCACGCGTCCCGCCTCTGCTCTAAAGGATATATGATCTCGTTTATTCCTGCAGGAGGCTTTAACCTTCAGACGTGCTTTTCTTTTTTGGCTCCATCTCCTTCACACATGCCTTTTTCAACCATTTTGACGAAAATTGGGTCATGATCACATCGCCCACGGTCTCTGTCCTGAGAAATAGCACGAATCCAGCGTGGGAGAGCGGCTCCTCCTCGAGGGAGAAGGGAGCAGCGAAGAGCAGCCAACTGTCCGTCCTCAGCTCCGTCTCTCCCGCAGACCCTTCTCGTCAAGCCAGCCGTCTTCCCATAAAGATTTTGAAAATGCTCACGGCGCGTGCAGGACACATTTTACATCCGGAGTACCTCCAGCCTCTACCTTCCACCCCCATCAGTCCCATTGAGGTAAATAAAAATTGATGCATGTTTTTTTTTACGTTTACGCACGAATGCAGAAATTAATTGGCTCGATTTCAAACTATAAAGTCGATTTTTTTTTCTTCTGTCTCCTGAAGTCGCCACAGCTTCCAGAGGGACATCGGTGTTCCATGTTTGTGTTGCTTTTCACCTGATTACGAGTTGGATTTGTTTTCTGTTTGTTCGCCTAATTAAAAAAAACAACAACAACAAATTAGCCTTTTAATTTGAAAATATTCCACATTCTAATGATCAGTCGTTGCAAACTGATGTGATTTTAATGTCAGATTGAAATTTGCTCAGTTTGTGTTTATGCAGAGTTTTCCCATTGATTTTTTTTCCCGGAGAGAAGTTTGTGCGCAGTGCGTAAAATACGCGGAACGACCGTCTTTGCCAAACTATAATGAGAATTTGGAGCTTTATATGCACGAGCAAGTGTTGTATGGTTTTCACACATTTGGTTTCCTGTTATTTCCTTGCAGCTGGATGCCAAGAAGAGCCCGCTGGCTCTTTTGGCCCAAACGTGCTCGCAGATCGGCAAACCGGACCCGCCGTCCTCCTCCAAGCTCTCCTCCGTGGCCTCAAATGGATCTAGTGAGAAGGAGAGCAAATCTGGACCGCTGAAGATCAGCGATATTGGAAACGAAGACAAATCGAGCTTTAAACCTTACTCAAAGTCGTCAGAGAAGAAGGACTCGAGCAGCAGCCTCAGTGGAGATAAAACCAGTTTTCGAGTGCCTAGCGCCACCTGCCAGCCGTTCACCCCCAGGACAGGCAGCCCCAGCTCCTGCACGTCCATTTCTCCACTTCCCTCTGAAAGTAAGGCGACTGACAAGGAGGACAAAAAGGAGTCGGATTGCAACAAAAGCGGCCTGACTGAGAGCGGCGGGAGCCAAAAGATAAACGGAATTACCTCTGAGAGTAACCAAGAAAACACATCTGGATCCAAGACTGTTACATCAGACTCCACATCTGTAACCTCATCATCTTCCTCTGTTCTAAGCTCTGGACTGGTGGCGCCCGTCTCCCCCTACAAGCCCGGCCATACAGTTTTCCCCTTGCCCTCTGCTGGTATGTCCTATCCTGGAAGTTTAGCGGGTGCCTATGCAGGTTACCCGCAACCGTTTCTCCCACCCGGAATGACCCTTGACCCCACCAAATCCACCAACCAGCTCTTAAGCGCACAGTTTGCTGCCGCCAGCTCTTTGGGGTGCAGTAAAACCGGAACAAGCCCCCTGGCTGGAGCATCCCCGCCGTCGTTGATGTCCGCCAGTCTGTGTCGAGACCCCTACTGCCTGAGCTACCACTGCACGAGCCATTTGTCTGGAGCGGCCACGTCCAACTGCTCACACGACTCGGCTGCTGCTGCTGCAGTTGCAGCCAACGCTCTTAAGTCTGGATACCAGCTCATGTACCCGACGCACCCGTTACACAGCATGCACACCTCAACCCCGTCTTTCACCGGACACCCCTTGTACCCCTATGGCTTCATGTTACCCAACGACCCTTTGCCGCACGTGTGCAACTGGGTATCGGCTAACGGACCTTGTGACAAGCGCTTTGCTTCCTCCGAGGAGCTCCTCAGCCACTTGCGGACTCACACAGCCTTCGCCGGCACGGAGAAGTTGATATCTGGGTATCCAGGGTCCACCTCTCTTGCAAACGCCGCAGCTGCCGCCGCTATGGCTTGTCACATGCACATGCCTCCTAACGGCAGCCCGGGCAGCCCCAGCCCGCTGGCCCTCAGGGGTCCCCATCACCCCCTCGGACTCAGCAGCCGTTATCACCCGTATTCAAAGAGCCCCCTTCCCACTCCCGGGGCTCCAGTGCCGGTGCCTGCAGCCACTGGGCCATATTACTCCCCGTACGCCTTGTATGGACAAAGACTGACGACGGCCTCGGCCTTAGGATACCAGTAGAGACAAAGAATTATACGTTTATAAAGGAGATTTAGGCCTAATGAGTTTTATATTGTACTTCATGCAGGGACTGGATCCATGTCAGGATCAGTGTATTTATTTGCGATAGCTTCAAGCGTGACTAAAATAATAAAAAACAAAACATTATTATAATATAAATTTGACATGCCTCAATGTGCATTATTTTACGTGGGAGACGTTTGTTTCACATCCCAAAATTTCAGCTTGAGCAAAAGTAAATGGGAATTTATTATGGATTTTATTTCGTAGTTTGAACCAAAGGTCGACTCCAAAGCAAATATCTTAGCTTTGCCTCACTCAGAGGGATTGGGCGTTTTGACAGCATGATGGACGTGAAATAATTTTTTATTTTTTTTTTATCAATCAAAGCAACTTCTTCCAGAAGTGGAATTGATTTATTTTGTAGCAAAACAGTGCATGGAGCCTCTTTTCCACCTGATATTTTCAGAGCGCCACAGCCCTGAAACGGTTTACATTCTTCTATTTTTGCTCAGTTTGAAACTTAAGGGTTTTATTTTTGAAATGCAGAATAAACCAAGTGGGCTCAAGTCAGCTGTTATGCTATAAATATATACATTTTCTTACTTTTATGATCGACACTTTGCACTGGGGTTATGAAAAGCATGGCAAATATTTACAATTTCGAAAATAACCTTGGAAAAGTACGCGTTATTTTCATCTTAGTTGCAAAACCGCATCGTTTTATGAGTTGACCTTACCCAGAGTGTGACTACGAGCTTTACAACGGGCCTACAGATGCCTGCTTTTATACCAAACACAAAACGGAAGCAGAATCTCTAAGCACGCGTGAACGGATTTGGTTTACGATAAAAACTAAGCTAAAGACGAACCTTGAACTTCGCCCATTATAAATTCATGCGACAGCGAAAGATGTGAGAAACAGAAATCGACTGCGACGCAGATTCAGAGCTTTTGTGATCCGTCTAATGAGGCTACGAGGAGCGGAGCACGAAGAAAAAGGAGGGGTTTTAAGTATTTAATCAGTCTGTTAAAACAAATCGGCTAAATCAAGCCAACAGTGTCATTATCTGTCCTCTGTAAGTCAGAGCGCTCTCAGCACAGTCACATGTCGTATACGTCAAATCCACCCATCCGTCATGTAGATGAAGCCTAAACGGAGCGCTGTGATGGATAATGAAGCCGCTGCCCCACAATTCAGCATCGCCGCCAGTCAGCCATGAAGAGTGGGTCGTCTGATGCATTGCTGTTCACTTCCAAACATTAATATGTGAAGAAAAAAAAGGTCTAAAAAGTCATTTCTCAAAGCTTAACTGGTGTTTGACACACGCGAGAGCAAATAGACCAGTTCAGTTCTGCAGGAGGTTTCATTTGAATGTATTACATGAAGAGTTACGTTGAATTTCAGGATGAACGTGTAGATCCACCGCTGTGTTTTTGTGCTTTTATAATAAATCTTCTGGCAGTATTTTAATTAGCCATCTGAGCATGTGCAGTGTTGTTTCAGCTGATGTAATTTTGAACATCACCGACCAGTCGATATTCTCCCTGCAGTCTCAACAATGAACAAACAGCACAAAACATCGCCACGACAACAAAGTCGTCATTCTAAAGAAGCATTTACGAGTGTTTATTGGAATTCAAACTGTTCTAAAGGACTAAAAATGCTAATATATTTCACCTCAGTCATTCTGTCAAATGTTAAATTCAATGTAAAATTTAGAACAGTAGAAAATGTTTAATGTTTCGTTAAGAAGTCAACACAGAGCATTTTATACACTTTATAATCGCTATTAAATCCATTGTTGTAATGTAATATAACAACTTATAAGTTTACAAACTCTTATACATTTAAAATGATATAAGGAGGGTACAACTTTAAAATAAGGCTCCCCTTATAGATGCTAATAGTTTATAGATATGTTATTAATTCCTCTATAAACACTTCATAAGTCATTAATAATTGTTTATTATGCATTCATTAAGGACGACAGACAAAACTGACCAGATTCTTGCCAAATCTGTTCACCAATATATTTCAACTAGAGTCGTTATATTAAACATTTCAGACTAAGTTGTAAACACAATAAGTCTAAACCTAAGTAAACCAAATTTTTAGGATATATATAGTTGTAGATAATTATAATGCAGTGATAAAGTACAATATTATATGCTAAAGAAATAGCTTACAAATGCTTATTGTGCTTACAAGGTTCTAACGTAGTCTGAAATGTTTAATAAAACAACTCTAGATGAAATATAGAGGTGAACAGATTTGACTCACTATTTGGCAAGAAACTGGTCAGTTTTGGCTTAGTGACCTTTAATTATGGCTTAATAAGCAGTTATTAATGATTTATAAAGTGTTTATAGAGGAATTAATAACATATCTATAAACTATTACCATCTCTAAGGTGAGCCTTAGTGTGAAGTGGTACCTAAAGAAGTTTAAAAAGGCTTTTAGCGAGGTCGCATTATGATGGCTCCAATTTACTGATATAAAAAAATCAACAAATGGGGTTTTGATTAAAAAAAATACTGTTATTCTAAAAAAATTCACTAAATAAATAAAGTGTTGATATGACAGCATTTCAGTGGAAAATGCTGACGTGCATCTTTAAGCTCAGAGGTGTATCTTTCACATTTTTATGAAGTTTTGAACTAATCAGCTGTTTTTAACAACTTCAAAAAGCTAAAACTGAAGTAGTTAAACTTTACCAGCAGGCACCAATAGTAAAACTAAAACTGTAGTTGAGCAAAAGTTTAATTTTCTATTATTCTGTACAGTTTTTGAACGGACCAAACCATATTTTCTCCAGAACAGACAACTTTTGTTTCATAACTGGATCTACTTTTTCTGTCCGCAGTATTAACGGTCTACATTTTCATCAGTTTGGACTACATCGTAAGTTTATATCCTTATATTGTTTTTAAGCTTTAGTTTAACCTAATTAAATGAAATTAAATTGCCAGGAGTATCGAGTGCAGCACAACTGAACTGGGAGGAAACCCACCTGCGGGTGAACACTGTGCAGCTTTTTGCAGACATGTTCTGTGTGTGAAAATGCTCACGTCAGCTCAGCTGGTTGCCATGTGTTGCTCCATTTGTGGCCCGTTACGGTTGAAGGCCGCAGACATCATCTCCGCCACGCTAAACTGACGTTTCTTCTCAGGAACGCCCACGGTCTTTTATAAAAATGGCGTCTTCTCCATACGTGAAAGATCAAGCAGCTTTCAAACACGTGTCACAAACGCTGCAATCGCATAGAATGACTTTAACACCCTTTTGTCATCAGTATTAATGATGCAATCAAGGGATTTCCCATAGCTGCACAAACATTTGCTGCGTTGAGTAAACTTTCCTCTGTGCATACTTTCTCTGGAAAAGAAAGCAAATCTCTGTTTATAGGCGCACAAGGAGTAAAAACAAAAAAAGATAAACAGAAAGAAATTATGAGCCTTTGCATGTTCAGTCAGCTGAAAAGTGTGTCGTCCATCATCCAGAGAAACATGGCGGTTTATTTTTGCAGGAGAAAGGCTTTGGCTTCTCAAAACAAGGCCCAGATTTATCATCAGCCCATCATTTCCTCCGTTTGACAAGCAAGCGAAACGTTAGGAACTCAGAGTTAAAGCTGGGCTTCACAGAGACGTCGTTGTTTGTCTTCTTCGGTTACGTCGGCATCAGAAAACAGGAAATTACCTCGGTATGCTGAGATTACCCTAAAGTGGGAAACTTTGCGATAGGAGCCAGCCAATGGGAGGCAGCGGGAAGGGGGAATTTTCTTTTGAAGAGCGCTTGTCAACACACAAAGCAATGGAAAGAGCAACAGTGAGTTAAACAGTGGGCCCTTGTCTTTCAGTGCTCGACATGCCCTATAATTTAAACGCCGCTGACGGGGGCCATTTTGAAGCCTGTCACAGGCGGAAAACTTTTTGTCTGAACGTCTTGCTTTGCAGCGAGTCGACTTCTGCTGCGGCTCGGGTGATTAATGACTTATGGCCTTATTGTGTGGAGGTGGCTAATTAACTACAGGCTGACTGAAGAGACATGCTACAAAAACCCGCCTCTGATAACCCCAACTTTTTTTTTCCTTTCTGCCTCCCCCCCCCCCCCCCCCCCCCCCCTTTCCTCCTTCTTGGCATGTGGAAGCTCTTACTGACAAATTTGTAAGAAGCAGACCAACGCTGAGGAAGATGAATGGCCTCGGTGAACAGTAAACAGCCTCTAATTTAAGCGTGTTTAAATGTATGACACGCTGGCATTGTGCTGCGCTCGCCGTTCGTGCTCGCCGGCTGGGAAACGCAGCCAAAGTCGTCCCCCCCACCCCCCCACCCACCGCTGTTGGGTTAAATTTAGGCTTGGCATATTCATGAAGGGAGTTTCTGGGTGCTCGGGATGGCAAACATGTGTTCAGTGCCTCCTTGAGTTGTCGTCCGTCTTTTTAAACTGACATTCTAAGACAAAAACAATCAGTTTCTTTAACAAACTAGTCTTGAAGTTTGGAAAAAGGTCATGGACAACTTTTAAGTTCATCCTACAGTATTATAGGATTCAGTAAACACATAATATAACCTTTCGCCCCCAAACACAAACAACCAGGCCGAGTCAGTGCAACATTAAGGAATTAGGGCCTAGCGCTCCTTAAAGGACTACATATCCCATGCTGCTGTTCGTGCATGAGTTTTAAACTAACATCAGCCATTTTGATCAAACCGTAAAAATCACGGTATGAAAGATCTCATGTAATAATGTGAAATCTTGTGCATTTTATTAGCACTCGGACTATGTGTTGTGGATGATTGTCACCTACTACCACACCAGATTTTAGCTCAATATCTATTAATTTAGTTGAGTTATCGCCATCTTTCTGTTTAATAAAGTTAAATAGCTGTGGCCGCTGTCTTTAATTGGGTTAGCTCCACAATGTAATCGGTTATAAATATACATTCAGTGATTAATTACAGAGAGTTTCGTAGGAATTTTCTCAATGGATCATGAGATATTTTGCTAACAGAAAGTGTAAACTCCAACAGTTAATGCCAAAGGTTTAAGCAAAGACGATGCTATGTGTTGGCGCTCAAGAGTGTGCGTTGGGTATGACTCTCAGCTATGACCATACACACAGTTTTAGCTAAATATCACTACATTTAAACAGACCTATAGTAAAGTTTGAATTTGCAAATGTATATTAGCTGTGGCGGCCATCTTTAATTAGGTCAACTCCAATTTTCATAAATTTTAGATGGAAATACAGAGATTACTTTCAGAGAATTCCATTAAAAAATTGTTTATTTATTTGATATTTTACACCGTCTTTCAGCACCGGGTGATAATATGACTTTAAAATTATTCAATCAACCTCTCCGCTTTCTGCTAAATGTGTTGATTTGTTAACGTGCTGTACTGTTTGCCGCTACCGTATTTTTTGGACTATAAGGTGCAATATCAATGAACAGGTCTGTTTTTATGCATAAGGTGCACTGGATTATAATTATGTCGATTTTTGAGAAAACTGAATTTAAGTGCGCCTTATAGTCCGAAAAATATGGTAATCAAGTTCTTATCAAAGTCCAGAATGACAGTTTTTGCAACAAATTTATTGCTTGGAGGAAATTAGCTGTGGACACAACCTGGAGGTTTTTTTTTCCTCCTAGTGAAAAAATATTTACCACTGGAGTGACAGTGATGGAAAACACAGAGCAGATATTTCCTTGCATATGAAAAATGCCAAGTGGACCCAAAGTGGCGCAAAATGCATCGTGCCAGCTGGCAGACCATTACAGGTGATGGACATTTCACTTACCTAAGTCAAATATAACAGACTGCTGTTCATTAATATACAGAGAAGGGCCTGCAGAATCGAGCCTGCCATCTGGTAAAATCGACAGAGTAATCTACAGCTCGTAATTATGGCTGAGGAGCAGAGTTTCTCTTTAATCTTTTCCAGCTTTCACAAAAAAAGGAAAAATCCATCTGCACCATGTAGCACATCATCTTTCTTCAAGACAAATGGGTTGTTTTCGTATGATCCAAAATTAGATCAGCAGAAAACAATCAATCTTGTAAAGGGGTCTGGGAAAGGTATTAAGATCTGGATTTTTTTTTTTTTCTTGCTTTTGTCTTCAGCACTTCAGCAGCCATCAACATTCCTCTCATGATGCCATCACTCCACATCCACCGGGCTAATGATGAATAGGACAGTGTGCCTTGATAATGATCAGCCTTAGCGTTTTCACAACAGATGACCTGTGAGAGTCTGTGACACCAAAACCAAAAATCCACATAAAGGCGAAAAGAAAGACAAAATACTTTGTCATCCTGCCTGGAAAGGAGAAAGATGATACAACTGTCAGGTGCCAGCCTCCTGTGGCAGTCCCTCTCACCCCCCCTCCCATTACAGGAGCAGTGATGCTTTCACTGCACGACAAAAAGGGAAATGGCTGCATGTTTTTTTTTTTATAGGAGACCTGTCTGTCAGCTGGCTCTAAAGTCATAACAAATCACCAGCTCTCAGCTGAGGCTGAACATTCAGGGCGTCAGGAGGAAGACGGATGACCTGAGGCTTTTGAAGTGCTCTGGCAGTTCAGATGGGCTCAGCGGCGCTGACAGAGAAATATACACAACAGAGCAACCAATAATGAGAACATTAAACATTCCAGCCACCTGACAGGCTGACAAAAACAGCCTGGCCTCATATCAATCATCCACCGAGTCATAACCTTGACAATTAGTCCTCTCTGACTCTGCCCGTTACCTCTGGGCCTGCACTGCACTGTGACTCCACTCACAGAGGAGGAAAACCCAAGGTCTTCATTTCATCTTTCAGTTCTGATTAATAAAGACGTAGAAAATACAACGTATCAGTTCAGGAACATACGAGTTCAGAGTCCGTTGGTAAAATCTGAAAGTGATGACACGGATGGAAGATGGAAACAATGCACATCTTTTAAAATTTAAACCAAAACACTGAGTTAGGAATGGCTGCTAAAATGTGCTGAAGCTGAAAATGAGCAGCCAAAGCTAAATGTAACTAGCTAAAAGTAACAAAAGTCTAACCAAATGTTAAAAACATAAAAATAGCTCATTGTTGTAAGTACCAACAGGCTAGCTAAAAACTAAAAGTAGCAGAATGGTAATTAAAAGCTTAAAGAAGCAGAAGGGTAACTAAAAGCTAAAAGTAGCAGAATGGTCACTAAAAGCTAAAAGTAGC
>NC_056514.1:29971011-29990224 GCF_014905685.2 Nematolebias whitei | reverse complement strand
AGCAGAATGGTAACTAAAAGCTAAAAGTAGCAGAATGGTCACTAAAAGCTAAAGGTATAGCAGAATGGTCACTAAAAGCTAAAAGTAGCAGAATGGTATCTTAAAGCTAAAAGAAGCAGAAGGGTAACTAAAAGCTAAAAGTAGCAGAATGGTAACTAAAAGCTAAAAGTAGCAGAATGGTAACTAAAAGCTAAAAGTAGCAGAATGGTAACTAAAAGCTAAAAGTAGCAGATTGTTATCTTAAAGCTAAAAGCAGCAGAATGATAACTAAAAGCTGAACGTAGCATAAGAGGACAAGTAAATAAAGTATGATGAAACATTTTTAAAAAGATGCATTTCTATGGAGAAAATCCACAAAATTAAATATCTTGAAATGTACAAAAGTTACAAAAAACAAAAGTCGTCATCTCCCGAACGAGATGAATAGTTTGGCATTACTTGGACTGCAGAATATGTACAGAAAAAAATGACAACAATAAAACAGCATTAACAGTTTTCTGTGAAGATGTTTCAGCTGAAAGCATCAAAATGAAGGGAGCCTATGTTTCTACTTTTGGCTGCTCTAAGGCTCTACTGTTTTAATACAAACATTAGAAGACGTATAAATACTTGTAGCTGAGCCAAACACATTTAATAGAACTTAAAGCATGGATCAGCAATCACGAGGTACTCTAATGTGGACTTAAGCTCAGGGTCAACATCTCTGTATGAAGACAGGTTATGAACAACTAATATCTTACCTGTTGTAGAAACCTTTTTGAACAACCTCAGTTTGGTGTAGCAGAGTTAATGCTGATCAAAATAAGCTAATGGTTAGCCTGAGCTAGACCAAGTCCAAAGTAGGTTACTGCCTTTCTTTAAACAGCTGCAGTCTTAATAATTTCTTCTTAGTTTATGCAATGACTATTTTATAAATGTTTGTGTTGGTATCAGTTTCTTATTACATAGAATTCAGTGGTTATTTACAAGCACAGTTAGCACTTCTGGTGCAGCCAGGGGTATTTCCTGTAGGAATATTATAATTTCTACTAAATTAAGCATTTAATGCACAACAGACAGCGATGTGAAGGGTTATAAAGTAGTATTTGCATGATCCTGCACAAATGTTCTGAGACTGAAGTTGTTTTGAAGACGACAGCGGTACATTTTGACTGGCTGTTAGCTTGTCTGTGTAGTGATAATTGTTAACTATTTTGTTGAAAAAGAGCCATCAATAACAGGTAAGATATTACATCTCCACGAAAACCCACTTCAAAAACATTCAAACCATCTCTTTATTGCATGACAAACGAGCCACGTGGAACGACATTTCCCTTTTGCCTTCACATCTGTCAAAGCAAAGCATGCGACAGACGAAGTGATGGCAGAGCCTCAAAAATGACTGTACTGCCTTCTCATTTGGTGGAATGGAAAAAAGCTGAGCTGCTGATTGTTTACAGAATCTACCTGAGACGGAGCTGCACAGCCCCAAGCCCCGAGGATGATAAATGACTTCACTAACCTTGTGGGACTGCAGACCCAAATGAGGACGGAACTAATTGCCGTGCGAAAACACTTTGGCATGAATGGAAAGAAACTGCAGGCACACCGCTGCCAAAAAAAAAAAAAGGCCCAGTTGCTGCTCTGAACTCCAAGCTGGCTTTTACTTGCAACAGTTCACTTGGTGTCCATAAATCATGGACCGCTTACAGCCCAAACTGCCCTTAAGTCATCAACATGCAATAGACTGAATGACAGATTCCATCCTGACTACATTAGTCCTCGATTCAAACAAGGTTGAACTTTAAAAAAAAAAAGAAAAGTATATCTCCTACAATCTTGAGCTCACAGGAAATGAAAACCAGCTGGTTAAGGATGGCTGCGTATAAATCCAGCTTGTGAGAGAAAGAAGAGTCTAAAGACCGGTGTGCGTGTAACACTGTCAAAGAAAATAAGGGTCAATTTGAGGTATTCTGGGCTTTTGATTTGCTCCGAGTGTTGCTTCAGATACAGCTTTATCCCGAGGCTGTGATCTGCAGCACATTACTCATTTTCAGCTGACAGCAGAACGGAGCTGTGATTTGTGTCTGCGTTACACCCACACACGTAAACATATCAGCGTATTGTCTATAAACGCTCTTCGTTGAACTTAGAACTGCCAAACTTTAATCTTGACTTTGACACACTAAATATTTTACATTTAATTAAAGGCCTAGCACTCCTTGAAGGAACGCATATCACCCGCTGCCTGTCGTGGCAGTTTTAAACTAAATAATCTTTTGTTAAGAAGCAACAAACTATGTTTTTGTTTGTATATGATGTTAAATGTGACCTTGTGTGATAATGCAATATCTTCTTTTTATTCTAGTTTATGTCAATTAGCTGTGGTGGCCATTTTGATTTGGACTGACTCCAAAAGTTTGAGTTTTACTAAAACCCATCCAGGAGTTCAGATGTTCTGTTAAGAATCAGGGTTGACAACAATAAGTAACAACAAAGTTTTAAGCAGAAAATATTGCACAGCGTGTAGCACTCAGAGTATGTTAGAGATGATGCTAAAACAGATTTTAGTTTAATATCTGTATAGTTGAGTTAGAGCCATTTTTGTGTTGGCTAAGGCTAATTAGTCATTGTCAGGTCAAGTGAAATTTATTTATGAAGCACATTTACTCCAGGACATCCTTGTAAAATAGATTAATAATCTCAATGGATTTCTTCCTGATAAAAGAAAGGTTAAAAAAAGTAATAATAAAACAGCAGCTGTTACCAAAGTGCTTAACAGTACGATCAAGGCAGTAAATAAAAAACAAGATGCAATTAAAAAGCATCAAAAATAAAAACATTAAAACACAAAAACAATGAGAAACAATGAAATATCACACTGTGTTGAACGCCAGAGAACACAGGTGTGTTTTAAGGAGAGATTTAAAAGCAGGAAGTGAAGTGGACTGTCTAATGTTGGGGGGCGGATTGTTCCAGAGTTTAGGGACAACGACTGAAAAAGCCCGATCACCTCTGAGCTTCAGCCTGGGTTTTGGTACAACCAAAAGCAGCTGATCAGATGATCTCAGCGCCCAAGAAGGAACATAAGGTTGAACTAGGTCAGAGAGGTATGAGGGTGCAAGGTCATTAATGCACTTAAATGTCAACAGGAGAATTTTAAAATAAATACCAACATGCACAGGGACCCAGTGAAGGGAGGACAGAACTGGTGAAATAGGCTCAAACCTACAAGTTCCTGTTAAGAGCAGAGCTGCAGCATTTTGAACGAGCTGGAGACGTGAAATGGATACCTGACTGACCCCAACATAAAGCGTGTTCCAGTAGTCCAGCTGGGTTGTAACGAATGCATGGACTATTTTTTCCAAGGTCAGATCTGATCAAGACGGACTTGAGCTTAGCTATCCACCTTATTCTGCAAGAGCGTATGTGGGCTGCCATGACAGACAGGTACCGCCCCCTCCCGGTTTTATACTTCCGGTGAGCTAAAGCGAGAGGCACTTTTGCTAATGACAGGCACTTTTGCTAATGACAAATTCTAGTAATTTGTGCTGTAGCAGGAGGCTTAAACAATTCTAATATGAGTTCGGGTTCAACTTGTGCTGTTGTTGGCTGTCACAACAGCTCCAGAAAACTGAAAGACGAGCTAGAAACGTATTGTTTTGCACATCAACAACTTCGAAAGGCCTGTGTGTGCCCAGCGCGTTACGAACTGCACTCCATGCCGAGGAAGGAGGATCGAAAACGAGCGTGGCTGGCAGCTTTAAAACTCAAATACCCCCCGAAGAGAGTTTATGTTTGCTCCTTTCATTTTATTGATAAAAAGCCCACAGAGCTTCACCCCGACCCGGAGCTCTATCTGGGCTATGACCGGGCCCCACCAAAGAAAAGAAGGCAGCTCATCCGGACCACTGTGAGCCAGACAGCTTCCAGCAACATCGACAAAACGGCCGA
This sequence comes from Nematolebias whitei, assembly GCF_014905685.2. Lineage (NCBI taxonomy): Eukaryota > Metazoa > Chordata > Actinopteri > Cyprinodontiformes > Rivulidae > Nematolebias > Nematolebias whitei. The sequence goes on along the minus strand of NC_056514.1, from coordinate 29,986,291 downwards.
ATCTGTTCCCGGTGAGTGAAATTGAAAATGTGATTTGTCCCCGCTTCACATTTTAATCATGCTTAGCTCTTATCTTTTACTGAATTATATTATTATTAATGTTATAATTGTAATGTTATAATTACTATACTGTGGATGGTGTTAGCATCAGCGCTAGCTGGTTGCAGTGTTATTGTGGATGTTAGTGTATTATTAATTTAATTCCAAAATACTTTATCACTAAGAGAAAGTACTTGATTGGCAGCCAAATCCAAATCTTAAAGACAAAGTGGTTAGTAATTAACATCAGTAGCATGCTAGCAGAGATGTATATGATTTCATGTAACTGTCCGAGAATAGCTTTTTATTTAGCAACCTGGTAAAATTCAGCCCCCAGGGCTGTAAAAGTCTGGGGATTTTGTTAATAAAGAATATGTTGAGTTATTAGAGGCAGGTTATTTGATGGGGCTTAGGAAAATTTAAGGGGGCTAAAGCCCCACTAAAACAGCACTATTGACATTTAAGATGTATCATGTGTGTACGAGTGTGGAATTACAAATTTCCTTCCTAAAACGTAATAAGGTAAGTGACACTTGACAGGTTGTGTTACGCTGATTTGATTTTGTATTTTTGTGTTATTCAGAGTGCACCGTAGATTCACCGTCAGTCATCCCAGACCTGGCTAGCGTCTCCACACAACCTCCTGGGCCACATCTGCACTCAGTCCACACACAGTGGGAGGACCCTTCGCTAAAAGATCATCATCAATACTGCAACACGTCTGGCAGAAAAGATGTTCAGGACAAGACGACTCAGTGTGATGAAGTTGCATTTTTTCTTCTACAAAATGACGCAGACGCTTTGCTGTACACTGGTATAGCGTTAGAAACATTTAACACTCTTGTGTCAGCACTGGAAGGAGATGACAACAATGAATTTACAATGCCTGTACAAGATCAAGTCCTTATAACACTTATGAAAATAAAGACTAATCGTGTCTGCAGCCCTTGAGTTGATGTTATACTGCTGCTCTGCCTTGTGGTGTCTGAAGTTTATCATGCTTAGACGTTTGGGTTGAAGATTCTTTGCTGTCCCAGCATTCCACCTGCGCTGCTCATCTGTACATGCTAGCCCCGTCTTTCCACTGATCACAGCATTCTGGACCTGTAACAATTTAACAGACTTCAGCTATCACTGCTCCTAATAAAATGAAACAAGTTATTTACATCCCTGCTGTTGTCATTTATTTTTTCCTTTTCTGTAAATGTTAGGTTGCCTTGCATCCAGTCTGTACTTTTTTTAAAACAAATAATATAAAAATACTGTACAGCCTTTTTAATGTTTAATTTTTTGTGACAGTAGATCACAGGCTGCACAATGCTCTGGCTTCCACATGTAAACACAGGCAGACAGGAAGCTCACAGCTTTCGCCCAGTTCAGTGATTCTGATTCAGTGATGTAAATATTCTGATATCCAGATAAGTGATATACCTTCCACAGAATAGCTGCCGCATGACTGCATGATTTTCCCAATCCGGCGATACAGGAACAGCCGACCGTTTCTACCACTCCACTTTCTCTGAGCATGATGCCCAACGCTCTGGCTCGGCTCAACAGCTGCTTTCAGAAAGATAAAGTCGCCTTGTTTCTTGAGCAAAACTGTATCTATTTTGTTGCTGTGGAGGTAATTATACGCCTCTGTGCTTTTATAATTCCGCAATTCCTCGCCATCGACGCCTTCAGAAAAAACAAGGTAATTAATAATATCGATGTAGGTAATTCCGGGCCATGATTTCATATCATCTACCCAGTCCGTGAGAAATGATGGGTGAGACACAGTTAACGACTTATCTTCGCAGCTTTTTAAAACATCCTTGCAATGTATCCACCTCTGATGTGCTGCCATTTACTTCAGGTAAAGGAAACTTTTGTGTCAAAAACATTAAATTGCTAGCAAGTGTGTTAACCCACAAACGTAAACAACAGCGCGGGATCGCGGGCGGAAGTAAACAACCGGCTTCCGCTATGAATTATGGGTAGTGGCGCCAAATCCGGAATAAGGTGGATTGGCCTGAACTGGAAGAAGCTTTTTTTGGAGAACAGAGTTCATTCAACCTTTATTTATACAGGTTAATCCCATTGAGCCTCGGGGACTCATTTACAAGAGAGACCTGATTCTAACAAAGAGTGATGACAACAATGGACAATCATAAAAGAAAGGAGTATTAAAAAAACAAAACAAAAACAGCTAGGTTGTAAGCGATGTAGAAAACTAAAAACAGGAACACGTCTGCATTGGTTTTTGCCAGGAACTTAGCAGATGTCAGAGTTAATCTGTTTATTAAACGTAAAGTCAGAATCTAAAACCATCCCAAGATTCGTAACAGACTGCTTAAAATATGGCTGAAGAGAATCAAAATTCAGTGTCTGTGGTAGAGCTAGGGCTAAAAACAATGACTTCAGTTTTCTGATCATTAAAACTTGAAACATTTGAAGCCATCCATGCCTTGATGTCATCAAGACATTTTAACAGAGGGCGAATAGAGCAAGAACTGTTGGGTTTTAAGGGCAGATAAATCTGACAGTCATCAGCATAACAATGAATTGAAAGGCCATGTTTCCTTACGATAGATCCCAAAGGCAGCAGATAGAGTGAAACTTAAAGGGATCCAAGAATCGAGCCCTGTGGGACCCCACATGAAAGAGGCACTGACACAGATAGACCGTTTCGAACCTTAACACAGAAACTCCCGTCATTTAGTTACGAAGGAACGACCGTGGTGTCCACGAATAGTGGCCATTTTAGATTGGTTTGACCAGAATGTACATCCCATGATTACTTCTGGTAGTTTCATTAAAATCCATACCGTCATTCATGAGATATTTTGCTAACAATACACACAAACACAAAGACACAGGAAAAACATTATAACCTGCACCTTTAATGAGGTGTGATAATGACATACTTGGATGAAAAACGATTGCATGCACCATAATTTATTTATTTTAAATCATTTTAAGTAAATCAAGAAGTATGGAGTGAAAGAAGTTGAGTTGCCCTTATTTGCACAAGACAATAATATAAATTCATTGTAATGTCCAGAATTCAGTGTGTGATAGCTAAAAAATCATTTCATTAACTGTACTTTAATCATGGCAAGAACAAAAATTAATTGTTGGGTCTCATGGAAAAGAGTAATTATGTTTTAAATGTTCAAGTAAACACCTGAATGATGTCGAAACCAAGATACGTCTCATTAAAACAACTTCAAGAAAAACAAAGATGGGATTACAGAACACCAGTCTTTTAAAGAAGAATAAATGTTTTGTGTGAATTTTGGTTCCTTTTGGATTTTTATGCTGACGTCTGTCTGCTGCTCTGCAAATGCAAAATTAAACTGAAATATTTTTGCAGCTATGAATTTTTCAAAACATGAATAACTCCGAGTTACACCAAAGGTTTCTTTTTTTTACCAACCAGCAGATTTATTTAGTGCAGTTGGAAATCACTTCAACTGGGCAACTCGTTTAAAATGTCGTACTGATAATCACATTTAGATTGGTGGTAATTTGCACAGTTTAACCAGAATAGTCAGTTTGTTAAATGCAACTGCAAAAATCTATTAATAGCTAGCTGTTCCAGTTGGTTTATAATGTGAGGTTTAAATCTGGTTTTACCAGTTTAACATGGTAACTTAAAGTCACTCTGAATATTTTTTACTCTCTTACTTTCCTGCACCATAAAAACTGGATTCAAAGGATTACTTTTCATTTTAGCAAAGGTTTCAGTGAGTCTGACTCATGTGAATGTTTGCACAATCAGCTTTGATAGTTGGATACGTCTACATTTCAGTTCTCTTGAGAAAGTCTTTATTTTGTCTAAAACCTAATCAGCATGTCTCACTTATTAATATAGTGTTGTGCAATTACTTTGATCCAACAATTTCTCTGGAGATCATATTAAAAAGCATCTAATTAAAGTAATTTATAAAGTCTTAACCTTACAGCTCCAAACATTTGCTGGTAAATACAGTCCACCGACATAATTAGCTCTTTAAAGCGTTCCATTTGTAATCTGTGCCATAAAGGTCATGGAGCACAACAAGTTCAGATGGTTGAGCATCAAAGACGCACAACGAAGAACCTCATGTGGGCATGAAGGGCTGCACTGCAGGAACGAATGGCTTCAATATTCTGGAGAGCAATTTATAGCAGAGTGAGCCTTGGTTTTTAATAATATTGATTTATATATATATATACCAGGAATCTTTACTAAATAGACTGTGCAGTCAATTTATTGCTTTTGTTTTTATGCCACCTTAAAAAAAAAAAAAAAAAAGCATTTTGACACGTTCTTACAAGCCCTGTAAGGGATAGCTCAGTTCTTTTAAAGTGGGGTTCTATGGAAGAGGTATGAATAGTCAATATCTTACCTGGTTTGAACAAGCTTTGTTAAGCGAAAGAGAGTTTGTGACTCTGACTGAACTGGCAATTTAACAAGCGAGGCCAATACTAAAGGGGATAACTGTTACGACTCAAGGTACCCAGTAGATAACGAGAACCAAAACGACACAAGGTTCAATGAAAAGTGCACAGTGAAATTTATTTACAGTGGAACTTATTTACATATATACATGTTGGTTGGCTGGAACCCCTGGAAGAGCAAAGGCACGGTCAGGATGGTCAGGCAAGGAGGTAGAACAGGAAATTGATTGTGAAGTCTTGTTTCTTTTTTACAGGTGGATTTGCAGAGTTACTCTGTGTAGAGTCCAGGGTTTTCAGAGGGGTCCAATCCAACAGGCGGTCAAAGGCAGGCAAGTGGCTGGAGGGCAAGAGCGCAGGGAACGAGGCACAGGACCAAAAACGAAGCAGGACTGGATCCAAACAACAGGATGGCTGTAAGAACACAAAAACAAAGTAAGTTCTCTTTCATCAATCCTAGCATTACTGGCTAGAAGCATAAATACCCAAAGAGGAATCAATGCTCCAGCAAAGAGTAGAGCTTGACTGCAGCCTTATGTAGTGTGGAAGCTCATCAGGTAGACGACCGTCAGCTGTGGGTAATCAGCGGCCATCTTGGGGCTGTAGCAAGTGCTACTCCTACAATAACTAGTGTTTGGACATTTTTCCTGGATGCATCTTTTTGGAGATTTTCTGGGCCCTGGATGGAGACCAGAGAACAAGATGGAGGCATTATACAGATGCTGATCAATATATATTTTTTGTACTCTTCTATAAGAATCGGAAAGCACAAGCGACATGACTGGAGCAAATGAAACTTGGGGCTGGTCAACATGATTTTAATGATTTATTTTTTATTATTTTTTTTTTTTTACATTTAGAAGACCATGGTCTTCTTCCATCGAGCCTATTAGCATTCAAAATGTGATGAACAGAATGTGATGTATCTTGACCTTGAAATTTGGCTTGAACAGTTTTAGCCCATCTTTCGGTTCCTTTTCTACCATCCACAATATTCATCTGCTCAACTTCGGGTTGCATTTCCTCTTGTGTCCACATCCTGGGAAGTTGGCTACAGTTCCATGAATGTTGTACTCACCTTTGCTTTATCTGCTCCATGTTCAGTGTGGTCCACATGAGTATACCAGATTATCCAGCAGCATGTTTGTTTAATGGTTGGCAAAAGTTTGAAGGCACCTGTGGTATGAATTAAGGTTGAACATTTAGTTTTAAACATGACTATAATGCAAAGTTTATTAGTCTATTTGAGGGTACCAACAGGTGTGCCCATACCATTTTAGCAAATCTTTTTAAAATCAATCATTTATTTTATCATATATTTTTGTTTCATGCATAATAGCGTGCAGATATACATAATAACTTTAACCTGAATCACTTTTCAAGATCAATTATCTTTTCAAGATCAATCTGGCCTGGGAAAGCCTTGGGATCCCCAAAGAGGAGCTGGAGAATGTCACTGGGAAAGGGGATGTCGGGGTTTGCTTGTTGGGCTTGTTGTCTCCATGACCCAATCCCCCCACCCCACCCCCCCACCCCCAAAAAAGTGAATAAGGAAGATAGAAAGGAAGAAAATGTCATTTTCAAGGATGCAGTAGTTTTAAGACTGCAGCAATCCACCAATCACATAGTTTTGATAAAAGTTTAACTATTTGATCGATCCGAGGTTGTTAAAAAAAATATATATATATATTCCTCTGGGATGAACTTGGTGTCCCCCGGCACAAACAAAGTAATATTGTGTATGCTGTTCAGTACCAGGAGGGCTGTGATCAGTTATAAATCTGGGAAACTAAACAGCCACTGGCCAAAAGGATGGCCCAGCACAGAAGAGCAACATCATCAGGCCAAGACTCTGTGGCCTACACTTATCTGCAGGTCAGCAGTCACTCTTTCAGGGATGAAGATGTTCTCATCCTGGATAGAGTTTGAGAGAGGAGTGAAGGAAGCCATCTTTGTGAAGAGAACCCGTCCATAATTAAACAAGGCTGGTGGTCTCCGTGTCCAACTGCTCCCCTCTTACAATGCTGTTATTGCTAGTATCACTCAGCCCTCTGAACAGCAAGCAGCACTAATGCTCGATTGTTAGACTGATGGTCCTCCTTTTGTATGTGAACAGCTAGTTCTGGTTGTCAGCAGCAAACTGGTTGATTCACTATGAGAAGATGTTGCTTATATTATCCAAACTACAGCCCCAGATCTCAAATGAGTTGAAAAGGAGGTGCCGTAGATGCATTCCCGTCTCCTTGCCGGTTGTTCTTGAGTGCCTGACCACTGAAATTCTGGAAATGGCAGGAAACACAGCTCGTGACAGCGGAAGGATCGGGATCATCCCCCGCCACCTGCAGCTGGCTGTCCGCAACGACGAGGAGCTCAGCAGACTGCTGGGAGGAGTGGCCATCGCTCTGGGAGGAGTTCAGCCCAGCATTCAGGCGGTCCTGCAGCCCGGAGGAACCGAGAGGCCAGCCGAGTCTAGGTGGACAGATAGGACGGCATCTGCGGCCAGTTTTTTCAGATCCACTGTGGGTCAAACATTTTAAAAAGATCTTTCCTGCATACAGCCATCAGTATCTATAACATATCTTAAAGAAATGAGGATAACAAGTTACAACATTTAATTTCCCTTTGGGATTAATAAAATATTTCTGAGCTGAATTGAATAAGACTGAGTTTGTTGCAGCTCCTCAAAGTGAAGAAGTCTTTTGGATAAAAGACTAATTGTTGCAACAAAGAAGAATCCATCCAGAGGACCTGATTCAACCTTGTTAGATTTATCTTCCTGGATTATTGAGCATGCATCAGGACGTAACTCACTAAATGTTCATAACCCTTCCACAAACCCAGTTTCAACACAGTCAGACTATGCCTTTTATTACAATACAACTATTTGTTTGTATTAAAACAGGTTGTTATCCATCATCTGCTTTTTATGTTGTACAGCTGAAAACATCTGTCCAGTTCTCCCAGTAAATAGATTAAATAGTGCGAGCTTGAACAGATGTTAGGAGTTCAGCAGGATATCCAGGGTCCATAAAGCAAACTATTTATTTATTGGACTGGATCAAAAGATTAACATAAGCCCTTTTCATTTTCGATCAATCATGTAGCGCATACAGGTAGAACTGGGATCAGCTTACGAAGACCGCATCAGTCCTTACAGTTTCTAAAATAAAATGTGTTGCCAAGTACAGAAAAAAATTAATAAAATTAAAAAAAAAAAAAAGCAGTTAAACTTTCTCTCTGGAAACTCTAAAACAGTGGAATCTTTTGTTTGTGTTTGCTTTGCAGTCGTTCCCGGAGATCAAAGCCTGCGCTTTGGGCCTCGATGTCAGCGCATGACATCAATGACATCTCCCATTCACACCACATCTTCTCCTCACATCTCACATGCACTCGGTCGTCACATCCCACAACAAAGAGAGACGCCCCGAGTTATCATCCATCAAACAGAGCCTTTTATGGCCCATCAAAAGACTATGAAGTGCCAGAGTGAACGGAGTGTTTGCAACATGAAGCGACAGCAAATACTCCAGACGCAGATTAAACAGTGTTGGAAAGAAGAAAACTACAGAACATGTGGATAATTTGTGAGGATTAGACATTATGATTCAATTTTACAATGGAAAAAATAAAAAAAAAACGCCAAGATAAAAGCATGACGTCTCAGCTCTGATAGATTGTAAATCTCAAATTCGCTTTGATTTTCAAGACTTTTACAGTTACGGAGCGCAACGCTTTGTTTTCAAACACTGTCACATGTCTAACACTTCGGTGAGCTACAAATTGACGTAACCTACATACGCGATTTCTCTCAGAAACACTATAAAATGAAGGACTAGTTGCCCTTCGCCTTTCATGACTTTTAAACAAAGATTGTCTTGTGGAGAAATGGTGGCATTGTAGCCATTTTGGTCAACCCTTAAAATTAGGATTATGAGCAATTTCATAGTCTGCTGGTGCTTGGAGTATGTGTTGGAGATAACTACCACACCAAAGGTTAGCTTAATATCTGTAAAATGCATTGAGGTTCAACCATTTTTTTGTGTTAGCAAAGGTTGATTATCGGTACGGGAACCGTGTTGATTAGGGTTGATTCCAAAAGTAAGTCAGTCGTAGACGAACAGCCAATTATTACTTTTTGACAGGTTCTTACAAATCTGTCCATGATTGGTGAAGATTGTAAGCATAGCCTTGTTGCACAAAGTACATGTTGGAAACAATGATTTGCAACAAAAGTTTCCCAATTTTACTTAACCTCCTGAGACCCGAGCTCTGGTTTGCGATGCATTTTTCATATCTCCTAGATATTTGTGATTAGATGGACCTGATTTGTGTAAAAATAAAGCTTCCTTCTTATTTATTATTTACATTACGTTATTTACATTTGTAGCGACTTTCACTTTTACGTCACTACATTTCCTCAATAAAATGTGTACTTTTACTTCAATACATTTCCCTTAATCATTTTAGTTACTAGTTAATACAATTTAATATTAGAAGAAATCTGATTGTGCAATGCCAGTTTGTTCTCCCAGTCTGTGACTTCATGCGGCCACTTCTCTCTCCCTCTCAGTCACAAACCCAGCCCCTTCCCCGCTGCTTGTGTGAAAACTGCAGCTCCTGCTGTGAACAAGCTAGATGCATATACAGATATAAATCTTTTCAATAAGTCTTTTTTGTTGACTCACAGTGGAGACACATCCCTGATAGGTGTGAAAATGACGGTAGCTGCTAAAAAGGAGAAGTTTGGTGTTCTCCAGGACATGAACTGCTTCAAGAACATAAGAACTACTAGTTCCTGTGCTATTATATTATCCTATAATAGATCCTATATTATTAATTAATCAGAAAGAAATTAGCCATAACCAAACAGAACCGAGCTCAGTAAACAAGTCAACTACTCAACAATGTGGGCTTTCTAACAGCTTTGTTAATAAAGGTTAATAAAGGTTAATAAAGGTTGAATGAATATACGTCATTAGAATCAGACTTTTTAAAGAGCAATCTTTCATTGTTCAGTTCAAACTTTCCAAGTTTTTGTCACTGGATATTGCACCCAATAAATGCTGTTTTGGAAATTCTAACCATTTATTTTTACTTAATACTCTTACTTTAAGTACATTTTAGAAGATAAATTTACTTTTGATACTTAAGTACATAAAATGTCCGATACCTTACGACTTTTACTTAAGTAATAATTATAAAGGCGACTAACTTTTACCCAAATAATTTTATGGTAATTTATTTTATTTTTTTCCATTTACCCTTTATTTATACATGTAGTCTCATTGAGCCATGAGAACTCGTTTTCAAGAGAGACCTGTTTAAGGAGCAGATGGGGGGGTTAAGGGCCTTGCTCATGAGCCCAGAGTGGGGCGAATGACGATGGGGGCAAGTGTGGGTGCTTCACCTGCCCCACTCACAATTTTGATGTTGTCGGGGCCGGGGCGTGAACCGGCGATCTTCGGATCACAGGCCCACCTCTCTAACCTCTGCTCCACCACTCCCCCAATATTTGTACTTTCACTGAAGTATCACTTTGAGGTACTTTGTACAACACTGGAGAGATATGATATCTCCTATTAACTCCAGTTAAGACTCTGGCTGGAGCATTTTGATTGATTAGATCAACTGAAGACTTTTTAAAGAAGTTTTTGGACACCCAGGCAATAAACCATTGCAATAGTCCAGTCTAGATGTTATAAAACTATGAACCAGTATTTCAGCATCATTTTTAGACAAGATGTTTCTAATTTTAGTGATATTACACAGGTGGAAAAAAGTGATTCTGGTAACATTTTTAATGTGGGGGATAAAAGATGTGTCCTGATCTAAAATAACACCAAGATTTTTAACATTAGAACTGGAGGCCAGATTAATGCATCTAGAGTTGAGGAAAGACAAATTTTATTCCTAAAATGCTCAGGTCCAAAAACTAAAACCTCAGTCTTGTCTGTATTCAAAAGCAGAAAATTAAGGGTCATCTGTGTTTTTATGTCTTTAAGACATGCTTTAGTTTAAGTAGCTGATTAGATTCATTGGATTTTATGGACAAATACAACTGTGTATCATCAGCATAACAATGAACATTTACCCCATGCTGTTTAATAACCTTACCTAATGGAAGCATATAGTAAAATGTTTAAGGATCCAAGCACTGAACCCTGAGGAACCCCATGACTAACTTTGGTGTAAGAAGACAATTCATTATTTACATTTACAAACTGGAATCAATCTGATAAATATGATTTAAACCATTTTAGAAGAGTAGTAAACCCAATATAATATTAACGTTGTAGATGTATATACAATAATTATTTACAGTTTCATTAAAATCAATCTATTGGTTCATGTGATAACATTTCTAATGCATGAGCACCTCGTTCCACCTTCAGCAGGTGATATTACATCTACCATCAAAGCAAAATAGGGCTTGAGAAACAAGCAAACTAGAGCGAACACAGAACTCCACTTGACTTGCAACACAAACCATCACCAGCTCTTTGTGTGTTATCTCCCCTGGATTATTCCTCTCCAGTCAACCATCAACCAGTGTGGCAGTGTAGAGTTATGGTGCAGCCTGCAGAGCAGCTTCAGCAGAAAGCGAGTGAAACAGGACACCGGGATGATTATACTGTATCCTGTCTGGAACTGATTTATTATGACAGAATCAACTCCCTACAGAACCATGTCATCAGGTGCTGGGGCTGCTGTTGTGCAAGACACTTGATACGCTTCAGTCTTTCAGTAAAGACCTTGTGAGAAAGTCTCCAGGCGCTGCTGAGAACCATCAAATCTTCATTACTAAATATACAATCACATGTCCACCAACACTGAAGGGGAACAGACCACTTGGGTTTGGACTGAAAAGTAACAGCTGTGTTTTTTCCGTAATCAATAAGAACCTACTAACATGTTTTAGGGGACAGATTCAGCAACAAAAATTAAATAAGTTGCTTGTTTACACTTTTCCATTAGACTTGCATTGTTCACAATGGAGATCATGACAGGTTTTTTTTGTTGTTGTTGTTTTGTTTTTTCAATTACTGTACTTTCGTTCAGGCAAATATTCAGACAGCCTTGCATTCTGAGTGAAGGCTGAGTGCAGAATTATTGCTGAAATGTCTGGAAGAATCTGAAACGGAGTTGTTGAAACTAAAAGAAGCAGGAGACTATCTAAAAGCTAAAATAAGCAAACACAAGCTAAAAGCTAAAATAAGCAAACTGCTAGCGAAATGAGAAAATGTCAAATGGCTAGCTGAAATTAAAGAATCTCAAATGCTAGGTAAAAGCTAAATTAGCTGAGCTAGATAAAAGTAGTAGAATATTACCTAAAAGTTGCAAAATAACAGCTAAAAGTTAAAAATAGCAAAAGTTTGGCTAAAAGCTAAAAGTAGCAAAAGACTGGGTAAAAAATATAAGCAGCAATGGCTAGCTAAAATCTAAAGGTAGCAAAGGGGAGACTAAAACAAAAAAGTAAAAGGTTGGGTAAAAACTACAAGTAGCAAAAGGCTGACTAAAAGCTAAAAGTAGCTGAATGGTAGCTATCATAAAGCTAACTTCAAGCTAAAACTAGCAGGTTTGCTAAAATCTAAAGGTAGCAACACGTTAGCAAAACTTAAAAATAGTTTAAGGAAACAAAAAAATATGCTGAAGCAGATTTTAAAGATGTTTTTAAGGGTTTAAAGAGATCTTAAGTTATTTCTATGTTACTTCATTTACAGAAAACAGTTTGTTATGAACATTATTAACTATATAAAATATATCATTATAATATTCTTCTGTTTAATTGTGAATTTTATGAAGAGTAATTGAAAACAACATTTTAATTAAAAATATCTCTTTTCAACGCACTTTGGTGTTTAATTGGCCATAATTAATTCATGTGCATGTTAAAAATTAAAAATAAAACCTATGTAAATGTATACAGTTTCCAGGAGTATCATCTGAAGGCAGCACTTTGAGCATGAAGAGAGGCATTATTTAGAATAAACGGATTATAGGAGAGACCTGCATAAATGACTCAATAAAAAGCGTTAAGCAGCCAGCCAGCAGTGGCCAACATGATTAATCGCAGGCGTTTCAGGAATGGATTTATTTTGTCTTTTATTTCTCCTTTAATGACTGGCTGTGAACACCAGTCTTAATATATCGCCCATGTTTCTGGATTACTAGTGACTAATGAGAATTCAAAATGGCTGTTATCTACATTAATGTCTTTTTTACTCAAAAAGTCGATACTGCCGCGTGTGAGTGAGGAATATTTTAGCAAGAAACGAGTTGCAGTTGATTAGTAATAAGCCTTGCAATTAAAAGGATTTTAGAATAAGCTGGTACATTCATTCGTCCTGTACATTTTTTATCCCTCAGCTTTCTTCTTCGAAGGATCAATGTTTTGTATCTGTTGGATAAATGAGACTATACTTGAGATGCTGCTGTTTTCAAAGCCCACAGAGGTACATTGTTGATAGATGGTTCTTGGTGCTGAAGCAGGGGACATAGCTCAATTAAATGAAAAAGAGTCCAGCCCAGTAATGACCTCGGTGATTCATATATTCATAAAAGAAATCAATTCTACACCAGCTAAGCTCAGAAACAGAATCCTCAGCAGCCTTTAATCTTAGCACTGAGTAATAAGCACTAAACTGTGGGTTTAAACAGGCGCACGGCAGCATAAGACAGATGAAGTTCATTACAGAGCTGAAAACGGGTATAAAGACAAAGCATTATCTTCAATAACAGGTTTTTGAGGAGAATGTAAAACAAATGCCCGAGGCAGCGCTTTGTCGGACCGGACTGTTGTTCTTGCAGCCTGTGATTGAGCACAGCTGAGCGTGGCTCGATGGCACCCGAGAGAGGACTTGAGTTTCATGTTTGCCAATCTTTCTTTATGCCCACCCCTGCTGACCATAAATACATTTTTATGTCTCCCGGAGAAATGCTTAAAGAAGCAGTTTGTCCGAGCCCCGTTGGCGCTCGCGTGGTAATATCCTCGACTGGCGATGGCAACGAGATTCAGAGCACGTCCCGAAGGCTTTTGCAGCCTTATTTGTTTTACATTTGAGCATAAATCTCACATGGCTTTAAATTAAAAGTGTAGTTTAGATCTTCTGAAATGGTGTTCTGAAGCAGGTTATGAAGAATGAATGCCTTGCTTGTTGTAGATACAGTAGCTCTGTGAACAACCTCAGGTTTTGAGAAATGGAGTCTTATTGTATGAATGCTGATTCAGCATTTATACTTTTTGTTTTCAGTTCATCTGGATGTTTTTATATTTTTATTTTATTTTTCCACCCAACTATATTTGCAAACTTTTTGTGTGCCATTTTAGCCATTCATAAATCTAAAATATGTAGCTCTCTCGGAAGAAAGGTGTTGCAACTTTGGGGGATTTGTAACTTTTATACTTTTCAAATTATTTAACTTTTCAAACATTTCCTCTTTAGAAATATGTTGAGATCTTTGCAATTTATTCAAAAACATCTTTGAAACATTTTTGTAATTTTCTGCTAATTTTAGCTTCTAGCTACTGTGTTGCATCTTTTAGCTTTTAGCTAGCATTTTGGCACTTCTAATTTTTATTTAGCATTTGGTTTATTTAAGTTTTTACACCGAAGTATAAACGCAACACTTTTGTTTTTGCTTCTGTTTTTCGTGAGCTGAACTCAAAGATCTAAGACTTTGTTTTTGTACACAAAAGGCCTTTTGCTCTAAAATACTGTTCACAAATTTGCATACATTTGTTAGTGACTGCTTCTGTACGATGGCCGATGGGTGCAAACGTGCAGCAAACTGCGAAACGCGCAAACACATGTATGATGCAAACTCAAAAACACGCAAACATACAAAAAAATGCAAACACAAAAAACAAACACAAACAAAAAACACACACAAACACAAAAAAACTTGCGAAAAAAAAACCCCACAAACACAAAAATATCAAACGCAGACTAAAAAAAGCACACATGCAAACACACATAACACATGGAAACACAAATAACACATGGAAACACAAATAACACATGCAAACACAAATAACACATGCAAACACAAATAACACATGCAAACACAAACACATGCAACAGAAAAACACCTGCAAACTCTCTCCACAAAACCAGAAGTGCTCCAGACCACTAGGGGCAGTCGAACAAAGAACAAATCATAAACTTGGAGGAAGAAAGATGTTTTCCAACCGCAAATAAATCTCAGAAGAAGAGGAAGAAAGAAGTTTGTGAACCTCAGTTATCACAAGAAAGAAAAGGTTTGTTTGTTTTTTGTATTTGCGTGTGTTTTTTGTTTGCGTTTGCATTCGATATTTTTGGTTTTGTTTGCATGTTTTTTTGTGTTTGCGTGTTTTTTGTTTGTAATGCATTTGATTTTTTTGTGTTTGCATCATGTTTGTTTTTGCGTGTTTTTGAGTTTGCATCATACACGTTTGCTGCGCATTTCACCGTTTGCTGCACGTTTGCACCCGTCGGCCACCGTACTTCTGCCTGGTAGAGATAATCCGTCCACCTCACAGGTGTAGCATATCAAGATGAGGATCAGACGGCATGATTATTGCACAGGTGGGCCTTAGGCTGACCACAATAAAGGGCCACTCAAAACTGTGCAGTTTTATCACACAGCACAATGCCACAGATGTCGCAGGTATTGAGGGAGCGTGAAATAATGATGGTGACTGCAGGAATGTTCACCAGAGCTGTTGCTCGTGAACTGAATGTTCTTTGAATGTTCCTAGCATCATCAAAGTCCATGCTCAATAATCCAGGTATACAGTCCCAACAATTTTTAGTCAGGTCATCTGGGCAGTTTTTTTTTT
>NC_056514.1:29960102-29970911 GCF_014905685.2 Nematolebias whitei | reverse complement strand
TGTGTGTTTCCTTGACTGATGAAGCCTTCTGGATGGAAGGTGAAATGTTTCAGCACAAAAGAAACGGTCCAGATGAACTGACTGAAAAATGTTGGGTTCCTAGAATCATGTTTTCAGAGATTTTAGCTAGTCTTCTGCTTATTTTAGCTTTAACAATTTAATTTCAGCTTCTTCAGCAAAGTCATTTAGATCTTATCGTCCATCCCTACAACTCCTTTCTGTGTCACAGGGAGCTGGTGTCTATCTTCAGCAGTCACTGTGTGAGTAGCGGAACAGGGGTCTGCATTTTTGCAGACCATGCTAAACATTTTGTTCCAACTGGATGTCAACAGCTTCATCCAGCTGTTGACTCTCAGCGAGAAGGTTTTCGTAGTGATGGTGAGATGAAGCTTCATGAAGCACAGAGGCTTTCCATTAAATAGCTCGACTCATGATCCGACGCGCCATGGTGCTTCATTTGCTCTACTGCGCCATCAAGTGGACTATAAATGTAAAACAAGTAGATGGATTATAATAACATAACTGGTTTGCAAAGCTTTAAGTTGAATAAAAGAAAAAAAAAGAAATCATGTTTGAGGACATCAAAAAGTCTAAATTTGATCTACAAATTATCTTCATCTGTCTTTATGAGGATGGTGATGATGGATTTTTCTGTCTGCCCCTTACATTTCAAATCTTGCGCGTACAAACGAGCCAGTTCTAGAAACGGTCATGTGGTACGTCACTACATGCGTCACCAATACACGCCTCGCTACACGCTCCACATAATTCCTCCTGAATTACTCGACACATGCTTTGAAGCCTCGACACAGAAGGACACATCACTAGGTTTTCGGATCAAATCCCGGCTGGGGGGCTTTCTGGGTGGAATCTGCATGTTCTCTCTGTGCATGCGTGGGTTTTCTCCAGGTACTCCAGTTTCCTCCCACAGACCAAAAACATGCATGTTAGGCTGATTGGTAACTCTAAATTGTCCCTAGGTGAGAGAGTGAATGGTTGTTTGACTCGCTTGTCTCTCTGTGGCCCTGTGATGGACTGGAGACCTGTCCAGGGTGTCCCCTGCCTCTTGCACATAGTGACTACTGAACATGGGCACCAGTGACACCCATGACCCAAAAAAGAAGAATAAAATGAATGCATGGATGGATGAATGAGCTAAAGGCTAGTTCCAGCGAGGTCAAGGCTAACATGGATTGCTGCCATCCTAATTTTTTTTTTTAATTTTTCATTTACTCTTTATTTATACAGGTAGTGTCATTGAGCCACGAGAACTCATTCTCAAGAGAGACATGTTTAGGGAGCAGATGGGGGTTAAGGGCCTTACTCATGGGCCCAGGGTGGGGCGAATGAGGGTGGGGGCAAGTGTGGGTGCTTCACCAACCCCGCCCACATTTTTGAAGTTGTCGGTACTAAGGCTTGAACAGACGATCTTCTGATCACAGGCCCACTTTCTCCAACCTCTGCACCACCACTCCCCCTAAAAATGACTAATCTAAAAATGTTGGTGGTTCTTGCATACTATTTTACAAAAATTACATTGTTGTCATTTTTGTGTTATATCATCATTCACGTTCACTTTACCGGTATTTACAAATATTATATATTAATAATAATAGTACAGTAGTCCCTCGTTTATCGCTGGATTCTGTACCCTGAAGCCCCGTGATAAGTGAAAAACTGCCAAGTACGAATGTACAAGTTGTGCTTTATTTTAATGAATGAATGTATGTATGTATGTATGTATGTATGTATGTATGTATGTATGTATGTATGTATAGATGTATAGATGTATAGATGTATAGATGTATAGATGTATAGATGTATAGATGTATAGATGTATAGATGTATAGATGTATAGATGTATAGATGGATAGATGGATAGATGGATAGATGGATAGATGGATAGATGGATAGATAGATAGATAGATAGATAGATAGATAGATAGATAGATAGATAGATAGATAGATAGATAGATAGATAGATAGATAGAAAAAGGCATTTTAAACCCTTCCCACACTCTTGCACTGTTCCTAACAATGTTTCTAAACTCTGAATGCTCTAAAAGATCACAGAATGTCATGATTTCAGCTCCCAGCCTCATCTGCTCTCAGCCACCTGCAAGCGCTCTTGGCCACGCCCACTTCCCCTCTCTGCACAGAGAACAGCTGATCAGCTGCAGCAGGAAGTTTATCTTGCAGTAAGGGCTGCACATAGGTGCAGGAGGAAGCTTTTTCTGTAGCTCTGGGCTGCACAAATGTGCAGCAGTTGCTAAATCATTTAAAATATTTTAAATAAAAATTCCCATGCCGATCGTGCGGCTCATCCATCAATCTGACAGTTGTGTGTTATGTCCGTTCTTATTTTGAAAAACCGCGATTGAGCGAGTCCGCGATAAATAAACCGCGAAGTAGCGAGGGACTACTGTAGTAGTATTTAATATTCTTTGCTATGCAGCTAAATTAGTGTAAAAACTTTTATATGAGAATACATTTTATTAAAAATACAAGGTAATACGTTACATTTGCTTTTATTTTTCTTGCTCCATTTGTGGCGCCCCTGGATGGACGGCACCCTTTGCATTTGTTATAGTGCCCACGCCACGGGCCGGCCCGGTGAATAGCAACAGTAGCAGCTTCCTGTTGCTATTACCATGCAGCCTGGGTCACTTCTTATAGAAACAATGTATTTTTGCCAAATTGCCAGCAGAATGCAAAATGCATGGTGGTGTAAAGGTTTTGAAAAAAGTGGTTATTTTACATGAATTGCCATGATGAGATGCATATCGCCCGCCACCTTTCATTCAAGGGTTTTAAACTAAGACTGTCTTATTAAGGTCATAATGCTTAAATAATCAATAGGGACTCAAAATTAGTTATCTTTATTTTTATAGGTGATTATTGTTTCAGAAAGTGTGCTTTTATTATATTGCAATTTATTTCATACATTTTGTGCGACACACGAGTTGAAAACAACAAATTCAAACAAGCGTTCTTATACACAGTTTAGGGAAAAATTTAATGTTACAACTCCAAATCACTATATTTTTTTAAAGGGCCTTAAAAATCTGAGTTTTACATCAAAAGCTCTACAGATGAAACCATGCAGGGCAGTATGTCGCAACACAACGTCGGCTTTGTTAAACTTCCTAAAACGGATCAAATTAAAAGCTCTTTTGAAGATTAAACATTAACCACAAACACATTTTTAAATCCAGCTGAGCAGCAACTGATTTCAAAACCCACGTCTGTTCCTCCGAGCATTCCTGCAGCCCCATTCTAACATTTTTACGATCTACGAAAAAAAATAAAATAAAGACGCATTGACTCGAAAACACAGCTGTCCTTAACGCCTGTTGTGCAATCTTGAGCAGAAACTCACAACGCTCCGAGCTAAACAAACCGATGTGGAGCAGACTGAACGACCGGCCTCACATGGTTCCACAGAAACTGTAACGCGGCGTTTAGAGTCACATTACAGCATTTTACAGTCGATAACAAGATGATTGGTTGGCAGTGGCATGTCTAGTTAGCGGGACATTGTTGCGCTTGACATTTATCATAGCTGCAGGGTCGTGAACTCGAAGCTAAACAGCAACTGAATCATTAAATTTGAGCGGCTGCAGCTTTGCCGTCTCTCAGGCACTGACTTAAGTGTTTTCATGCTTAAATGAGGAACTAACTTCCGCTAAGCTAAACACAGTTTTGCTTAAAATGGGACATGAAGCGCTCAGAGGGGCATATTCTCTGGGTTTTAGTGAAACAAAGGCCGCTTTAACAAGCCAATTGTTAGATAAACTGATGATTTTCTGAAAATGAAGTCATGTGTTTGGTCTCAAAAAGCATTTGTTTCATTGAGCTGAAGACTAAATGTAGCATACCAAAACAGTTGGACTGTGCAAAACACTACCTCAAATGGCCTTTCAGGGGAAAATCTTTTTTTTAGTGACTGTATTTGAAAACATTTCTTCTAAAAATGAACAATCAAGACGAATTCTTGATCATTTGACAAATTCAGTGCAGATTCAGCAGCCTAATAGGCCAAGTACCGTATTTTCCCATGTATAAGTCACAGTTTTTTGGCATAGATTTGTCAGTCTTGCGACTTGTTGCCATAGTCCCTCATTACCTCGCGGTTCGTTTATCGTGGTCTCGCGCTATCACGATTTTTCAAAATAAGAGTGGACATGACACACAACTGGCTGATTAATGGATGAGCCGCACGATCAGCATGGACTTTTTATTTAAAATGAGTTGTTTAAAATTATTTAGCATTTGCTGCATCTTTGTGCAGCCCCATACTGCAGGATAAACTTCTCGCTGCAGCTGATCAGCTGTTTCTCCGTGAAGAAGTGGGCGTGGCCAAGAACGCTTGCAGGTGGCTGAGTACGGCATGGCTGAAAGGAGGCAGAGAGCTAAAATCATGTCATTCTGTGCTATTTTAGAGTGTTTAGAGTTTAGAAAGATTGTTTAGAATATTGTGAGTGTGGAAAGGGTTTAAAACGCCTTATATATATATATATATATATATATATATATATTATAAATACTAAAATAAACTACTATTTACTACTTGTACTATTATCTCTAGTAGAAGGATGTTAGAAATGCAGCTGCCAGGAAAAAAGCCAAAGAGGAGACATATGGATGCAGTTAGAGAAGACATGAAGGTAGTTGAGTGAGGACAGAGGAGGTGGAGGAGGATGACTCACTGTGGCAACCCCTGAAGAGGGAAAAGCCGAAAGAAGACCAACTATTATCTCTACTTCACGTTTTTTCACTTATCGCGGGGCTTCGGGGTACGGATCCCCCACAATAAACGAGGGACTACCGTATACTTTCTTTTTCATATTCATAACGCAATTTTTGACTGATGCTTTAAATTTTGAAGAACTGCAACACCGAGTCCTCCCGTGCGAGCTCGTTTCACTCAGCTGGTGCAGGCGGAGAAACGCTGGAGATCTAGCGGCTCTGGCCAATCGATGAATGGATGGATGGATCGATGGGTCGCTTGGTGGATGGATGGATGGATCAGTCGATGGATGGATGGATGGATGGATGGAACTGCACCGCCCAAGCGAAATGAAGCCGTTTTGATCATTAAATAAACACATAATAAATGCGACTTGTACGTTGAAGCAACTTATACATGTTTTTCCCTCTTCATGATGCTTTTTTTTTTTTGACTGATGCAACATATACGCCAGAAAATACGGTAGTCCCATTTCCATTCTAAAGCTTAAAGAAAATAGGATGCTCAATGAAAATGCTGCACTGGGCCTTCTGGTTAAAGAAAGGAAAAGAAAAATCAATGACTAAAGGACGAAGAACCTATAGCCTTCACTTAATTCTCTTATCGGTGTGATTTAGGGGACAAGGATGATGTTAAATAACTACAAATCCTTATCTTTGACTTTGTGTGTGGTTTATGGCAGTTTCAACTGCAGTTCAGAGACAGAATGTCCATACCTTTTGCCGGACCTGCGATTTATAGCTTTATTACTCTGTGTCTAAAAGAGCAGAGAAACATAATTGAAAGGAAGAGATAGCAGCGGATAAGTTAAAGGGCCACGCAGGAGCTGAGATGCATCGGTGCTGGAGACATATCACAGCGACAGTTTTATGGCTAAAGAGTCAAACCACTGGTTTTTGTGGGGAGGACCTTTTCCACAAAACAAGCAAGATCCAATTTTCTGATTCATCTGCAAACAGCCCAGAATGAGTTTAGTATTTGGTCTCAGAGCTGGGATACATGATTGCAGAGGTCAAAGAGAGGGCTTGCAGACTTGAAGTCATGAGTTTGCACTCAGGCTGTCACAGGCCCGCTCATATTTTTGCCCTCAGTGACAACAAACCCATTGTTCTCCCCGATAAGGCTTCAGTGTGCACAGTAATGGGAATTAAGCAGGGCATAAGTCACAGAGAAATTGGGTGACAGCAGATCAATAAGATAGCAGTGAAGCCTAGGGGACCATTAGTGAGGAGGATCCCTTTGTTTGCCCAACGTCGTGGAAAGAATTAGCGGATGTTCGAAACTGAATTAATTGTCTGTATTAAGACCAGATCGAGTTTATAGGAGGAGGAAAAAATGTACTTATGGGACAAGCCGAGTAGTTTATTCCTGTCTGTGTTGTGCTTTTATTCTGTAGGCTGGGATGTGTTTTCGTGCTTTGGGACTAGGCCTGTCATGATAACAAATTTTGCTGGGCTATTAATTGTCTCAGAAATTATTGCAATAAACGATAATATTGTTTGAAATTTGACAATAATTAGTAATTATTGTCAAATCATTATAATTATAATAATATAATTATAATAATTAGTAATTATTGTCAAATTTAAAAGAAATGCTGGCTAATTTTTGTGTGTAGTATCTTTTTTGACCACTGGATGGCAGTATAAGACTATTTGAACAGAAGAATGGATGATGAGGGAGGAGCAGCATGTCTCTAAGGAAAATGGGAGGGAGGCCCCTTGACGTGACATGGGCTGTCTCTCTTCAGTTCTCAAAATGGCGGATGCTCTGTGTGGTTTGAGCTCTTTAGCATAGCATTTTTCACACAATGCTTTTAATAAAAAAAAATAGGTAAACAAGTTCTCCGTTTCTTTTTGCAGAGAAAAATAATGTTTTAGATAAAAGCACAGGTTTCAACTGTGAATTTTGGAGTTTCGACAAGACGGAGGTTTTTTCCCCGAGGTCGGCCTGTTAGCTTAGCTTCTCAGCTTAGCTGCTTTTAATGATCCCAAAACGTGATTTTGGACAGTTAAAATTGATTTTAAAGAGAAAAGAGAAAGGGAGGGGTCAGTGAAGATCACCGGAGTTGAGCTTTTTGTCATCCAGTGTCTTCACGATAAAGCCGATAAATGAAAATGTCGATAATTTTCATTTATCATGCGATAATTGATTTATTGATTATCGCAACAGGCCTATTTGTGACTATTTGACTCACAATTTTAGCAAGATAAAAATTGTTCTAGTTAAAAAAAGAGCCATATCTAATTATTTTAGATCAAGATTTTGTCCAAGCGACCTTTTTACGGCTTCTTCTAAGGACACGTTGGTGTCAAAGCTCACCGCTATGGCACATGACCAATGTAGAAAACATTAATTTGATGCCTGGTGTTTTTGTTCGCTGGAGCAGTGGTTAAAAATATTGCCGCACAGCTTAAGGGTCGAAGGTTTGCCTCCTTGTTGCGGCCTTTTTCTATGTCAAGTTTGCCAGTTTTTCTCGTACAATGTGGGATTTCTCCAAATACTCCACAGCTTCCTTCCAAAGACCAAAACACACACACACACGCTAAGTTCATTGGTTGTGAGTGAGCGTGTGAATGGTTCGTCTCCGTGTGTCCTTGTTCATGTCCAGGGTGTCTCGCTGGAGATGGACACCAGCTCCCTGCGACGTGAAAGGAAAACATGGGTAGAGGATGGATGGACAGGCCTGTGCTTGGATTCAATACAACCACTTTTGTTTCACTTGCTGCTTTCACATTGATTTGCTGAGAAAATAAAGTGTGTTACTGGGAATGTGTGGATTACAGAAACTGTAGAAAATGTGTGTAACGCAATTAAAGACTTTTCTACAGCCTGAGGATGAACCCTCGTTTTATTTCCTTAATAATGTTCATCATGATTCGCCAGAACATGTGACAACTCCAATAAAACAGATTCCTTCATTAAGTTCTTAAGGCAATTGCATATTGTTGCCATCATTCCAGGACATTCCCACTTAAATGCACAGATAATTTCATGTTGCAAAGCGTTATTCCTGCCCCGTAACCAGACCCCAGCCAAGTGAGCAATGTGCAAATGATAACTGAAGATATTAATTAGTATGTCACAATCCTGGCGCCTGCACTTTCACTATTA
This sequence comes from Nematolebias whitei, assembly GCF_014905685.2. Taxonomy (NCBI): domain Eukaryota; kingdom Metazoa; phylum Chordata; class Actinopteri; order Cyprinodontiformes; family Rivulidae; genus Nematolebias; species Nematolebias whitei. The sequence continues at coordinate 29,963,047 of NC_056514.1, read as the reverse complement.
ATAAATTCCAAGTCATCAGGTTGTGATTTAATTATAAATTATGTAAATGGTTGCCATGAATCATTAAGGTTTTTACATTTTATTAACCAAATGGTTAAGCAGAATGAGAGAATATAACAATGATGAGGATTTATACGTCCGCGTGAGGACTGCACAAGAATATTTGGTGAACGTGTAACAATATCTAATGGTAAAAAAAATAACCTTTCTACGCCCATATATTAATGAATAAATACCTGAAATATTTGTCTTTATTTAACATTTATTTTAATTGGTTGGTTGTTAGTGTTAATAAAAGTGTGTGTAATGTAAAGTTTAAGATGTATAAAATTAATCAAATTAAGACAATTTAAATATATAAAAAGGTAAATTACATGATTTTTTTTTTTTAATTCAAGAAATGGACTAAGAGAGAAAATCTTCAGAAACCCTGGAGAAATGTTTTTAAAAAATGCACAGTATACCTGGGATTTACCTGTATAAATAAAGGTTGATTGATACCTCTTTAGAAGAAAAATCTAAACAAATGATAGCTTCAGATTTTTCCAGTAAACCAGTGAATACAGGGTGCAGTGGTGGGTACAATAGTTACAGCCAGTTATGAATCTTAGCACACCATGATAGACATCATCCAACATCTGCAGGGTGCTTGTAGGAGCGTTCATGTAAATAATGTCACCGTAGTCAATGGCCAGAAGTAAAGTCGCAGTTACAAAGCGTTTCTTAGCGTTCAGAGTTAAACAAGATCCATTTCTGAAAAAGAAACCCAGTTTTAATTTCAGTTTCTTTATCAAGTTTTCAGCATGAGGCTATGTGCATCGACCAAGACTCCCAAGTATTTGTAAGAATCAACAAACTCAATAGGAACACTGTTCAAAGATAAAATAAAATGAAGGACTGCTGGTACTAATGTCCTGTTTGAAAAGCAACATCCCTTTGGTTTTATCAGCATTTAGCACAAGTTTGAGACGGAACAAATCTGACTGGATGATGTCGAATGCAGACTGTAAAAGCTGGAAAACCTTTGCAACTGTTTTAGCTCGACAATAAACAACTGTATCATAGGCATAGAAATGCAAGTATGCATCATTGCATATGTAAATTGTAAACAGAGTGCGTCCTAAGACTGAGCCTTGTGGTACACCATTGTTGACACAAGTGTTAAAGTGAAGACTTTGACAATGGCAAGCACCTTGTGCGTTTTTATTTTTTATTTTTTGACTAATTTTCTTGCTGTCAAGTATCATTTTCCCATCCAGCACTCCAAGTAGCTCAAGAGCAGCACGGTAGTGCTTAGAGAAGGTTGTGGGCTCAATCCCCAGTTTGGACCTGGGGTCTTTCTGTATGGAGTTTACATGTTCTCCACGTGTTTGCGTGGATTTACTCCGAGTACTTCGGTGTCCTCCCAGAGACCAAAAACATGCATGTTGGGCTGCCTTCAGGCGCAGGCCTCCCATGCAAAAGATCTCAACGGGCTTCCACTGATTAAATAAAGGTTAATAAATAGCTAGGTGAGCGATGCATATTTAATTTATTTATTTTGTATTTTTACATTTCGCTATTATGATGCATTTCCTAATGTATTATCTGTGCAGGTACAGAACAAACAATACTTTTTGGTATATTTTACATAAAATACATGCCAAATCGTTCCTGCATCAGCTTAGAATCATACTATAGTAAAATAGAAACAAACAGCCATATTTTGAGTGAAAGTCTTAAACAAACATAATCAGCAGGTTAACGTGATGCTTTCATCAGTTTTTCCACAACAAAATGATCAGGCGGCCAGATCACTTTTTTTGTTAAGCACGTTTCTTTTTTGTCAAGATGATGTATTGCCAGGAACAAGGAGTGTATTGGGTCTGAAGAGGCCTGTCATATCAAACTGTCAAGCTGCGCTTTTTGATGGAGCTGTATCGCTCGTGGGACTGTCAGTCAAAAAGAGAGACTGCTGCCAAAGTCAAACTTGAGAGTTAAGACAAGCGACTTACATGACATTTCGTTATCTGGGGTGGGGGAGGAAGAAAAAAAAAATCTTTGCAGCTGTTTTGTGGGGCATGTTTGCTAAGTGATAAAACGTAGCAGCGAGTAAAGAAGGGGACGGTTAAGATGTCACTCCAAATCTTAAAGTGTTCTCAAATGTCAAGTAGAAAGAAAAAAAAAGATAATTGAGCCATAAATGTTCCAAGGAAACGGGTGATAAAAGTAGAACGATGTCTCACCGTGCTTATAAAGCGTCCACATTCCAGGGAGCATCCTTCCTCCGGTACGTGACATCATAAAGCTCAGAGTCGAGAACGATGCCAGACTTTGTTCTGGCGAAGCAGAAAGTTGCCCAACCTGTTCAGTGTGTCTGTTATAGAGTTTACTCACTCCAGGGCACCTCTGCAGCCCAGCTGTGGGCCTCCAAGCTCTCCTGCAGGAGGTCTTTGTCCTCCCCTGCTGTCTGGATTCTGTCGCTGCGCAGAGAGGGCCTCATCTGATCCAAATACCAGCTCTGCAACTAAACACAGAGAAGTATGCGATTATAAAACTCAGAGTAAATTCACATTAAAATACATCTTTCGAAACTTTTAAATCTGCTTCATCGCACTTGCTCGGTTTTTGTCTTCTTCTGCGTTTTGTTTAGCCTTTTGCTCATTTTAGCTACAAGTTTAGCTCCAGTAGTTCTGAGACGGACACAAGAGAGTCGATTCAGAACCAGCTCTTCGTCTGAGGATTGAAAGAGCCGTCGCTTTTTAGCAAGCGGAGCCAAAATGGGCCTTTTTTTTTTTCAGAAAAAAAATCCCCATGACTATTAGCTACTTTTATATTTACCATACCATACCATACCAACTTTATTTATAGAGCACTTTATGCACCCAACAGGACCAAAGTGCTTTACACAATTATATAATACAATACAATGATAAAATGGAAGGGTAAAATTTAAAACAGGAATA
>NC_056514.1:29939252-29959702 GCF_014905685.2 Nematolebias whitei | reverse complement strand
CACATATTGTTCCAGACGAGCAATTAAAATCCTGTGATCAACTGTGTATGTATTTAGTTAACCTTAGGCTACATTTAGCTTTTAGCTTGCCTTTTGATACTATCCAGTCTTCTTTTAGCTTAAACAGCTTAGTAATAGTCTCTTCCACAAATTTCAGCAGTCCTTCGCACTCAGCAATGAAAAATTCAAGTTGTTTAGTACAAATGGAGTTCTCTTTAATCATAAATAAATTTATACATTTTGAAGATAGTTTGGTGACAGTTAAGACCTTTTGATTTAAAGCTGGACAATGCAAATGACTAGTTTCTTTTCTATACATGTTTTAAAATTGTGTTTCCGATCTTAACATCTCTTTTTATCCTTTTAGGTAATTTAAAGTTTTGGCCACATGCACAGAGAGCAGCAGACACCTGATTTTATTTAGCTAAAATAAAAACACACAACCACACACACACACACACACACACACAAGCAGGTTCACTCACTGCTCCACCTTCAGCTCAAAGGTCAAATATTAAGGCACAACATACAGAAACTAAACATCCTCATGGTCACAAATGTGCAAATTGTTTGCGGTCATGCAGCTGTGGGTCCAATCAGTGTCATGTGACTAACGTTTAAACCTCTGGAAAAGAGGCGAACTGTTCACGAGGCCACATGTGAAAAAGTGACGTTAAAAAGGAACAAAGACATTCACAATAAAGTGTGATGGCCTACCATCTGAGTTCCATCCAGTCTTGATTTTCACCTTGAATCCTGCACAGATCTGAACACCTTGATGCACATGGGAGGTGGGCGTGGCCTCATAATTTCTGGACTGCTACCTCCCCAGCATGGACATGTCATTAGTTTTGTACCATTTATGCAGACACTTACAACGATCTGTGCACGGCACTGCATCACAAAATCACACCCACATTGGGGTTTTGTCCTCTGTTGAACAAAACAAATGATAAAACTGAAGACACTGATACTAAACTGAGCCAAGTTGGTGTCACAGGACTTGGATTACAGAAGCCTGAAGGATTGTGATAGTTAGACATGACGGTGCTGCCCCTCTGTGCATGAGCAAAGTTATTGCATGGCTTCTCCTGTGGCTTATTATTTTTATATATATATATAACAACCATAAATCTCTCATAAAGGAAGTCAAAAGCTTGTAAATAATTCATCCTGTATTTATCAAAATCCAACAGTCTGCAGGTAAAAATATTAGAATTACAATTTACCAGAATAACTGAGTACATGTAAAGCTAGTGGAGTATTTAGGATTTTGCCAAAATAACTATATATATATATATATATTTATATATTTTTTTTTTATTTTACTTATTCTACTATATATATGTATATACAGTAACTATACATACCTAAACAAGCACAGATACCAAATCTACAAAAAAAACTATGTCAAATATTAGATGAAAGTCTTACTCGTATATTAGTATTGTTATTGTTTATCATATATATATATATATATATATATATATATATATATATATATATATATTCTTTTGGTTTTTTTACATTTTAGGAAGTTTTTGTGTAAACCTTTCTGTTGGTGATGTTACACTTGAACTTCCCTTCTGTGGGACAATAAAGGCTGTTTCTGTTCTATTATTTATATTATATTATATTATATTATGTTATATTATATTATATTATATTATATCATATTATATTTTATTATATTTTATTATATTTTATTATATTGTATTCTACTCACCAGCAGAACATGGAAGAGCAAATAAAGGTGCATTCTTTATTATGCTTTTAAACCTTAATATTTTATTTTTATTGAACCTTTATTCCTACAGGTCATCTCATTGAGTCACGAGGAGAGAGACGTGTTTAACAGCTTGAAAGTTTGTGTCCTGTAACAACAATGAACACATTCACATAAACAGGAATTAAAGAAACTATGATGGAAATGCCAATGCAACAATGCACAACAACCACGTACATTTATACGCACAGTTTGTACTTCACTTTTAAGAAGTGTCAGCGAAGGTACATGCATTCTAACGTTTAAATAAAAACTTTTTAGTAATGTTTGTATAAATGCATTTATTGCATATACTTTATGGGGGTTTAATATTATGTGTAAGAGGCTGCACTCTTCCTTTTTTTCATACCACAGACAGAAACTCAATAAAAAGTTCATTTAGAAGGAATAATGTACTTGAAATGATGATAAAAATGTGAATAAAACTGCATGTAAGTGACATCTACTTGCACACATTTTCTGCCATAAAAGCTACAGTAGGTCATATGACCCTTTTAGTTATCATTTAAGGAAGAAATCCTTCACCAGTGGGTGTCTGAACTCCACATACTGCTCCATCTGTGGTGAGTGTTTCATCTCATGCCTCCAGTTACTTTGCATTATCTTCAATAATGAACGCTGTTCTTTTAAATACTAGTTTTTTATTTTAACGTTTGGAGCTCAGTATGCACCACTCTTAAACAAAGCTTGTCTTTCTTAACACATTGCGTGTGGTCAAATTAATGCTGCGAGAGATAAAGGAATTGCTGCAAAGATCGTCTGGGGATATAAGTTTTAACAGCATCTTTAGGTTTTTGAGAAGAACAGGGAATTTGGAAAGGATTTAGTTGGGGTTTTTTTTTTAGAATCTTGTCCATACTCCAATCCAGAAGGTGGCGGGAATGCACCTTAAGCTGTTTGCCAACCGCCATAAAAAGACAAGAAGAAGAAGAAGAAATTAATGCTGCGCCTTTGCTACCAGTGTTACGGTAGAGTGATGAGGCAACCCGGAAGTAGAGCCATAAACACGTAAAGTAGTCCATCCCTTTCCCCCAAGTAGTATGTCACATCGTAACGTTTCTAAAGAAGCTCTGATCGGTTCCATTACACTCGGGGTTGTTTTTGTCGCAGGATATATCTTCGGTAAGAACAAATACATTTAGGTTTTTAATTTATTCATACAATATACGAACGATTTTTGCTACACTAGGGTAACCTTAAAGGCACGGTTGCGCATGCGTATTACACACGGCTGTCAGAGGGGAGAAGGCGTTTTATAAATGTTAACGTTTTATTCGGATTACAGTCTGTAAATTGGGAGAATGACGTTTCTTATTGAGTTTATTTTAAAAAAGTTATTTATTATAGCTGTAGTTTCGATGCTAAAAGAGTCAAAGTTTAACAAGAGTCATCTCAAAAGAGGGCAAACAGGTTTAACCTGGAGGATGTATTACAAGTGTTTGTTTGTTTGTTTGTTTTAGCTTGGAATAAATTTAGAGCTGGGGAAACTATTCTCATATGTATTTACATGGGATAGGCAAGAGCACAGTTCCTGTTATTGTGTTTTTATCTATAATATTTAATTTTCAAATAAAGGAATAAGGCAGTGATTGTTGTAAAAGGATGTGAAAGGCCGTGGTTTTGTTTTTTGTGAGCCTAAATTTTAGATTGAATTCAGCATATTATAATGAAGCTCCTTAATTTTATTGTTACAATTCCCAGCTTTCATTTTTATATATAAACCTACTGCAGTTGTTTTTTCCCCCCTGTTGTATTTATGCTGTTCCTATTTTTTACATCAGCTGTGCATTGTTGAATTTTTATGCCACAGTCCGGTTTACCTTGTGTTCCTTCGGTTATTTTTGTAAACAGATTTTGCTGCTTTGTTTTGGAAAAATAAAGTTTTTAGCCATTTCCTCAAGCTCTTCGCGTTCAGTCTGCATTTTGAGTCCGAACGTCGTGCAAACCGTAACAAATCCTCCGAAATTGAATTGTCTTACAATTCCCCGCTTTCTTCTTTATCTGGTCCTCTTGCTGTAGATCCAATCACTCCATTTCCCCTCTGAGGTCATTTAAGTCAGATCAAATTCAAGTTAACCAGATGGAAGTTTACAATAAGACGTGCAGCCTGACGTCAGTAAGGCCCTTATTGTTTCATGTTCCCCATCAGGAAAGAGGAAGTCGTCCAGAATGAGCATCTTTAAAAGTCATGCCAAGGGCAAAGACAACCCACTGATGCAGTATGTCCTCAATCACTCCCTGAGAGAGCACCCGGTCCTCCAGAAACTCAGGCTGGTGAGGAAACATCTGGATCACTGCTCGCAAACTCTAAGCTCCCAATGTTTTAAGAGGGAGTTTGGTTTTGCAAAGTCACTGGTGCAACTGGCGTTTCTTTCAGAAAACGATGGAGGACTCCTGGAGCATCATGATGGTGGCCTGCGAGCAGGCGCAGTTCATGGCCAATTTGGCGAAACTAATTAAAGCCAAGAAGGCGTTGGAGATCGGTGAGTGTGTCCGTGTTCTTATTGTTGCACATTTAAAACAACACTTGTTCCAAGTGCTTTACAAATGTAAGAAATGCAATAAAGAGGAATAAATTACAGGAGCAGATGCTGCAGAACTGCAAGAATTTATTCCCTCAATTCACGTTTTTATACTTTAAATGACAAAAACTCCTCATTGGTGGGAACAAATGTATTAAAATTATTAGAGTGGACTTTGTTTTCAGCTGTTTTGTGCTCCTTTCTGGTTCTTCCTGCTAACGGCAACATTTTTGTGCTTTTTCAAACTTCATCCTAATTTTAATTTATGCTCCTTTCAGCGTATTTCTACTATTTCACCTACTGTTTAGACATTTTTATGCTAATTTTAGCTTTTTCAGCTTATTCCACTTTTTTTTTCACTAATTTTAACATTTGTCTGCCTAATTCAGCAAAAATGTGTTTGCTCCACTTCCTTCTGGTAATTGAAGCTTCTGCATGCTTTTTTAAGCTACTTTTCAGCTGTTTTTTGCTCATTTCAACTGTTTTCAGATAATTTCCACTTGTGCTCATTTCAGCTTCTTTCAACCTAATTTGGAAAATGTTCTTTCTGCTTTCTTATGCTAATTTAAGCTTGTTCTACCTGTTCAGCTACCTTTTTTTAGCATTTTCTAGCTAATTTTGTCTGTCAGATAAATTAGTTTTTGTGGTAATTTCTGCTACTTTTAGCCTTATTAAATTATTTCTGATAATTTCAGCTTGTCATAAGCCTTTTAGCTTAATTATGCTAGTTTCAGTTTTGCTGCTATTTCAGCTACTGTTTAGCTGTTTTTATGCTAACTTTAGCTTTTTGAGCTAATTCCACATTTTTTTTAATCTCATTTCTGCTTCCTTCTGGTAGTTTAAGCTTCATTCTGTTTTCTACGTTTCAGACTTGTTTTTTTTTTACTTATTTCAGCTTTTTTTTTAGCTAATTTCCTAATTTTTGTGCAAATTTCTGCTTATTTAAACCTTACTCAGCTTTTTTCCTGCTAATTTAGGCTTGTACTTCCATTTCAGCTACATTTCAGCATGTTTTTTTAGCTAATTAAGTTCTGCTGTAAGCATTCACGCTGCATTTTTGCAGGAAATGCAATTTCTGTCATTTATAAAGATTTTGAGTGCTGGACCTCTTCTGTTCATGTCACGGTTTCAGAATTTCACTATAATCAACTTACTCAGGCTATGAGAGTGAGTTTTGGATCCTTAAAGTCAATAATAATTTCCTGGTATCTGGACCATCTAAATATTGTTTCAAGCTGTTGATTACCCATCTGCCTAATCCAGCTTGTCTACCAGCTTCTGATGCAGAAGTGTTTGTTTGGGTCATAGGGTGGTTTTTGGATAAATTATGGAGGGTTGAGCTGTAAGAAGGTTCTTTCTCCACTCGTTTCCTGATTTTAGTTCCTGTTTGTTGCATTTCCAGGTGTGTACACAGGATACAACACACTGAGTATGGCGCTGGCTTTGCCTGAGGACGGTGTTGTTGTTGCTTGCGACATCAGTGAGGACTACACGAACATCGGCAAACCGTTCTGGAAGGAGGTACAGCGCGCGCCCGTTCACGACTTTTACACCTTGTGATGTTGTGCAATGCTAATGATTATATACACCTCAGGTAACAGATGTTCTGTTTGATGAGGGGGTCCATAAATCAGCTTGAGCAACAGGCGGTTAATAATTTATAAGACTGCTGAAAGGAGTGCAGTAAAAAAAAAAGTCTTTTTTGTCTAAACTTTTAAATAATTGTGCGACATTTTCAGTTTCCAGTCATTCAAGTGTCTTTTTTCATATTGGTATGAATGAATAATTGCATTATTTACTTTTTAGGACAAATATTGACACTGGAATATTAACACTAATGAGCTGATAAATAAAAGAGACTCCAAATGTATTTTCATTTGTCACAGTGAATAAAAGCCGTCTGCTTCCTCCACGTGCAGCGGACGTACACCGGTTTAATTCATTTGTAAAATATTTCCGGAAATAAGCCAAAGATTTGCTTAACGTTTAACATTATTCTGGTTTTCAGGCTGGAGTTGAGAAGAAAATTGATCTACGCATTCAGCCAGCCTTGAACACCCTCGGTACGGTCACTCATCTCTTTTCTTTCTCTTTACAACTTTGACTGGGATTATCGTGGATTAAATGGAAGGAAAGTCATTTAGATTCCTTCATTTCATCCAGATACCAAGTCTTGATGGGATACACCCGTTAATGTTCTATTTTTTTTCAGCTGCTTGCTGAAATAAACAGTAAATGCATCCCATTTGTTTTTATTTTACCCGTTGCTTCCATCATTTTGACATCAAATAACTGTTTAAAACTAAATCCAATCCCAATAATAGAAATATTCTTATTTGTGTGATAATTTGTGATCATCACGTATTGCTCCACTGTTTATTGATGAGTAACTTACTTCTGACTACGTTACAAAACTATCCCTCCATTTCGGCAGAAAATCAGCGGCCGGAAGCACCGTTGGCTTCTGGGTAGTGTAGTTCTTTTTTTACTGGCATTACAAAAGAAAACTACAAAATGGCAGTGCCTGTCCGAAGTTTTTTTTTTTTCTGTTAGCGTTTTATACCGTACCATTCCAATCACGTGAGTAATATTAAAGTTGACAGTCGTTGAAAAACTGCGAAAGTCGAACCGCGAAGTATCGAGGGACTACTGTAAATCACTTTTGTGCAACGGGTCTCAGGTGAAACGTTTGAAAACCAGTTCTGATTTACAAACATCTGTACATTTAAAGGGTCCACTTATCTCAACAAACATTACACCTCCACCACCATGCATTTGGCATCATGTTTTTTGTTTTTACTGAGCCACAAACCATAATTAAGTTTAATTCTAGTGTATTTTAACATATGCGAGGCCTCAGATTGACCTCGTAGGGTTTTGAAGTTTTCCTGAGCATCGTTTTCACGTCAAGGTTGTTTACCGTTTATTAGAAGCTGAAATATGATCGACTAGAATAAAAACGGATCTACGACGAGACCTACTTACAAGTTTTGCACAAATATATCCTGATCTCTTTTCCACATTTTCAGATGATCTCCTCTCTTCCGGCCAGGCTGAAACATTCGACTTCATCTTCATAGATGCGGACAAAGTCAACTATGATAATTATTACGAGAAGTCCCTGCAGCTGCTCAGGAAAGGAGGCGTCATCGCAATCGACAACGTGAGAGCGTGAAACCGAGACAGACGAGTTGTTTTCAGAGGCAGGTTGAGTTGATGCATCTTTGTGGTGCTGCAGGTGCTGTGGGGCGGCAGCGTGCTGAACCCGTCTCCCGATGACGCCGACACCGTGGCCATCGACAAGCTGAACAAGAAGCTGCACAGAGACGCTCGGATTACCCTGAGCATGCTAACGGTGGGAGATGGGCTCACGCTGGCAATCAAACTTTAAACTTAAGAAGCTTCTGGATGGGTGACAAGTGCAATTTAGGTTTTTTTTTTTTAAAAGAACAGCAAAATAAAATCATTAAAGTTCAACATTTCTGCAGCTATACGACGCTCGTCAAAGCTTGCATTTAGCCGGGCGAGTATTTTCTTTTAATTGTACGACTAATTCAACCGTTTTGAGATTTATTTTAGTTTTATTATCTGAATGAATTCACACTGAACATTCCTTTTATACTCCTCAACTTCATGTCGCTTCATATTGTACCGTAATTAAACAAAATGAGAGAAATATGGATTTCAGGTCTTTATTGTATTTAGTAACGCACAAACTCCTCCATTAATGTTTCAACAGGAAGAAAAGTGGACGAGTCAGGTTTTCATTCAAGTCACAACGAGGGGAGGCAGAAATGCATTTCGCTTCATCCTATAAGGTGTCAGAACTCGTACAGAATCATAAAATCTATAGCAAATATGAGCAGCAACGACTATAAGCTTAAACGTTAATAGAATATCAATAAAATATGTAAATATAAGGAATTAAACTATTAAATGTATATTCCACTGTGCAAAAATAAACACCTCCAATTTACATGATTATACATCTCAGCAAAATAAGTTTGTCCCCAAAAACAAATTCTGGATTGTCAAACTAAAACGAGCACAACCTGAAGGATTTTTCACTGAAGGAACGACCTGATGAATAAACACAAGTGCTGAAAGGACTTCTTGTAACCCGTGACAGGAGGGTGGTGAAAATGTACTTTGTTTTGGCCTCGTCTTTAAAACATATTTTACTAGCCGTCCGAGAACACTGTAGACCAGATCCTGCTGATGCTCTACTAATTTTTTTTTTTTTAAAAAGCAGTGGATTCTCACGCCTCCAGCTCCAGGCCTAGACCGAGCTTGTGGCCGCCAGCGTTGATGCTCTTCCCATCTACTAACGCTGACAGGGTGAGTTTCATACCTGCGAAGTTCATCAAGTGAACAACAAGTTCAGGATGCGTTTAAAAGGGGTTCACAGAGAATTGGTTATTTAAAACATAACGGTTCTTACCAGGTCGCAGAGTCTGGGTGTATCCAATTCCTACCAAGCTGACATTATTCACCTTCATCTGGGGAAAAAAAATGTCAGGATTGTTAAAAAAAATACAATAAAATCTACCAGACAGCCACCTAATTACTGGTAGGTACTTACCGATAAGGAGGCATTAGAGTCTAACTGGTATTTAGCAGCAATTCCGAAGCGAGTGCTGTTGCTGCCTGCGGTCCAGGCAAGATTCACAGCAGTCTCCAGATATTCATTTACCTTCTGATAAATGGATCCACTAAACTCTGAACCGTCATTTCTAAGTGGGGAAAAAAACAGCAAAACAGAAGCGTGATTCTTAAAATATGTTCAACAAAAAAAAAAAACTTGTGTAATATTGAATACTGAGCATCTTTGGAAGCGGTTTCTGTAGATTAAAAGTCCTTAATCTGGGTTATGTGTACACTTGAGCAACCTACATGTTGGTGTGGAGCTGGAAGTCTCCAGTCTGGTACCCAACAGCAAAGTTGCTATGGGTCATCCTAGATTTGGCCGAGTCGATGGACATCTGGTAGCCTGCGAGCCAACCCTCATAACCAGCCACCGCTGCCCCGTGGATAGTTGGACCGGCAAAATCTAAATCTACGTCAACGCCGACGTTAAGGTGCTCTCGCTTATACGAAGTCTTCACTTTACCGCTCTTCTTGCTATGAAATTCAACAACAAAAGATGCAAATGAATAAAGATTAAAAAGGATTTTACACGAATTAGATGTCGACGTCAAACTTACCCAGTGTTGGGTGAAAACGTCGTTTCAAAATTAAGTTTCAACCCTTTGGTGATCTATTAAAAATAGAAAATATCACAATTTAGAGCTGGTCAATTAGTAGAATGAGCTACATTAAGGGGAAGGTTTTAACTTACTTTATCCTCGACACAAACTTCTGTCCCAAGGGTGTTTTCTGTGGTCCACTTCTCCGTGAAGGTCAGCCCATATTCAGCCCATTTGTACTTGGTTTCCAGGGCACCGATGACCTTGCTGGTGTCTACATTAGATGATCCAGATGTTTTAAATTCCTGAATGGAACATAAAAGGTTATTAATCCTAGCTGGAGACAATACAGCACGGGCAGCACGTCTAATTCCCAAAATGTCCCCCGGGCGCTTTCAATAGCTGCCCACTGCACCACCTGGTGGTGGATGGGTTAAATGCAGAGACTAATTTCGCCATTGTATGGAAACATACAGTGCTGACATTGTGATGACATTATTATTATTATTATTATTATTATACAGCATAGAAAAGTTTAATTATCTCTTAAAGATTAAATAAAAACGGTCTCAAACCAAGTAGATGTAAGGATAGTACTGATATAACCACGAGCGAATCATGAGCTCTCAGTGCTGATACCGACTGCCTCTGCACAACAATAGTTCATCTCACCACTCCGGTTGAAGACTTGGTCTTCACATCAAGCTTAATCAGCCCAAACCCTGCAAGGACAACAACTGTGATCAAACACTTCCTGCTCTGATAAATTTAGTCCAGCAAGCAGAAACGTTCTCAGCACGTCTGCAAATGGAAACTTATAAAAAAAAAAGAATGTCAATTCTCTTGCTTCCAGTTACCATATCCTTTGTTGAAGATGTCCTTAGCGGATTTTCCCAAGTCTGCGTACATTGGAGGAACTGCCATTTTACCTGAAAGACAAGAGTTAATACATTTTTCAAAACTATAAAACAAAGTGGCAAAGAAATTATACATTATAGTAATAAATTAACCATTTTTAGTCCATTACATTAAATACATTTACAAAAGCAACAAAAACCTTATAACAGCACGGTTACAATTTCCAGGATGATCTTTGTAACAATGAAAAGACTAAATTGTTAATAAAAGGTAAAGTTTTAAAATAGGTTTATCTTGTCAGGGTGCCAGTTTGGTCAAGTTCATTAAACATTTACCATTTCTACAAGATGACATGAGAAGAAAACTATAGTTTTATCCTTTATTTACAATGTAAATGAAGCACAAACATGATTAATCATGAGCAAGACTGATTCAAAATGCACAAATAAAGAAAGTTTACACTTTTGTTGCAAAAGGTTATGATTAGCAATGGGTTTTACATTGTGATTATGCAATATTTTAATCAGTGTAAGATGACTAATCAGCAACTGATGAGACCCTAAAAAGACTTTTATACAAAAAAAATGTATAAAAGTCAGGGTTTTCAATTTAAAAACGTTTTTTAAAGCGTTGCTTTAATTGGGCTGGCGTCACTTTAATGTACGTGTTTGCGTGACACCTAAAGACTGTCAAGGTTAAACTAAAGGCTGCAGCACTTTACAAACAGTTTGCATCAAGATTCATTTAAACAAACAAAAATTAGTGTTCAATCAATGACATCATTTCTATAGAAGTAAATTGTGAGCGAGGCGATTTCAACGCAAACAGCATTTAATGAATGACATGCAGAGGACGTCCAGGTAACTTAAGTTAGAATAAAGTTGACGCGAGGTGGTTTTATTTCGCTCTTTTATATTAAATTCCTACGTAAAACATGCGGACATTAGCCGCTATGCTAAGGGAGTTTAAACTGAGAAGGTGGTAGGGGGCGTTTTCCACCAGTCAAGTAAGATGTCAGCTTACCATAAAACTCAAGAACAAAAAAAACAAAAAAACACTTCACGAACACATGATGTAACAAAATACTTACCGAGAGTTGGGACCGTTCAGGTACTGAAGACTATCAGATTAAAAACGGGACTAATTCTTTCCGAAAACCCGGCGTAGGACAATATGAAGGAGACACGCAATAAAAAACCCTACGACCTCGGCGCCGCAGGACCCTGAAATATAGGTGTCTCTTTTTGCCTGACTGAAATCAAAGCGAAGGGTAAAAACTTTGAACCTCCCTCAACGGATTCATGCCATAATTTTATGATTTCGTTGTCATTATTTATATTTTTCTTATTTATAAACGATGACAGTTGTGACAAAATTGCACATCCTGCACACCGGCATAAACGAGACCCCTATAAATCACCATGGTAACCGTTACGCCATTAATTATTTTATTTTGTTTTTTTTTACGCCAATAATTAACCTAACGGGGAAATGCAGTATTTTGCTTCAAGAAAAAACTTTATTTGAAGAGGAAATGTAATGTTTCAAGTTTTAACACTAACGGGAAAACAATAACTACTTTTTCTGACACGTTTTGTCTATTGTAACTGAGGCAAAAATACACGTGACTGACTGTGATAAATGTACAATTCAATTTAATAAAATGTCATTTGTTTTTGTTTTTTCTTTTTTTTTTAATTAAAAAATACATTTAATTATTATGGTTTCACAGTCACCCCTCTGAGATAAAAGTTAAATAAAAATAAATAAAAAAACTGACCAGTATAGAGGGCTGTAATGGTTTTGCGAACTTACAAAGACTGTAAGAGATGAATAATCTCAAATGGATTTATTTCCTGGTAAAATGAAGGTTTAAAAATTTAAGACATTGGCACCAAAAAATTAAAATCAACCCTGAAATTAGCCAAATCTGAAAAGTATCTGAAAATGCAGAAGTCTAAACTGCCAGAAGGGAGTTGAAATGAGCTAAGAAATGTAGAATTAGCTGAAAAAGCTAAATGTAGCATAAAAACAGCTAAATAGTAGCTGAAATAACTGAAACCAGCAGAAGCTGAAAGAAGCATAACAAGTTGAATTTAGCAGAAATCACCACAAAAACTTTAATTTATCTGAAAACGGCTGCTAGAAAATGCTAAAAAATAAATAAAAAGGCAGCTGAAAAGGTAATTAACAGAAGAAAGCAGAAAGAACATGTTTGCCCAATTAGGCTAAAAGAACAATAAATTAGCACAAAAAGTAGAAATTATCTGGAAAAGCTAAAATTAGCACACACAAAAAACTGCTGAAAGGTAGCTAAAAGCTTAAATTACCAGGACATGGGGAGAGCACATTTTTGCTGAATTAGGTAGAGAAAGGTTGAAGTGAGTTCAAAAAATGTGGAATTAACTGAAAAGCTAAATAGTAGGATAAAACAGCTAAATAGCTGCTGAAATAGCAGAATCTTGCATAAATAAGGTGAAAGGAGCATAAGTTGAAAGGACAGGAACAAGTTAGAAAAAAAAATGTAATTGGCAGAAAGAATCTGAAAGGATCACAAAACAGCTGAAAGTAGCTGAAAAAAAGTTTGAATTTGCACAAGGAAGCTGAAAGAAGCTGAACCAGAGTAAAATGTGAAAGAAGCAGTAAAAGATTGTAAACAGATCTAAAGATTTGAAGGATGTAAAATGAGCTCAATTCATTTTCTCTGAGAAAAAAGTGGCAGAAGAGGCTAAATATTTCTAAAAGCTAAAGTTGCACCAGTATCAAGTCATATCACCCTTCTCCTGAACGAGCTGAACGTTTTGATATTGTGGAACGAGAAAGATGCCAAAAAAACGTATGGAAGAAAAATGGATCACAAAAGAGTGAATGCTTCATGAGCACTCGCACAGTAAGAACAATATTCCACAATATTTCTTTTTCACGTGCTCAGATGTTTTTGTGACAAGTGAAAACAAAGTCAGATTTTTCAGCTCTTTAATGAGAAATGTCAGACCAGAAACAATGTGGCTTTAACCAACATTACCCTTTGCCAATCAAAGGACATACTGGAGCGTTAACGCTCTGTTTTAGAAAAATCCTGTTGCTAACACATTGCAATGATCAAACCGATGATCGCCTATTAAAGTGGCAACTTCCATTCAATGAAACATACTTTCTGTTGAAGTCATCATTACATTTAAATAGCACACCGTCAGTCAATAAATAGTACAAAGCAACTGTAAACATAGCTCGCCGTGTGCATGTTAATCTCTTTATAGGGGAATATAAAAATACCTATTCACAGTATTAAAATAAAATAAATACTAACACATTTTAGGGATCTGTTTAGCACAGATTAGAACAAAGTCAAATGTATCATATTAGGGAAAATGTCTTGGTGTTAGCCCTGTAAGCTCCAGTGGACAATGAACTTTCAGCTGAAATTACACGTACATTCAACAGAAAAAACAAAAACGTGAAAAAGTCTAACATTTCTACAAAGCAGACTCCAGCACTGAAATACTCAAGGTAATTGGCATTAAGACGTACAGAAAAAAATAGTAATTCAAAGGTATTTGGCTGATTATGGCATTTTTTGAACAAGTTTTCTAGAAAACAAAACATAAAAACCAGAACTTGATGAACTGTAACGATAATCTTTAAATAACCAGTAAACCGTCCGTCCATCAGGTTTTACAAAATGACATCGCAAACATGACCTCGAGGAAATGACATTTTATAAATATCACAAAAATCTACCATTTACAGATTAATGTAAATCTATACCTGCTGTTTAAAGGTACGGCTTGATAATTAATGGCCTTGGAGATAAATAAAACTTTAAAAGAATTTAAATCAAAACAGATATTTTAATTTAACCAAAATAAGATGGAACTGCCCAGTTACAACCCAGAAGTATGGCTTTGTCTGTTCCGTCAGGTATCTGTTGTTGAGGATGTCACACCTCCTCAGTTGGCAACTTGACAAAGCAAACATAAAAAAATTAAAGTAAAAGATGATTTGCAGCCATTTATTTTCCAATGAGCCTTTTCAGCACAGCAGGTCTGGAGAAGGGCCAGCAGTACTCGTTGGGGACGGGCCCGTTCACGTTGCATTCGAAGAAAGAGAACATGGGGAACCAGATGCGGGCTCGCCGGCTCTGCTGGTACGCCCGAGTGTTGGCTAAAGTGTGGTAGTACAGGAAGAGTCTGGTAGTGATGTAGAACGCTATAAACACATCGATGGAGTAGTGTTCATGAGCGGCCAGGATGAAGAAGATGCCAAAGAGATTGAGGACCCAAGACAAGGTGTGAATAAAGTTCCAGCTTCGTGGAGTGTCTGAGAAAAGACGAGCAACGCACAGATTAAAAGATGAACGCAGCGAACTGTTGAGTGTCGAGGTCAGATTAAAAAGACTCTTCTACAACTACAGACAAGAATTTAAAATTGGGCTTAAATGAATTTCCTTCATAATTTATTATTAATTAAAAACTTTTTATTTAACGTTCATGCAACACATAATTTCCTTGCATTCTATAAAGACAGACCAAACAATTTAAAGTTAAATCTTTAGAGAGCTTATAATTTTAATGTAGCTTAAGTTGTTTTAAACTTTTCTACCAACCTGATTATTAAAAGCAACTTTACTTATAGAGCAGTCCCTCGGTACGTCGCGGTTCAACGTTCGCGGACTCGCTCTTTCACGGTTTTTCAAAGTAAAATTGAACATGAGGAAAAAAATAAATTATACACAACACACGGTTGTCAACTTCAATATTACTCAGGTGATTGGGACAGTACGAGATACCGTACAGTAAAAAGTTAACGAAAAAATAAAATACTTCGGACAGGCATTTTGTAGTTTTCTCTCAATGTCACTGTATCGCCACTCAAAAAAGGACTACATTTCCCAGAAGCCAATAGTGCTTCCAGCCATTGCCTTCTGCTGAAATGGAGGGAAAGTTCTGATCCAATCTGAAAAATTTGGTGCTTATTACAGTGACTTGGGCACCCAGCAGATGCGGAGAGCTGCACAGAACCCACTGAGAACCAGACCAGAACTGGAGCAGAACTGAACCCCCAGACCTAGGTGAACTCGAGAGCTGCTAGCCAGCCACGAGGACTTCTGAACGTGGATGCGCGCCGCCGTAGGGCCGGCCTCTCTCCGGAGTTCACCGGGACTTTTTCATCTCTCTATCAGACCGCTCAATCGGACCACCGGTCTCGCGCCGAACATCCTAAGATCCGCCCGCCTCCCAAAATGCGCTTTGGCACTCAAGGGCTGCACAGAACCGGAGCAGAACCGAACCCCCAGACCCATTTGTGAATCCGAGAGCTGGTAGCCGGCCCACGAGGACTTCCGAGCAGGGGACGCGCCGCCGTAGGTCCACCCTCTGGGGTCCACCCTCTGGGGTCCACCCTCTGGGGTCCACCACCACTACCCCGAGCCAGAGAGCCGACCAGAACCAGCAGGATAAGTCTGCAGAAACAGAACCGAGTCGGAGCGGAACCAAGCCGCTGCTGTTCTGCAGAGCTGGCGAGTACATTTGTTTATTTATTTAGTAAATATAGTAATTATAGTAGTTCTATATATATGGATCCAGAATGTAACCTCCACAATAAACGAGGGACTACTGTAGTTTCATTATGAATTTATATAAAAAAGAAGCTGTTAATAAACTGCTGCTTAATGTGAATCAAAAGAGAACATTTTAATCAGTTTTGTAACAAGAGGCAGTAATCTTACAAGGACAGGGCACTTTGTTGCTGGTAAAAATGTTTTTTAAATATAAAAACGACTTGACTGCCTGGAAATTTGTTTCTCTTCTTATATTTTTGTAGAAAAACTAAATAAAGCCCAAAGGAACTCTGACGTTTACAACACGTGTTGCAACAGAGGCCACTCACACTCCGTGACGAAGAAGTTAAGCATGGTCAGAACGACGGTGTGGCCACTGAACATGTAGTCGCCACACGTGTGCACTCCCGTCAGCGTCATTCCAAAACCACTCCAGATCGCTACAGCCCGCTGCAGTTTGGCCCACATGTCACCATACATCTGCATGAACAGAAGCAGAGAAACTGGTTAACAATGTCAACTTTAAACAAGCGTAACAAAATTAATATAAAAAATAAAGGTCACATCACCTTTCCTGAGCACTGCAGATGTTGTCCCGGCACCGACAGGGAGGTGACAAACATGGTGATGCAGCGAAGCATGAACACCGTCCCCATCAGGCTGCACAAGCGCCGCAAAAGGATGGACCTGCACGTTGCAAGAACCAGTAAGTTGGACCAAGCACTGGTTTCAGAAACACGTGTTTAGCAACTGTATCCAAGAATTTAAAAAAATTAATGCTGGACTCAACCTATGTTTATGTAGCAGCAAAACCAGAAGCCAGATGTTACAGAGAATCACTCCGCACGCCTCGGCCATGGCAAAGGCCCACGGTATTCTAGGCACGCTGTTAAAGAGGAAAAACAGTCAACAGGGCAGGTATACAGGTGCTGGTCAAAGTTAGAATATCATGAAAAAGTTGATTTATTTCAGTAATTCCATTCAAAAAGTGAAACTTGGATATTATATTAATTCATTACACACACACCGATATAAATGTTTATTTCTTTTAATGTTTAAGATTCTAACTGACAACTAATGAAAAGTCCAAATTCAGTAATCAGTTAATTAACTCAAAACATCTGCAAAGGCCTTTAAATGGTCTCTCAGTCTAGTTCTGTAGGCTACACAATCATGAAGAAGACTGCTGACTTGACAGTTATCTAAAAGACGACCATTGACACCTTGCACAAGGAGGGCAAGACACAAAAGGTCATTGCTAAAGAGGCTGGCTGTTCATAGAGCTCTGTGTCCAAGCACATTAACAGAGGTGAAGGGAAGGAAATGATGTGGTACAAAAAAGTGTACAAGCAATAGGGATAACCACATCCTGGAGAGGATGGTGAAACAAAACCCATTACAAAATGTGGGGAACATTCACAAAGAGTGGAGTGCAGCTGAAGTCAGTACTTCAAGAACCACCACACTCAGACGTATGCAAGACATGGGTTTCAGCTGTCGCATTCCTTGTGTCAAGCCAGTCTTGAACAAGAGACAGCATCAGAAGTGTCTCGCCTGGGCTAAAAACAAAAAGAACTGGACTGCTGCTGAGTGGTCTAAAGTTATGTTCTCTGATGAAAATAAATTTTGCATTTCCTTTGGAAATCAAGGTCTCAGAGTCTGGAGGAAGAGAGGAGAGGCACAGAATCCATGTTGCTTGAGGTCCAGTGTCAAGTTTCCACAGTCAGTGATGGTTTGCGGGGCCATGTCATCTGCTGATGTTGGTCCACTGTGTTTTCTGAGCTCCAAGGTCAATGCAGCAGTCTACCAGGAAGTTTTAGAGCACTTCCTGCTTCTGACCAACTTTATGGAGATGCAGATTTCATTCTCCAACAGGACTTGGCACCTGCACACAGTGCCAAAGCTACCAGTAACTGGTTTAAGTACCCTGTTCTTATTTGGCCAGCAAACTTGCCTGACCTTTACCCCATAGAAAATCTATGTGAAGAGGAAGATGTGATACACCAGACCCAACAATTCAGAAGAGCTGAAGATCACTATCAGAGCAACCTGGTCTCTCATAACACCTGAGCAGTGCCACAGACTGATCGACTCCATGCCACGCCACATTGCTGCAGTAATCCAGGCAAAAGGAGCAACAACTAAACATTGAGTGCTGTACATGCTCATACTTTTCATGTTCATACTTTTCAGTTGGCCAACATTTCTAAAAATCTTATTTATTTATTTATTGGTCTTAAGTAATATTCAAATTTTCTGAGATACTGAATTTGGGGTTTTCATTAGTTGTCAGTTATAATTATCAACATTAAAATAAATAAACATTTGAAATATATCAGCAAGTTTCACTTTTTCAATGGAATTACTGAAATAAATAAACTTTTTCAGGATATTCTAATTTTATGACCAGCACCTGTACAATCCATCTGACAGAAAATACATTTGTTGTTTCTTGATGTAATAAAGCTACGGCAAGCCGTTATACTAACCTGTCAAGAAAAATGTCTGGCAGCGGAGGGTATGTGCGCATGTCGGGCACCCTTTCATGCACAATGACCATCACAAAAGATGTGAACCCGAACACAAACACCACATACACAGAGCTGAGCACCGTCTTCCAGTACTCGGGGTCGAGGCGCCTCATCTGCTGCTTGTACTTTCCATTAGTGTACTGGTTGTACTCCTCTCCCACCGGGGCCGTGTCAGTGCTGTCACAGTCTCTGCCTGGGTCTCCATTACATAGCCAGTCCGAGTTGCTGCCAGAGCTGGAAGGAGAGAGGCCGTCAAAGGGAACGCCCAACTCCTCCAAGATGTCAACGTTCTGTTTCTGAAGCTTGCGGATGGACACCATGAGCCTCTTGATGTCGCCCAGCACCTTGAGCTCCAGAGGCGGCGAGCGGAGGTCATACTCACTGAGGGCGAGCAGACTGGTGCCATCCAGTCGATGCTTATTGCACAGCAGATCCACATAGTCACAGAAGCCTTCTTCTTTCAGCCATTTAGAGACGTGTTTAGGCGTCCAGCGACGAATGCTATGTTGGGTCATTTCCCCTTCACTCTGAAAAAGAGGAACAGAAACATTTCAGAGTGGATATCGGTCTTAAAAATCCTCCTCATTCATAAACAAAATAACCCATGAGGAGTTAATAATGTTAGGCACACTTACTCTGCAACACTACACACAATGCTACTTCATAAATTATAAATTAACTTAATGGCAAAAGTAGGAGGCACAAACAAGAGGTACACGAGGAAATTCATAGTTTTGGCAACTGCATTATGAAAATACAGAGAATTAGTAATCTACACTTACACTTTCATGAAAAACACAAAAATGTAGTTCATTACTTTTATAGTATTTGTTGAGTTCATAGTTTTTATGCTTGTATGTGTTCGTGTACAGCACTTTGGCCAACGGTGTTGTTTTAAAGTGCTTTATAAATAAAGTTGTATTGTATAAACGAGCCCAATGATTCCTCTGGATATTTAGTGCATTTAGGCTTCTAGTCAAAGCAATAAATAATATTAATAGCGCATTAAAAAGGTAATGAATAACTATTTCAGCTCAACTTAAATACAAAATTATAACAAATTCAAGTTTGTTGTTAAGATGCATAATTTATTGTCTTATTATTCCATCCTCTGGTGATGTAAATCTCCCACCTACAACCTAAATCACTGTTGAACAGCTTTGGAGGTCAGGAGACTCTTCTGCTGCTCACTTTCTTATAACCTAAACAAGCTAATTAAAGGACATGTGGAGCTAAATGTTCGACAGACGTGAATCCAAATCAAAGCCTCCTCCTTTCTGTCCTACATACGTTGCCCTAGACTACCTGTCTACCAAGCTAGCTATTAGCCTTTGCTAGCTTGATATCAATGCGCGTCCTTTTACTCACCCGGTTTCAGACGTAACTTGAAGACGACACGGAACCTATTTGTTCAGATAACTAACTAAGCGGCATCCCACAAGAATGGCCAGAAACCGTACTAGCGGAATTTGCGGTAACAATAACAGCTTGGTGGAAAACATTTCGCAAAGCCTTCGCGCATGTTAGCATAGCTGTTGATAAAGACAAGGCCGTAATGCCTACAAAAGCCGCGCACGAAAAATCTGCAGCGTGGAGCTGAGTTATTGCGAATCAACAGCGACACCCAGCGTCAAAACTGTGTTACTGCAACTCGGCGTTTTTATTTTCATTTCATTTTTATTTAATTTTATTTATTTATTTTATTTTAATGAATAAAGCAGGGCAGAACATTTGAAAAAAAAAAAAGAATTACCTTTGAAAAAACAACAAAATCACGACAGCATTTGAAAAAACGGAATTACATTAAGCCGAAGCAGAAGTGGCCCGAATCACATTAGAAAAAACAGAATTACATTAGAAAAAACAGAATTACATTAGAAAAAAACGGAATCGCATTAGAAAAAAACAGAATCACATTAGAAAAAACGGAATTACATTAGAAAAAACGGAATTACATTAGAAAAAATGGAATCACATTAGAAAAAAAGAATTACATTAGAAAAAACT
>NC_056514.1:29921738-29939242 GCF_014905685.2 Nematolebias whitei | reverse complement strand
AAAAAACAGAATCACATTAGAAAAAAATGGAATCACATTAGAAAAAACAGAATTACATTAGAAAAAAACGGAATCACATTAGAAAAAAACAGAATCACATTAGAAAAAAAAACGGAATCACATTAGAAAAAACGGAATCACATTAGAAAAAACGGAATTACATTAAACCAAACAGGAATCTTTTTTTTTTTTTTTTACTTTATTAATAGCATAAAACCAAACAAGAGAACAATATACAGTACACACAAAACGGAGATGTGTGTACTGTATATTTAAAAAAAGTTAAGTCAGGTCCTCTCAAACAACAACAACAAAAATAAAAAATTGTAGAAACGTTTCGTCTTTCATCCAAAATACTTCTTCAGTCTGAGGAGCTGTAATAAACTCAGTCTTATAAATAACACCTTCTCATAATGAATCAACCAGTTTGTTGTTGACATTCAAACCCAGCCGTTCACATGATCAAGGAGGACCATCAGCCTAATGATGGATTGTTAGCACCCTGATGTCTGCTTACTATTCACAGGAGGCTGAGTGATACTAACAATAACAGCATTATAAGAGGGGGACAGTTGAACATGGAGGCCTCCAGAGGACCTGACTTTACTTTTTTAGATTTTTCTACCTGGATTATTGAGCATGCATCAGGATGCACTGTATATTGTTCTGTTGTTCGGTTTTATGCTGTTAATAAAGTTAAAAAAAAAAATCCCGTTTTGCTTAATGTAATTCTGTTTTTTCAAATGTCATTCCGTTTTTTTCAAATATATTTCTGTTTTTCTATTGTGATTCTGGCCGCTTCCACTTGGGCCACTTCTGCTTTGGCTTAATGTAATTCCCTTTTTTTAAATTTTGTTAATTTACATCTTAGGGCCACCGTAATCTGCAACCTTTTAGATCAAAAGAGCCATTTCTGCCCCTTTATTTATTCAATTAAAAAAGAGCCTAGAGCCACGAAACCTGCTACAACTGTAATGATCAAGTGGCGGCCCATGGGCCACTTTGCGTTAGTTGGAAGAGACTTTTCTGACCAGTGTGGCATTTTAAAACTAACAATCAATAATGAATTTCAACATTTTTTCATATTTTTTACATTTTGGGACAAAAAATAACTATCCTGTAAATAAGTAAAAACTTCTAGTTTCTACCTTTAGATGAAAATGAAAACACTGAGCTCTGCAGGCCTATGTGACCTTCTATGTGTCACTGCACCAGCCAGAGCCTGAAAGCTCTACAGAGGATGGTGCAAACTGCAGAGGACGTCACTGGTAGCAGTCTCCACACCATCCAGAACATCTACCACCGCCGATGTCTGCGTAAAGCGTCATTACAGCACAAGGACTCTTCCATCTGTTACCCACAGGCAGACGATGCAGGAGTCTGCCATCGCGTACAAGACTAAAGGACAGCCATTACTCACAAGCTGTCAGATTAACGAACTCTCAGTAAATAACACTGAACAACTGGCATTGGACTGGATGCAGTGTTTCTTAAAAATAATTATTTTTGAAGTAATTTAACTTGGATCTTAGATTAAACTGAAACTGAATGTTCAGTTAGTACAGACATGTACTGATTGTACGGGTACATTTTGCTACAGGTTGGAATCTATTTATTTGACAAAAAATTGTATTTTGTTCTACTATAAGCATGTGATTGCTACTTATTTTAGGGCAACAAAATGAACGAACCTGTGAGCATCAAAACAAGTCATTTATACAGACTTAGAGATGTAAATGTGACATTTAGAAGACGGGTCACTGCTTTAATTTTAGAACTCGGGCACCTGTCTCTGCCTGTAGCAGCGTGGCCTCAGCCAAGTTTTAGCTTCAAAGTTTGTGAGTAAATAAATGCAGTCTTGATTTAATCAGAAATGAATAATATGCAGGGCAGCGGTTGTGCGTCTCCTGTTAAAGAGCTGCAGAAGGTTTTGTACGGCGGGAAAAGATTTGGGTACCATCTGGATGAAGTGTGGCCTAACCTCTTCATTGGGGACATGTGAGTGTTAATTAGCTCCGGGCTAATTTAAGCTTTAAAATCAGCTGTAAATGTATTTGCCTTTTGTTGTTCCTTTGCAGGTCAGCTGCCAGTGATCGCTACAGTCTCTGGAAGCTGGGAATTACTCATGTTGTGAACGCAGCTCACGGGAGGATGCACTGTCAGGGGAGTCGTGACTTCTACGGGCCCTCTGTGGATTATTACGGAGTCCCTGCAGACGACTCGCCGACCTTTGATCTTTCCGGTTATTTCGTCCCGGCTGCAGACTATATTCGGAACGCACTCGACGCAGGCGGTGGTAAATCCTCACTGTCAGCTTTTACACAAGTCAATCATCAAAATGCTGCATGCGTTCACTGCATCTCCTCCTTCTTCAGCTCGAGTTTTGGTTCACTGCGCAGTCGGAGTGAGCAGGTCGGCCTCTCTCGTCCTGGCCTACCTGATGATCCACCACCGCTTCACCCTCGTAGAGGCGATCGGGAAGGTCAAAGAGCACAGGTGGATTTTCCCAAACAGCGGTTTCCTCAGACAGCTTTGTGCTTTGGACGTGAAACTGCACAAGACTTCAGCTACGTGAGCAGAGTGCAACCTGAGAAGGAGTTTTCCTGATGATAAATAAAGCACGGTGGAGGGAGACGCCGGACTTTGACTGCACAAGTGTTTCCTCTCTGATGCTGTTTGATGAGAATCATGCAGCGTGTTTGCACCTTCATGTTGTCAGGGGACGTCCAAAAGGAGATCAGAGTGCTGAAAATTCAACCCTATCATCTAAAAGGCTTATTTCAGTTCATAATAAATGTGGAAACACTCATTTAAAGGTCAAGTCATTCACACTATTGTGATCCATTTTTCTTCTGTGTAGTTTTCGACACGATTCTCGTCCCGATGTTTTCAAGCTATTTTAACAAATCGTACATTAAAACGTTCAGCTCTTTCAGGAGATGCGTGCTATGACTTTTGGTATTGGTGCAACTTTAGCTTTTTGAAATATTTAGCCTTTTCTGCCACAAATGAATTGAGCTCATTTAAATCTTTAGATCTGTTTACAACCTTTTACTGCTTCTTTGACATTTTGATCTGGTTCAGCTTCTTTCAGTTTCTCTCTGCTAACTACAACATTTTTTGTGCTTCTTCTAACTTATTTCTGCCAATTTCAACTTGATGTGCTTCTTTCAGCTTATTTATGCAAGTTTCAGCTTTTCTAAAATTTCAGCCGATATATAGCTGTTTTATGCTAATTTAAGCTTTTTCAACTAACTCCACATTTTTTGCACTCACTTAAACTTTTTTCAGCCAATTTCAGCAAAAATGTGTTCTCGACTTCTTGTAATTTCAGCTTCTTTGCTTTTAGCTACCTTTCAGATGTTTATTGCTAATTTCACATTTTCCAGATAACTTCTACTTTTTGCGCTAATTTCTGCTTCTTTCAGTTTAAATGGGAAAACGTGTTCATTCTACTTTCTTCTGCTAATTTAAGCTTGTTCTACCTTTTCAGCTACTTTGTGAACATTTAGCTAATTTCATCTGTTTTCAGATAAATTCAAGTTTTTCTTGGCAATTTCTGCTACTTTCAGCATAATTAACTTCTTTATGATCATTTCAGCTTGTTATGCTCCTTTCCGCTTTTTCAGCTAGTTTCAACTTTTTCTTGTATTTCAGTTACTATTTAGCTGTTTTACGCAAATTTGAGCTTTTTCAGCTACATGTTTTTTAGCGGGCAGCATGGTGGCGCAACTGGTAGAGCTGCTGCCTCTCAGCGAGCAGGTCCTTGGTTCAAACCCCGGTCCAGGGGCCTTTCTGGGTGGAGTTTGCATGTTCTCTCCGTGCATGCGTGGGTTTTCTCCGGGTACTCTGGTTTCCTCCCACAGACCAAAAACATGCATGTTAGGCTGATTGGTAACTCTAAATTGTCCCTAGGTGTGAGTGAGAGAGTGAATGGTTGTTTGTCTCGTTTGTCTCCATGTGGCCCTGTGATGGACTTGCGACCCGTCCAGGGTGTACCCCGCCCCTCGCACAGTGATTGCTGGACATGGGCACCAGCGACCCCCGTGACCCAAAAATGGAATAAACGGGTCAAGATAATGGATGGATGGATGGATGGATTTATTTTTAAATGAAGCCAACAAGCAGAAACACATTAACAAAATACAGCAGCTTCCACAAGAATTAAAGAGGGAGGGAGCGGTGAGGTGCTTTTATTGGAATGTAGCTAATTACATTTATGAAACAATTTACCTTTCTGTTTACGCACAAATGGAGCTGTAGAGACTTTTAAATCTTTGCTTTAAGGTTTAACTTTTGATTTGAACAGAGCCAGCTGTGCTTTTTGTGTTTATTTTATTGTCCTTTTACTTGTTTTTACTGCATGAGTCAGCATTCACCTTATTGTTTTCTTGTTTACTGCTTTGACTTTGTGCTATTTTAGCTGCTCATGTCTCGAAACATGCAGCTCATCCAGGAGATGGGTGCTGTGAGTTGTGTTTTATTGTAACTATAGTACTGTTCAAAATGTTTAATTGTATTTCAAATGAAAAAAAATCCCATTGAAATACACAGAAAATCTCTTCAGTTTCTTTGAAAATGTTCTTTTGGAAACATTCTGGTCTTGTCTTATGCTTCTTTTAGATGTATAGCTTTTGTTTTGCTGATTTTAGCTTTTAGCTTCTAGCTAGTCTTTTGACTGTCTTAGCTAGTTTTTTTTGTTGTTGTACTTTTCTGTATTATGCAGGCGTTGGAAGTGGTGGGGCAGAGGTTAGAGAAGGTGAGAAGGTCACTTGTTTGACCCCAGACCAATAACATCAAAATGTGGGTGGGAAAGGTGAACCCTTGAGCAAGGCCCTTAACGCTCACCGTCTGCTCCCCTGGGTGCCCTACATGGCAGCCCTCTGCTCCACACAGAGGGCTGTGGTAGCTCGGCAGGAAGGGCATCCGGCGTAAAAAATACTTGCCATGTCTTTAAGTTAGTTCAGTGTGGTGACCCCTGAGGAAGGGAGCAGCCGAAAGAAAAGTAGTTTTTAGCTAGCGATTTGCTAATCTTTTGCTGCTTCCAGCAAACATTTAGCTTATTTTGTACCTTTGGATTTTAGCTAGACTATTGCTATATTTGACTTTTAGCTAGCATTAAGTTCCTTTTAAATAGCAATCTGTTTTTAGCTTTAAATTAGCATTCTGCTTCTTTTAGCCTCAACAATTCAGTTTCAGCTTTTTTAGCAAATTTCAGTAAAATAATTTAGCACTCAGAATTCAAGCTGTGTTTTCACAAAACACAAAAAGGCGGTTTCTCTTGTTAAATTTAATAAAGTTTTTTGTTGTCTTGGTATCTGGTTTGACGGTGAGTCCCTGTGATCGATAAAGACAAAACTGACCTAACTGAATATCTGCAAGTGTGAACAGCTGCATGTTTTTATTTTATTTTATTTTTCTGTAAATATCTGGTGCATTCAGGCTATTGATTTTAGTCCATCATTCTGCAGAAGCATACAGTATGTACATAAAAATATATATATTTAAATATTTTCGGACTCCATAAGGAGCAAGAAAATGAATAAATAAACTAAAGAAATGACTCTAGACTACAAATAAAGTTTGGTTAAAGGAATGAAAATAATATTTCTGTTGGTCGTTTTCAAATCGGGTGTTGTGCATCCAAAATTCTTCATCTATACTTGGTGAGTAATCTGTAATATTCAGTAATATAAAACAATCTGAGTTGCAAAATGTTCGCAGGATGTCTGAAAGATCAAATGGATTCAATGTTTTTCTGTCAAGTTCACCCAAGATGTTGCAAAAAAAACAAACAATAATAATAATTAAAAATGTTCACAATTTGTACAAACTTAAAAAAAAATTGATATAGTATTTTTAACGAGCCACTTAAAATACATGGAAATGTTCAAATTAAACGTCTGCCGTCTTAAAGAATGTCTGAAGAAGAAAAAAAAGATTTTCTTTCTGTCGAAAACAAAAGCAATTTCTTGCCGCATGAATTCTGCAAAGCTCATTTTCTGAGAAAGACTGTTCTTGTTTTTCACGGAAACACATTCAAAACACTTCCAAAGCTGTACTTTCACTTGAAAAAAAAAAGAAGAAAAAAACTTCATGAATACTTATGAAACATATTGAATATATCGTTTCCTGCAGCCTACATTTCAGATGGGATTAGTTTCATTACACTGAGCAGAAGCATCTTTAAAAATCAGTCAATAACTTTCTCCAGGTCAAAAATGACCCGGAGTTATGCATCGACTGATTCTGCACGCAGCATTACTTCTGGTATTTTACAACACACACACATTTTACATACAGTCCTAATGAAAAGAGATGAGAAAAGTACATTTTGTGGCGTTAATTACTTTTTTTTCAGTTTTAGAGCTAAAATGCTGGAAACTGACGTGCAACTAAAAGAGTAACATCGACAGAGCATGAAGCCTCATATAGTCACGTCCAGCCATCGCTAAAGATCATATTTGATATCAGGACACTTAACGAGCCGTGCAAAGCTGCTTGAACATTTGTTCCATAAATGTTGGAGTGTATCCAGTATCAGCTGTGAACTTTAACAATAATTACATTCAACTAGAGAAACTGCATTTCCTGCATACAGTGTGAAAGCTTACTGCTTAAGAACTTGTTGAAAAACAGCTTAAATTAGCTTCAATATCAGAAAAGTAGCTGAAAATGTAGAACAAGTTTATTTTAGCAGAAGAAAACACAAAGAGCACGTTTACTGAAAGAAGCAGAAATGAGCACAAAAAAGTGGAAATTATCTGAAAGAAAAGCTGAAAATTGCAACAACAACAACAAAAAAAAAAAACAGTTGAAAAGTAGCTAAAAAGTCAGAAAGAAAACTTAAATTACCAGGAGGAAGTGGAGAGAGAACATTTTAGCTGAATTGGGCTGAAAAAACGTTTAAATGAGTGCAAAAAAATGTAGAAAAAGCTAAAATTAGCATAACACAGCTAAATAGTAGCTGAAAAAACAGAAACTAGCAGAAATCAGCTGAAAGGAGCATAACAAGCTGAAATTAATAGAAATAAGTTAATTAGGCTGAAAGAAGCAGAAATGAGCACAAAGTGGAAATTATCTAAAAACAGCACAAATGCTAAAAATTAATTAATTAAAAAAAAAGTAGCTGCAAAGATAGAACAAGACAAATTTGCTGAAGAAAGCAGAAAAAACACGTTTGTCCAATTAGGCTGAAAGAAGCAGAAATGAACATGAAGAAGTGGAAATTATCTGACAAAAGCTGAAATTAGCACACAAAAAAAAACCCAGCTGAAGAGTAGCTAAAAAAGCAGAAAGAAGCTGAAGTTATCAGAAGGAAGTGGTGCAAGCACGTTTTGCTGAATTAGGCAGAAAAAGTTGAAATGAGTGCAAAAATGTGGAATTAGCTGAAAAAGCTTGAATTAGCTTAAAAACAGCTATAGAAAAATCTGAAACTTGCAGAAATAAGCTGAAAGGAGCATAACAAGCTGAAATTAGCAGAAAGATGTTAGAAGAAGCACAAAAATGCTCTAGTTAGCAGAAATAATGTAAAAGGAGCACAACACAGTTGGAATAATGGCTGAAATTAACTGAAAGTAGCTGAAAAAAGTTTAAATTTGCACAAGGAAGCTGAAAGAGAACAAAATGTGAAAGGAGCAGTAAAAGGTTGTAAACAGATCTAAAGATTTGAAGGATGTAAAATGAGCTCATTTAATTTCCTATGAGGGAAAAAGTGGCAGAAAAGGCTAAATATTTCAAAAAGCTAAAGTTGCACCAATACCAAAAGTCATGGCAGGATTGTTCTGAAAGATAAGAACGTTTTGATGTAAGATTTGTTGAAATAGCACAAAAATTGTGGAACAAGAAAGATGCAGAAATATGGAAGAAAAAAAAAGCATCACAATAGTGTGAATGCTTCATAAACATTCACACTATTATCACCACTTTATGAACTAATTCATTTGAAGTTTATTAAATGAGAGTCGTGTGGAAAGGCAGCGTGTTTGTTGCTCTGCCCTCTGTACGAGTAAGACTACATGCTGTTGGGCACCAGATAGGGTAACTGTCCAGCGACAGCTGCTTGTTCTGATCAACCGGAGCCGGAGAAACACCGAGACGGCTGTAATAAGACAAACACTTCAGCCGGCAACTGATCCAAGACAAGCGATTTGGACTTAAAAATGCCGACCCTGAAAGACAAGAGAAAAGAATATCTGACTGTGAAGGACCTGCAGAAAGTTTTGGACTCTTGTAAGCTACACCTCAATCAAATTGATGAAGTGTGGCCAAATGTATACATAGGAAATGTGTAAGTATGAGTTTCATTTATTAAGAATTACCACATTTGCTCTGCCAGTCATGTTGTACTACTGCAAAAAGTATTTGAAGTAACTCCTTCCGCATATCGACTCATTCTGGCAAAATAAATCTCTGTATGCGTCCCACACAAGTCTTGAACTTCTTTCTGTTTCTGTCTTGCCAGGGCAGTAGCCCAAAACAAGGCTGCCCTGCTGAAATTAGGTATAACTCATGTGTTAAACGCTGCTCACTCCAAGCGAGGCAGCATGGGGAACCGAAGCTTTTATGGCAACGACTTTGTGTATTTTGGCATTCCAGCCGATGACTCAACTCACTTTGATCTGGATGTTTACTTCCAGCCTGCAGCCGATTTTATTCATAAAGCGCTGAAGTCACCTGGTGGTAAGAGTTTTCCCTACTTACCAGATTTTTCATTTCACTCTGTAAAAGCCTTAATAGGGTTAACCTCTGCTCAAAGTCTCACATCGTGCTGCTCTTTCAGTGCCACCTGTCACCGCAGTGTAACAGCTTGTACTGGGGTACAAATGCATTTTCAGCTGGCAGTAATAAGAGTCTTACCTTGCAGACTTCAAGTACCGGTATATAATAGCTTCTTTGAAAGAAGCTATCAAGCAGAAGACGAGTTGGGATTAATGAGACAGTCGGCCTGTCTGCAAAGGGACCTTAAATGAACAAAGTCTTGGAAGTGTTGGCTCTATTTTTAGATCAAAACAGAAAAAGAGACAGTCCACGGTGTGAGACGGGCAGTCATGTATGATATTAATGAGGCTCTTACTAATCTTTCCCTTTTTCTTCCTTTGCTTTGTTCTTCAGGGAAGGTACTAGTGCACTGCATCATGGGAATGAGCCGCTCGTCGACCTTGGTACTGGCCTACCTCATGATCTACCACCGCCTTCCGCTCAAACAGGCGTTGCAGAAACTAATCCAGAAGAGGGCCATTTACCCCAATAGAAATTTCCTGGCTTTGCTGCTGGATCTGGATCTTCAGCTGACAAAGAAAAAGAAATCGTGCCAGATCCTGTGATCCAGAAGTGTTTACACCGCCCGGCCGCACGGCTGTGTGGTTTCTTGGAGCGATGCTGTAAAGCTGTTTGTTGACCCGGTTGTCCAAACCAAGGCACTTCTACGAAAAGTCCATCGTTACAGAGTTTGGTTCAACAACTGAGAGAATTTTGTTGAGACTCAGTTTAACATACCTGCACTTCAGAACGTTAGCATGTTGAACTAAAAAAAGAGGATTGGCATGTCGTACAGAAACAGAGCTTTACGGTCTTCAGTCTTGTGGGGATCATCTGCTGGTCTTCTCTGTAACTTTAAGCTTGTTGGGAGGTTTTGAGATGAGCTTGAGGTTCTGAAAGCTCTGGGGCATGTGTTCCTCAAGGATACTTGGAGCCTGCTCAGCTATTCCTCAATATTGATGAATTTTTCTAAATCTCCTGTTTGAAAACATCCCATAAAACATGAAACTGTCACCACCATGCAAATCAATTGGAATGCTTTTACAAGAGGGGTTCTTCATAACTTGGTATATTAGACTGAAATATGTTAAATGGAGGTCAAATTGAAGAGTCCTTGCAGTGGTTAGAATCAACGTATCGAACTTTGGCGAATCATTTTGACCTCCTTTCATTGTGTTGCGCGACACGAGGCTGATTAATTAGAGAATTCTCCAAAATCACACTGTCACTCCAATTGCACAATTGACCTTTTTATTGCTGATGCGCATGTGTAAAGTTGGGCACTACATTCATAGCTACGTATTCAAGATCAGTGGTCAGCTCTGGTCTTTTGCTCCTTTGCACCTGCTTTTTGCTGACTTTTACACACAAACGTATTTATAAATTAGTTATACAGTAGTCCCCGACTGTATTACAGTTCACTTTTTGCAGCTTCACTATATCACTTGATAACTTGCCATGGCAGAGCGCTCATCTTGTCCGTGACAGCGGGGAGGGGGGGTGGGGACACGGAGACGTGTCTGAGCTGCGCGCTGTTTGCGCCGACAGTTTGAGCCGACAGTTTGAGCATGGGGGTGGCGTTTCAGCGTGAGGGAAAAGAAAGTGTGAACATTGCCTTTAGCTTTTTAGCTAGAGCACCTGTTGCACACCGCTATCTTAGCGCTATGTCAGTGCCGGCAAATGGGGTAGGTTGGTTCAACGCACAGATTGGTTCAGTAGGCGGTGCGCTCAGTTCTGTTGACAGGGTGGGGCGTCCTGCTTGTATAATGGTAGGGAAAACACTGAAGGGTTTATAAAGCCTTAAATATTTATAAATAATAAAATATAATGCTGCTACTTCATGTATTTTCACCTACTGCGGGGTTTTTTGGAACGTAACCCCCGCTATAAGTGAGGGATCACTGTATTGGTATTTTACATTGTGTCCTCAACGTGCAGTGATGCCAGATGTCAAAATGACTGCAGAGCAGCTGAAACCTGAGGTAGACGTGAATATTTTTTTTTTACACTAAATGCATTTCAAAGAAGCAGACGTAGGCATGAATATATCTGGACCATAATGCATTGCAAAATACTGACATCAAGCATGTGCATTAAGTGTTTCCCCTAGATCAGCGCCGTTGGCGGTTTGCTCCTGGTATTATTATTTTTTGTCAGGGGGGTGGTGGATGTCACATCTGTGTTGCCCGCCTGCTAACTTAGCGCTACATTGCTAATTTTCAACGGAGGGCGGGGGTGATAGCAGAGCAGGTACGTCAGTTGCATTTTTGCTAGCTCGTTTGTATTGCGCCCCGTGCTACTTCAATACCGACAGTAGTCGACAGGGGTGGGGGAGTTTGGTAGACGTGCTCTCGGTTCCGTGGGCGGGGCAGGGCGGGGCAGGGCGGGGCAGGGCGGAGCAGCTTGTATAATGGAGGGGAAACACTGGCATTCATGTCTGTAAAGAGGTCGAAGTACTGTTATGTGCTAACAGCAACAGGAACAAAAGCATAGATAATTTAACGTCCTTAGGTATGTATTTGCAGTGAAGATGCTGGAAAACACAGGTAATATGAGAAGGGCTAACTGGACCTGTTCAATATTAGCAAATAAACTAGTTAGCAAGCTAACAGGCTACGTAGTTGATATTGTTTGTTTCTGAATACAAGCAGAAGTACCATTAAAAAGACAAAAATGGGACAAATTCATGCCATCATATCACAATTAAGACAAACAAGCTTGTTTTAATAAATTGGTTAATTTAAATAAAGAAATGTCTTAACAAAATAACAAATTATCTCAAGAAGAAAAACAAACAGCTGCTCAGATTCATGACTTTATAGCTTTTAAGCTAATAAGATTATTTTTCTTTACTTCTTTCTTACAAAAGAAAGGACCCAATTTTATTATGAATTATGTTTTGCAGAGCGTCAAACGTTGTCAAACTGTTTTGTCTCTAAAAAGAGAACCAGACTGGAACATCTTTCAGATACGTCCATGCTCAGAGAATTTTTTTGTTCGTTTTGTTTTTGAGTTGACTGCTGTGCATCAAAAAGCTTCAAGTCCTTCGGTTGTCCATGAAATCTTCTGTAACACCAACAGCTCATTTTATTTTAATCAGAACTTGTCAGCAATGATTTATACCAGTTAGGAATTTTATTGTAATTTTATAGTAGGTTAAATAAACATCATTTAGCCTTTCAAATTTAGAAAAACACCTCCAGTTTTTACGATACGGGCAGAACATTGTCTTTAGGATAGTCTAATACAGAATATAATTGTGGTTTTATTTCAGCAGAAATAATGTTTCAGCCTTTACGTCATGCAATATGAAATTTGTGTATATAATAAATGTATATTAAAGATGAAACATTTGCAATGAATTGTAAAAATTGCCTTTTTCTTTTGTGCTTTGAGCTTGTCAGAGCCGTCTCAAACTGTATTATTACCATTGTCTGATAAATAACCATTAAATGATCTTGAAATACGCAAAGGAGAGACCCCATCCTTGATCAAAAAGCTAAGTTAAAAACATTTCACTGCAGAGAGAAAAAAAAAAAGGATAAAAATTAAAAATAAAAATCCTAAAGCAAAGCACAACTGATCTAATTTTCTTGCTTTGAAAAAAAAAAGCTGTGTCCTCTCTTGCTTCCTGTACTGGCAGCTTGTTCAACCTTTAAGGAACGTAGAAGATGGTGCCAGAATTATTTTGGGATGTGATTCAGATGTTAAAATAGCAAAAAAGGGTTGCAGGGTAGATTACCAAGGAGAACGCAGACAGTTGTGCTGCCGACCTAGATGTAGCTTTGGAACCGAGAGACGATAAAAAGCAGCGATTTCAGCCGAGGGAGAGACGGTGAGTTGGAGAATATTTATCACTTAATACAGGATGTTTTTATTGTATGGTGTGGGTTTGTTTGCAAACTAAACTACCGGTAATCCAAAGAGCATTTCCTAAAGGATTATTGTGCTGTCCTTTAATCCAGATGAATCACATCTGAAAGGCCGAAAAGGAAGGTGAAATTCATAACACTACCACAAAGAGGGCCCGAGGAGGTAAAAAAAGACATTTTCATTTGCCCTCCATGTTAACTGCAGGCGCTTTCCCATAAGAAGTATCTTTAATTACACAAAAGTGGAGCAGGAAGGACAGGTTAGCCTAAGGGGGAGGCTGTGAAAGCAGAGCATATGCACCAGGGAAATCAGTTCTCTGCCCCTGACTGTGGGAGGGAGGGAAGGGCTGAATTCCTAGATCAATGAGGAGAAAGAAGAGCCTCCAGGTACGGCTCGTGTTGTATAAAGATGCACTTCACCCTGGCTTTCAGTGCTCACACACACACTCCGAGCATGAACTGGGTCATTTGAGGCTTTTCATGCATTTACTCTAAAAGTAACACACACAAAACAATCATAAGCAGAGACGCAGACAGCCATCGTGATGTGCAACCTCCATATGCCACAGCAGCTTAACAAAAGGTCACCGAAACAGATTTGGTCTCGGTGACTCATCCTGGAGGACTAAAAGCCTCCAAAACCCTGCGAGCCAAATTATATCTTCACACATGGGAAAAATGCAAATAAGAAGCTGTAACAATGAATACACATCACTTGTACATCCTCAGCCCTGAGCACAATAGCACGCATACCTAAATGGATGCTAATGTATACAGTATGTATAGTAAAAGTCTCTAAAGCTCTAAAGTCGCAGGTTAGACCTGCCAACAGGAAATAAAAAGCTGTTTACAGTCCTTGAATACTAATTTTTGGCATCTCTGGAGACAAATAAATCCACCAAGAGCTGCTGAATTGCAAATAACATAAAAAACAGAGAGGATTATGAGTTCACATTATAATTATGTGATCTTGTGCAAATGTTGAATGTACTTATTGGCAAAACTGAAGTCTATATTTAAATTATATACACCGTAGTAGGCCTAATAGGTGATAATTCTTCCAAAGACTCTACATTTGTTTTATTTCTTCATTACCTAAGAGGATGTCCTCACTTTAATTAAGTGAAATTGATGTTTTCATTAAAGTTTTCAAACATTTATAAAAGACAAGAGATGCTGCCTAAAACTGCTCACTGGTGCAAATGTTGTTTAAAACAAGTATAAAGAAAAAAAAAATTTTTTTTAAGACAACATATAGTGCCTTACATGGATATAAATGCATATATTAATTCAAGCAAAAAAAAAAAAAAAAAAATCATTTGATGTATTTAAGCTCAAAATATTTAAGCAATGCAAACGTCTTTTAAAGCAAATCACGCAAGCGCCCTGGTTGAGTTCTTCGCATATAAAATTTTAATATTAGTTGAAATTCAACATATAAAGGAAATACTTGATCATACAGCAGCAAGATGAGAGCTCCATGAATCAACGCCTCAAACAATATCCAAGAATTTAATTTTTTTTAGTCAAGTTACATTCTACTTGTTTATATAAAAAGGGACAGGAATTAAAAACTGTACAGAGACCAGCCACTGGGAGGCGCTCATCCTTTGTAGCTTCAACTTCCAGTTTCTAGTTCTGTTTCCAGTTATAATTTAGATTAATGGTTCAAACCTGAAATTATGCATCCTGGTTAATCTGATCACACGTGGACAGCACTAAAAACAGGAATGTGCGCAACTGGAATGGATCGCTTACACATGACATCATCGTTATTGATAACCCAACTGCTGGAACTGCTTGTTGTTCTGAGTCTCGTGGTAGTTTAGAGACTTAACAAGAAATGTCAATAATAGCCCCTTCAAACAAAAGCCCTCGCAGCTATAGGGTGACCCTCATCTCTTAGCCCCCAGGCCTTGTTGCCCTGCAGGCTTGTTCAGTAAACCCCATCATGCCCCTCAGCAGCCGCTGTGTTGCAAAGTTCACATTAATAACGGGTGGTGTTGGTACCGGCAGGTTGTTGGAGCAGAAGCGGAGCATCCAGACATGCCCAGAGGTCTCAGCCACCTGGCGAGCCCCGAGGTGCGAGCGGGCAGGTATGAGACCCCCTCAGCTTCAGAGCTGCACAGACTGATGTGGACAAAGAAAGGAAGCAGCAACCACCTGGATGAAGTTTATCCCAGGATCTATATTGGAGACATGTGAGAAATATTTAACTGCTCTGTCACCAAAAAAAAAAAAAAAAAAAGCAACAAAATAGCTCTATTGAATCCAACAAAGTTCAGTCAGGTCATCTGGATGGTTTCTTTGTGTTGAAAGGTTTCGTCTTTCATCCAAAGGACTTCATCAGTCCGAGGAGCCACAATAAACTCAGTCCCACAAGCACTCTAGTGGATCAACCAGTTTGATGGTGTTAAGATGGTTTCTGGGGCCCGCCCTCTCCTTCGTCAACTCCTCTGAGGCAGCCATAGCCAAAGTGGGTCATCAAAGTTCATGCTCAATAATCCAGGTAAAAATCCAGAAACCATCTTATCGCCATCAAACTGTTTGGCCCACTAAAGTAAAGTAAAGTGCTATGTGTTGTCATCATTGTATGTTCCCATACAATGGCAAAATGGGTTCTCTGCATTTAACCCATCGCACCTGAGATACACCCAGGTGGAGCAGTGGGCAGCTATGTAGGTGCCCAGGGAGCAACTGGGGATTGGGTGTCTAATCAGAGACACCACGACATGTGGGAATGGCTGGGGATTGAGCCTGGGACTTTCGGGTCCTGAGTCAGCTGCCCAGCCTCTACCCCATCTCACCCCCACCAACTCACTATGCGAGTGTGCTGCTTGTGGGACAGAGTTTGTTGTGGCTCCTCGGACTGATGAAGTCCTTTGAATGAAAGACAAAATGTTTCAGCACAAAGAAACCATCCAGAGGACCTGACTTAACTTTGTTGGATCTGTTTACCTGGATTATTGAGCACGAACTTTGATGAAACCCTGTTGAATATTTTACAAACATGACTGTGTCAAATATTTTGAACGGATGCTTGATTATCTCTCGCCGAGTCAAAAACTTGACACATTGGTAGCTGAAAATCATTACCAACACATCAAGCTCTAAAAATTACACCATTTTTTAAAAATATATTTTTCCTTGCAGGTATGCAGCAAAAAACAAAAGGACACTCCAGTCTCACCACATCACCCACGTGCTCAATGCTGCCGACGGAAAATTCAACGTCAACACGGGGCCCAGCTTCTACAGAGACACCAGCATCACGTATCAAGGAGTGGAAGCTTTCGACATGCCGTCGTTTGACTTGAGCTCCTTCTTTTATCCAGCAGCCCAGTTCATGAAAAATGCTTTAAGCTTGCCAACAGGTGAGGAGCGCTCATCGTTTTAACTTGAGGAAAACCAGACAGATAGCAGAATCATCAATTTCCATTACAGCCCCCCCCCACCCCCACCCTTGTATTGCTCATTAAAATGCAAATCAAACACTAAACATAATATCAGGATAATATCTCCCCCCTCCCACCCCATGGTAATCTTCTCATATAGGCTCAGGCCGTTGTCAGGAAAATGAGTTTTAAATGGATTGTCGTGGTAATTTGAAAGCTAGACTTTTATTGGACATGGAAATTACACAATTATGTTTGCGACCTGTGCCTGCGCGTCCCGTTATGTAAAGCGAAGTCGTATCTGACGTGACAGTAATAAGACGAGGCCTCCTCCTTCACATGCTGGCCGATCGGGGGCTCCGGTGTGTGGCGGGGGTCTGTGGTAATCCCTGGCAGAAATACACAGAAGCCAAGACAGTTCAATTACGCGCTCCTCTGCTCCCTAATCCTCAAACCCGATAAGAAACCAGGGATTAAAGTGTGCAGAAACATTTGCTGTGTTGAAAACTTTCAGTCTGGAAGTCAAAAGTACTTTTCTCTCCTGTGATGTTGATGGTTTTTAATCCTCAGAGCAGGAACAAATTGGACATTTAGAATAATGTTGGACACAATAATCCATTGATTGCCTGGTTGTAAATATAGAAAAGGAGAGTCAGAGCTCTGAAGTGATCCACTGGAAGTGTGTTTTTGTTTCTCGTGATTGGCAGGTAAGGTGTTAGTCCACTGTGCAATGGGGCTCAGCCGCTCGTCCACTCTGGTTCTGG
Source organism: Nematolebias whitei (assembly GCF_014905685.2). Classification (NCBI taxonomy): domain Eukaryota; kingdom Metazoa; phylum Chordata; class Actinopteri; order Cyprinodontiformes; family Rivulidae; genus Nematolebias; species Nematolebias whitei. Next base: position 29,922,451 of record NC_056514.1, on the reverse strand, counting down.
CCTACCTGATGATCCATGAACACATGACGCTGGCAGACGCCATCAAAGCAGTCAGCGCCAACAGGAACATTTCACCAAATGAGGGATTTCTGGAGCAGCTTAGAAATTTGGACATAAAGCTGCACCGCTATTAAGCAGCTGGATCAACAAACAGAAAAATAATCCTTGTTATATTTGCCTGCTGTTGATATGTGTGTTTCAAAGTGCTAGAATGACAAAAGATATGAATGTGATTTTTTTATTTAACCTCGCAAGATAAAATCCATCTTTGTGTAAAAATTTGGCAGCACAGTGGCTCAGTGTTTAGCACTGTTGCCTCACAGCAAGAAGGTCCTGGGTTCAATTTGTCTTTCTGTGTGGAGTTTGCATGTTCTTCTCGTGCTTGCGTGGGTTTTCTCCGAGTACTCCAGTTTCCTCCCACAGATCAAAAACATGCATGTTAGGCTGCCTTCAGGCCCAGGCCTCCCTTGCAAAAGAGCTCTGTTATCTCAATGGGATTTGCCTGGTTAAATAAAAAAAGTTAATAAATAAATAAAAAATAAAAGCCTACTTTTTTTTGGATTATAAGGCACAATATCAATGAACGCGTCTGTTTTCATACATACGGCATGCCAGATTATAAGGCACATTAAGTACGGCACGCCAGATTAGTCAAACTTTATTCAACTCCAACAAAAAAGGTTGAATCATGTCATCTGGACTTCGTTTTTTTT